>NW_021318680.1:13281-188443 GCF_001605985.2 Dendrobium catenatum
TCTTGCACCTTGGGACTAAGTTCAAGAGGACCTAACATCCCTAACGAACTTTCAAAACATATTGACAAGATCGATTAAAATTGCAATGATTTTAGGCTACTCCTATAATCACTTCTTTACATAGGGGAATATTATCAACATTCTAGGGTCCTCCCTATCTAACCTAGTTCAAGGTTGAGATCATAATCCCTAGCTATGCTAAGATATATGAGTCCTATAAAATGGTCTAGAAATTGGATATTAAAGTAGTTGAGGAGAAAAGGCTTTGGGGAATTTCAATGAGTGGGCTATAAATCAAAACAAGAGTGATAACTTTCTTTGAAATATTTTGTAAGTGTGTAATTAAGGAAGATCATCTCAAGCTCACTTTGAATGCATAACTTGGACTATCATTAAAATGTTGACATTTTTATGCTAATAAGACTTTTTAGTAATCTTATTGGCCCTCCCCATATCAAAATTTGAAGGAAATAAATTCATGTTGTTAATCTCCAAACCCCCTTCACTATCACTAACATATATGAGGAGACTACTTATTGATGATGGGTGCAGCTACTCAACTCAGTATTGACCCACATGGAGGAAACTCAACCTTCCACTATCACGAGAAAGTTTACCTCAAGGATAACCATCTATGAGAAAATACCAAAAGGTTAGTTCATGTTAAATCTCTATACCACTTTATAAAACTCAATAATATAAATACTAACCTATTCATCTTTTGCAAACTTGACAAGTTAGTCCTCCTTTATTTATACCCCTATAAGGTGTTGATAAACTAGAGTTATTGCCTCAAATAAGAAACCCTAGCCAACGTGATCCTCATAAGTAATAATATCTTTGCTCAATTCATAGGATTCGAACATCATTGCCTTAAGCAAAGCTGGATTCATGAGCCTCTTTATATACACTAGCTTCTCTATGGCCTTCACTCTCCTTTTCTTTCTCATCATGAGGATGAATATGACACTCATTAAAGGAAGCTTGATACCTAAAGGTTGGTTGCTTCTTATACATTTAAAATCATAATTTCCTATAGACAAAGCTTAAAGGAGAAGGCAAAAAATAAAAACCCAATAGTAAAGTGCATTTCTCTATATTTATTGACGATTACTCTACTGACATGCACAAAAATTTCAATTAACCCAAGCTTGATATGAGTAATGTAGCCATCCATTGGACATAATGATATTAAAAAATATTTTATTTTATTAAAATACTTGAAAAAAATTAAGAGATAAAAGAAACTAATTGTAAACCTAAAATTTTTCAAGTCAACTTTAAGTCAACCAAGCCAACCAGAAGAAGCAAGCATCATGAAAAACTAAATTGAACATGTCAAACAATTAAGCAATCAACTAGAAGAAGTTGTCATAATTATGGTGAGCCCATGAATATAGCAATGTAAGGAACTCAAATATCTATTTAGTACTGAAGGACAACTGGAGAAATCCATCCAAATAACATAGCATGACTAATAGCTAATACTCAACCAAGGAAAATAAAGTTAACTAACATTGCATGTACCAATTACTATTTGAAAAAATCCAAAAGGTGTATCAAAGATTTTTAAGAGCTACAACTAGCACATTTTATTTTATGTAAAGGCTTCATTATGTAAAGTCTTCATTAGGTTATATTTAGTAATCCATTCATGTTTCTTAAATGCAATACTTTATGTAGGGCTATACCTTTAACATCTACAAATTGGGAGTTAGAAGATGAGTTTAGGACACAACATTTTAATGTCTTAACTTCTTTACTTTCTAGAAATAAGAAATTACGGAGCCTCCTCTCCTAACTCTTTATATTACTCATATTTTCATAGTTAGTATTATTAGTAAGGTCAAGATGTTGCTCAAGGATAAAATGGCATTCTAACTTATATCATAATATATTTATGTATGAATAAGAGAATATATGTTCAAAATTTGAAGATAAATACATGAAATAAGATGCATAGAAACAAAAATAGAAATAAATAAATATAGAAAAATACTTCAAACTTATAATTTCATTCTAATTTGTTCATGTTTAAATATTCTGTATTTTGAGCAAGTATGTTAAAACCGTACAAAAATATATGAACACAATTTTTTTTGGGTTCTGCATACAATCACTAAATTCATATGTATTTACATATTTATACGTTAAGTTATCATATTTATTAATACAATACTATAATCCCTAAATCACATAAAAAGTCACTAGAATTTACTCATCTTTTAAGTTAAATAAATCTTTTCATTTATATATTTTGATGTGATCTAGATATTAGGGCATTATATAAATAAATATAAAACTTTAAATATAACATATGTAAATATATAGAACTTCAGTGGCATGAATGTAAATTTCAAATTTTTTAATTTAACGTTGACCAATAACCAGTAACCAAATTTCTCCCGCTTGCCAGATTTTCTATCACATGCCTCTTATCTTGGAAGCCTTCTCACCCCTGGCTGTGATCTTTCCCGTAGCTGTTGATTTTCTCGCGTTCAACATCCTCTCCACCATGGAACTCCCAATCACCACCGCGCCGTTGTTGCCTCCTCTCTTCTCGTTTCGCTTCTCCTCTTCTATTTCCGGTCGTCGAGTCTTAGTCGCACTCGGTGATCGCCTTTCCTCCGCCGATGGCATCGCCGGAACACCAGGTCTCGATCTTGTCGCTGACGTCGATCGACCTGGCGCGACCGAGGTGATCAAGTTCGGTGGTGCCTCAGTGGGGAAATCAGGGTGGGTTGCTGGGAAACGAGAGCGCGCCAACGGGGAAACAGTTCGGTTATTGGGTTTGAATTCTGGGTTCTGCTTTGGAGGTGCGTCCTTAATGGTTTTCTTAACTTGTTTTTCCAATGATTTTGGAACAACTTTGTGTTTAATGGGCTTTGAATCCGGACTATCTGGCCGAGATGAGATGGCTGAGGTTACGGATCTGGAGCTGGGTGTAGGTTTGGTCACAACCGATTTGATCTGTAACACATTATGAATTTATGATAAAGGCTTAGTTCAAATTTCAAAATACCCGGCGTAAATTTGGACAGAACGAAGAAAAATTGAAGGAAATGCTTGTTTTAAAGGAGTGCATTCCTACTTGACGAGTTTGGAGTTTGGGATCTGGCTTCTGCTTGGTGGATCCTTCTTTGCTGAATCTGTTAATAGATCTTTCAACTGGTTTTGAATCTTCCTTCCCGCGAACCATGTTGTCTGCTTTACGGATTGAAGGCGCATTTTGATTCACAACCGCAGTTTCTGACCGTGAGGAAGTGGCAGTAGAGGCAACAGATAGTGAGCCAGGCGACTTGGATCTTAGGTTTAGGGTTTCGTCCTTTCTTCTCAAGAACTACAGTTATTAGATTAATTTATAAATCAACTGCAACTTTTGCTTAAAGATGTAAATAATTGAAAAGGATGCTGAACAAATCACCAAAAAAAGTGACAGGAATCAAATTCAAGTATTAAGATAGAACATATACTCTTCCAGTATGAAGTGGCTTGGCGGATGGTTCTTTATCGGATTCCTTGGCAAATCTTTGAGATCCAAATCTTGGTGTTGCGATCGGCGTTGTGATTGACCTAGGAGGTGATAGCTGATAAGTATACGGATCCGGAGAATCAGGCCGGGAAGATGAAGCTGATCGAAATGAGGCTACGGAAGGTGAACTTGGGGGCTTGGATACTGTTTTTGACTCCTTTTTTTCAGAGAACTGAGATAAATTTATATTAGTTCAAGAAGACAGATTTAGCGTCAAATGCTTGGAGATTTGTATTAAATGGCATTACTTAGAGCATCTCTAATGGAACGGCAAATAACTGTTTGCTCCGAGCGGCAATTTTTACGTCATTTTATCGCGGATGAACAGTATTGGTGTCGCACTGTTCATCTTTATCATTTCATCAATGCCCTTAAATTATTATTTTCTAATTCATTGAAATATAAAATTTGTAGGCTAAGAATACGAAATAAATAAGAAGAGATGGTCCAAGAACAATGATTCCCGTATTTGTGAGCTTGTAATACAGCCCACACAAATACGAGTACACAAAATACAGATATTAGACTATGGTGGACCTCTGGCCCTCCTCCCCGTTCTCTCTCAATTGCTGTTGAGATTATTCTGTGTAGTGTCCAGACGTGTTTGGAGGTCAAATCGGTGTGCGTGGTGAATCCGAATTGACCTCCAACACATCCAGACACAACATGTAATAATTTTTTCGGAATTTTTTGGAGTGTATTCTACCCAAATTTAATTAGAATAGATTTTAAAATTTGTAGATTTTTTAAAGATAAGTATAAAACTAAAATTGATTAGCAGTATTTTATAATATTTGTTAAGAAATATGGTTGCCTACCCTTGAGGGTTTAAGAGCTGGGATGATAGGAAGCTCCTTGTGGATGATCATGTTAGGGTTGTTTCCTTGCCCAACATCCATCTCAAGCGATTGGAACAAAGGAGTTGCAGGTGGAGTTTTGAGCCTGCACCCAAAAGATGAAATAAGTTACGAGGAAAAAAAAAACATCAGAAGAACAGCTGCGCAAGTTCTTTATTAACTTTAGCATAATTTTTTTATATATATAATTTGTATGAATGAAAATTCCCAAATTATAATAGAGAGATAAATATGGGTGAAATAAAATTTTCTCACCAATCATAATCATTCTTTTCATTTTCGTTCCCATGAGTATCACCTTTTTTCCCAGCAGAAATTTTGAAGACGACTGAATTTCCTGCATTCAAAAAATTCTCATTTTAAAAAAATTCTCATTTTGGAAAAACTTCTAATTCTATCACAATAGTGGGTCCCACTATTCCAATTAAGTTCAAATTTGAAAAGAGGCGGCAGCTCGGGCTTGGGAGGGAAATTTGATTAGAAAAGTTCATGTATTAAATAGCATGAGATGTTTAGGGTGAGGTATGCTTGATTTGATTTGGATTGTGGTTCCCGAGCTCTAGACTACCTTGTCTAGAGATTTGGGAGAGACGATCCTCCTCTCGAATTGATGATCACTTGTATCTTGTTTTCGTGATTGTTTTACTTTAATTTTCTTGTTGCAATCTATCATTTTGAGGCTGGTTTCACCCAGATTTTGCATTATTCTCTCTGTTTTCACCAATTTGTGATAAGTTTGCTTGCGAATTCAAGTATTACCCTTAGGATTAACTGCAAACTCAAGTATTTCCTATCAAATTTCTAGCACAACAAACGAAAGTCCCCACTTGCCTTTCATTCCTAAGAAATATTTAACATCAAGGATGGTGTCAATCTACAAGTCAAAAATCAAAACAAATCGAATCAAATACAACATACATGAAGGTTCATGCAAAGTATTTCACCTTCAACAGGCTCGAACTCGGTGGATACCGACTCGAGGAGATTCATGTTCTTCTCCCTCTCTCGCTTGAAGAGCTCGCGGAAAAGGGCGAGCTCTTCATCTCGCTCCTTCTTTGCGCTCGTCGGCGGGAAGAACCTCATGCGACCGGCACTCATTCTCGCCTCCTCGAACAGGAATGAAGTGCTTATGGAGAAGGGAAGTAAGATTGATATGAAGAAGAGAAAGAAATAGACCTGAAATGGAAGGAGGAGGAAATTTCAATGAGAGGCATACGCTTTTAAACTTGGCCGGCAAAGTCCACTCAGGCAAAACTTTGATCAACATGCTTTTGGCCTCGGGTAACAAATCATCCAGGCGTAAGCATTTGGAAGGTTTTTAAGAGCCGTGAGAGATCGCCGGCCGGGCGGAGACTCGGCTGCTTGACACCTGTACACATTTTTTCTGCAAGTTAAAGCTTAGTTGGGGATTAGTATAATTATACTGATTAAAATAGCAATAGTGAAGACTTGTTTAGTATTATCACAAATTAATATGTAATTATCTCTCAATAGCATGACTTGTTATTTCCCTTGTGTTCAAGAGAAAAAAGGAAATAAGCAGGCCGAATATCTTCAATGAATTATTATTAATATTTTGTTAGAGTAATATTATTTGTAAAGTTATTTTATATTTTGTGGCAACTTCTTTTTGTAAAGTTATTTTATATATATATTTTTTAATATTGGGTAGATGTCTGTTAAAGTCACTACTATTGCTCTTATTCCAAAGCATGCTAATGTCTCTCAAATTATGTTAAGTTGTGTAATATTTTTATAAAACTGTGACTATAATTTTGGCAAATATGATGCAGGGTGGGTGTTATGCCTCTTATTATTAACTCTAGTAAAAAAGATTTTATTAAAAAAAGGATTTCAAAGAATAATATTATTCTTGCATCTGAACTATTAAGAGAATTTAATAGTTCGGGTAGAGAAATATTTTTATTGTGCTAAATTGGATATTCATAAGACAATTGATACTGTCTTTAGAGATTTCTTTCTTAATAGAATGGTGCATAAAGGTTCCTCCTATTTTTATATCTTGGATTAAAGGATATATTGAAGATATATATATTTTTTTTCGATTGTTCTTAATAGTTTCTTTAGTTCTTCTTCTGATATTCGTTAATAGTGTCATCTATCTCCTTATCTATTTTACATTATAATGTATGCTTTATCTAATATTTTAGATGATAAGTATCAGAATTTTAAGGGGATTAATACATGTAAGAATTTTATTTCTCATTTATTATATTTGAATGATGTTCTTGTTTTTGGAAATGGTTTTATTCAAATGTTGAAATTTTGAAAGATATTTTGGATTAATTTTCTAGATCTATTGGGTTGTTTATCAATAATTCTAAGAGTTCTACTATTTTCTCTAATAATTTTTCTATTTCTAAAGATATTGGTCAAATTTTGGGAATTGATATTTCTCAAAATTCTTTGAAATATTTAGGATTGCCTATTTCTTGTAAAAGGCTATCATGAATGCTATTTTGGCTAAGATTTCACATTAGCTTTCTTTTCACAAGATGAAACATTTAGCTAATTAAGGGGTGACTAGGTTTGTTCTTTGGGGTTTTTCTAGTATGGTTTTTTTGGTTGCATAGTTATACCCACAAGCGGCAGGAAAACCAGCAATGTGTTGATGAGCTAGCGAGGAGAGCCTATGTAAGTATATAAGTTTAATATTTTTGATGTCATATCTAAATTGTTTCAATTTTTATTAACTTTTATATGAGGAGTATACACGGCTTCGAGAGAGCCAAGCTACAACAGTTGAAGCTTCTTCTAGTGGAGAATATTCTGACTACCGCACTTACTCGCAAACGGTAGGAGGAATGCAGCACGGTAGAATTTATGGTTTAGGCTTGTAAGCCTATGCATAGTAGGAGCATATATCTGGTGGCTCCAGCTTCTCAACAAGTACTCAAGAGTCCTTATATAGCCAATAGGTAGCTGCCCTTATAGTCGAGCTAGAGCAGGTCAGGAAAGCACAAGCTGACTGGCAGATGTAAATGCAGCAGCATATGTAGATTTAGTAGTAGATGCAGATGCAGCAAATTCAATTGTTATATGAAATGCAAAAAATGAGGGAACAATTCAGTGTAAAGAGTATAACTTCAGTAGAGGAGGAGACTGGTTTAGAGTAGATGTTATATATTTTATTTTGGACATTTGTATTTTATTTTTTTTGGACATATATATGTATTTATTTTATGAACATATGCGCTTGTTTATTATTGGATATTTGTTGATGATATTTTTTGTTTATATTTATATGTTTATGTTAAATAATTGGTGATAATTTTTTTTTAGAGGTGCATGTTTGATTGTATATAATATTGAAACTTTGTATGCATGTTGTTTTGTAGAAATCAGTTTCCTAAGTCGAGGCTTTTTTTTTTTTTGTTTATGTTATTGGTTTACGGCGGATAATCCACCGGAAACCCCATCAGCAATACGATATAATGAAAATTGAATGCTCTTTTCTGCGCCCTATTGTGCAGGAATTTCCAGCGAAAAAATCTTCGGTTTACCCGTCGATAGCAGTGCGATGGATTGGGGCGTCAAATTATCTGCCAATTCTTCTGGCGTACAAATGCTCCAAAAATATTGACAGATTAAATGCCAGAATTCGCTTAAGGAAGACGACATATTAGCAACCTCTTTTTTGCAGGAATTGTGTTGGAAACGTCGCCGGAAATATTTCTGGAGGAAAAGTATTGCCGGTTAATATTTTCTGATTCGTAAATTACCGTCGGAGAGTTTTCATCAAAAATTGGTTGGAAAACAGAATTTTTCGATGTATTTCTATTGTTATCAGTGATTTGGTTCGCTGGTAACAGAGTATTTTCCTGTAGTGTAGAGCCGTTAGTAAGTAATAAGGAGTGGGGAAGTTGAAGGAGAAGCTCTCATTTAAGGGCCATATGGTTTGATGAAAAATGAATGCAAAGTAATATAGAATATTTCGTAAGAGAAACGCAGTGTATTTGCAATGTTTGGAGTTTTTGTACGAGGCTAAAATAAATGAAGGTAATTAATCTCTTTTTTTTGTATGACTTGAAGTAAAATAAATATATTGTAAAGCCAATTGATGTGAGCAAACATATGTCCTTAGGGATAATTTGGTCAAAATATTATGTCACATATGTTTAAAGTATGCTTGATTAAGTAGAGCCAAATGGTTTGTCCAAGCAAATATATTAATTTGGATAATTTGGCTAAATTGGTTCAAATGGGCTAACTATAGGTTTCCAATAGGTCAACATGAGTCATAGGGCCAATTGGGCCAAGCCAATGGTCAATTGAGCACAATTAGGATGCCATGAACATAATCAAAGGAATGTGTCAAAACAATTTGATCAAATTAAGGAATTAAGCACAAATAGGCTAAGAAAGCTCCATTGAGTTTTCAATTTAGCTGAATTGACTTGAATAGGTTAACTTAGCTCAACCAAAAGTCAATTTAATTGATTTAATTGATACGAAACTTTATTCAAAATAATTGAGGTCGACTATGTCGTTATAGTAGCTATATTGCGCATGTGCATACCCTAAAACAACAATTAGAATACAATTATATTTCAATAGAACAAATTCTATTAAGTGTGATAAAACAAGTGATATCAACTTAGGCTTCGTTTGGGATGATTTTTTATTGCTTCTTAATGCAGCTTTTTAGTACAAAAATTAAAATTTATGTACTAACAAGATGCTTTAAGAAGCAGTCCCAAACGGAGCCTTAATAATGAATCCAATTCAATATTATTGGACTAAACATTTTGAAATTATGAACTATTTTATCATGGGAAGATTTAATTAATTAATTATTGGGAGTAAGTAATTAGACTTTGAATTTCATTATTTAATCATTATAATTTAACTAATTCAAAGAGGGAAGTCATTTTGCACCACAATCCCTGTAATTACACATCATAGATCTCTCATCAACAAAATGAGAAAATTTTAAGCCTGTGATATATGTGAGAATAATTTTAATGATAATAAATATATAAATAGTAGTGATATTAACATTTAAATTATTAATAATATAATGCAATACTTTATAAATATATTTTTTAGGGTTGTGATATTGATCATGTATGAGGCTAATTGATCCAGTTAGCATATTATATAAAAAAAGCCAAAAATAGATGACTTAAAAGCTTTAATGAAGAGCAAGTTACAGATTATAGTTAATGCGGCCTAATACTATATGACCAATATTAATTGTATGCATATATCCTAGTAAGAAAATTTAATCCTCATCTCTTGCGAATTTTATCAAAATTTATGCCAAGAGAGAGAGAACTTACAAATCTAAACTAAGGACAAATCTACCTAAAAATCCTAACAGACATTCTTCAACCTATGCTAAGAAAGCTTTTATTTATATTCAGTCTTCTTCTGCATATCCTTCGCCTAACCCCTATGAATGCCCCTCTTTCCATTTCCTTATAGAGCCCTGCATTGGGTAAATATATCCACATCCATCCACGTTCTCACCCATACCCAATGGGCATGGGTGGGTATGGGTATGCCCATAGCCTCGTGGGTGAGTATGGATGGGTACTCAATATCAGAGGACAAACCAATTTACATTACTAATTATTATATGCATGCAATATATTACAATAATCCTTACTACGTAGCGCAACATTGAACCGCGTCGCGACCACGATAAATTTTGAAATGTGGCTTGAAAGTTTGCAGTAAGAGAAAATGGCAAAAAACCTTAATGACATTAATCAATGGCAGACTGCATCCAAGAAGCGTGGAAAGTGGGTGGGTACGATATCCCGAAAGTCACCATAGGTGGGCGTGAGTGGGCAAAGTCTACTAGCGCAGAGCGTGGATGTAATACCCAAAAATGTCAAAAATAAATGTAAGTATAAATTTTATATAAATATTATGTTATTTTCGTCGTAAAATTCTACCTTTGACCCTGAACATTTTGACATATAGAAGTATATGTAAATTCTTACTTTAGTTGTCTCTTAATATAGTTAATTATTTACTGTTTATGATTGAATGAACAGTTAAATTAAACATTATGTACTGAGCCTTATTTAAAGTATCTGCTTAGCATAAACTTTATTTAATATTAATTGTACTGTAGCAATCCCACTTAAATCGGCATGCAGAGAGCCTGATGGGATCTAAAGGTCATGAATGGCTGGAATGGTTAGTGGATTTAGGAATGTAAATATAATATTCATAGTGGAGGATGAGGTGTTAAACAATAAGTATATGAAGTCTTTGCCTTAAGCTATCTTGAGACATTTTCCTTATCTCTGCCCGAGAGTTCCTGGCGCTGAAGGCTGGAAGGGAAACTGGTTTGGCGGATGCTATAGGTGGCTGCAGTAAAGGAATTCAGCAATCTTTGGTGGCTGCAGTAAAGGAATTCAGCAATCTTTGGTGGCTGCAGTATAGGAATTCAATAATCTTTAAGGCAAGTACATAATACTAAGGTTGTTATAGATTGTTAGTGTTGGAATTCAATAAATAAGTACTGAAAATAAGGCTTGCTACCTTTTAAATTTCAGAATTCACCATGCAAGAAACATTTGTTAGCAGAATAATAGGAAATTGAGGTAAAACTGAAGAACTTGATGTTTCAATGAAGTATACTAAGTGAGGGTATTACTGTGGCTAACGTCGAGTGGGGATGTTGATGTCTTTTGCTGAAAACAATAGAGAAATGATACATTTTTATTGAAAAAAGTAGAAAACAGAGGTAAGAAGACTTTAGCAAATAAGTTATGTGATGCTATAGTTAATTGTGGAAAGTGGTATAAATGCTTAAATTAGTTTATTGAATTTAGGAGGAAAAAAAAAAGGTTTGAAAAGAGAGTAAAAGAATTCTAAATCGAATGAAGAAGAGCGTGATTGAGGTGCTATACAAAAGAAGAAAGAATCGAGATACTGAGGTGAGATACCTAGCAATGCTATAGAAATTAATAAATATTTTCTTTAATTGAAATTCATATCTATTACGGTTGATAGCATTTATTTCAGTTTTCTTCAATTTATTTCAGTTTATTTATGATTATGATTATTCATAAAGTATTGTTTATAATAGCATGTATCATGAGACTAAAAAGGATGGATATTAAGAAAGTGATTAAGCCATATGTTGGGGAATAAGCCCGCACAAGTAAAGGCGAAAGACCTGACGAGGTAAGCCTATAATCTCAAGTATAGAAGTTGGGAATGTGGACCCAACCCTGAATTGAGAGAACAGCTTCAATTCTAAAAGTTGGGAAGTTAGACCTAACCTTGAATTGAAAGCTGAAAGGGGTGCAAAAGCTTATAACCATCATATGATCTGTAAAAAGGGTGTTGAACAATTAGAAGACGAAAAGTACTACAATGTTTTCTCGTGATCCATGTGAAAGGTGCCCTAGCCATGTTATTATTTAGTCACGAATTGTATGCCTTTCTAAATGGTTAAAATGTTATTATTAATTCATATACATTGTTTGTGTATTTCGTTGGGCATAGCTCACTGGTAGTGGTTGTACTGCAGGCAAAGGAAAGGAGCCCATAGGGCATTAAGGGGTGACTGTTCTTTTGGGTGTACATTGAGGTTCAACTATAAGCTGTACAAAGACTTTTGGGTATGTAAGTAAAGTTTAAACGTTTTAGTAGAGAGCTCTGTATTTACATTGTTTATATTTAATGTTACTTGAGGTACATTACATGCTTCCTATTATAAGTGTGGAATTTGACATGTTGAAGTATTAGGAGAGTCTAAATAGATTTATTTCCTTCTCTGTTATACTCCAGTTTGTTTGATAGAGGGTAAATCAAACTGGGGCGTGACAGAAATTGCTGCTATAGTTAATTATGGAAAGTGGTATAAATGCTTAAATTAGTTTATTGAATTCAGGAGGAAAAAAAAGTTTGAAAAGAGAGTAAAAGAATTCTAAATTGAATGAAGAAGAGCGTGATTTAGGTGGTATACAAAAGAAGAAAGAATCGAGATACCGAGGTGTGATACCTAACAATACTATAGAAATTAATAAATGTTTTCTTTAATTGAAATTCATATCTATTACGGTTGATAGCATTTATTTCAGAAATTGGTATCAGAGCCTAATCAAAATAAAATGGAAGCATGATTGGATTTAGACAATAAGGTAGGATGAGATAATGAATCTGTTGTATACAAAGCTATAGGTTGAATTAAGGGTGAATAGAACTATGCAAGCATTCATGTTCAAGATAAACATACCTGTATAATAGGCCTATTTACTACTTTTAAAATGATTATATTTATTACTATGAGCATATATTACATGAATTATTTCTATGCATACAGATAATTATGTCTGAGGAGTTGCCAGAAAGAATGAATGGTCAGTCATCTAGGTCTGATACAGAAACAGGAAGGACTGAGGAAAATAAGTCTAAGGAACTTCACGATATTGTTCATTTGATCTCACAAGTGGTAGATAAAATGACATCTATGGAGAAATCTTATACTAGTGGTGGATCTAGATCTGAAAGTGATAGTGAAGTGGATCGACATTTAAAATTATTTCAAACTTTTAAACCGCCAGCATTTAAAGGTGCAAGTGATCCAACAGTGGCTGATGACTGGTTGCTGAAGATTGGAAAGATTTTAGATGGTATGATATGTCCTGTAAACAGAAAGGTACCATTGGCTACATTTGTGCTAGAAGGAGAAGCAGAAAGATGGTGGCAAGCACAGCATAGAGAAAAATTTGGACAGATGCCTATTACTAGCATACAGTGGGATGATTTTGTGAAAGTTTTCAGAGATTGGTTCATCCCGCCTTCAGCCAGATTAGCTGTGCAAGACAAATTCTTCAATCTAACTCAGGGTTCTAAGACAGTTATGCAATATGAAGCTGAGTTCACATCTTTGTCCCGATATGCGCCACACTATGTCAGCACCCAGGAGGACAAGTGTCAAAGATTTTTGAGAGGCTTGAGGGATCAGCTATGACTTGCATTGGCGCCTTTTGATATCAATGAATTCTCAGTCTTAGTGGAGAGAGCCAGGAGAATAGAAAATAAGATTAATTTTTCTAAGCATCGTTTGGAGCAACAACCAATAGGCAAAAGGAAGATATTTGAAAGGGATGATCGATTCAAAAATAAGAAGCCAAAGTTGGAGGATAAGCAAAAACAGAGTCAACTTGAAAAGCCTTTGTGTGAGTAGTGTGGGAAGCGACATTTTGGTCAGTGTTTGGTGGGATCTGGCCGATGTTTCAGATGTGGTGAGTTGGGTCATCGCAAGGTAGACTGCCCTCAAGAAAGAAGAATCAATGTCAGACCACAAGGATATCAGGGGTACCAAGAACAGGCACAACATAAGAGATATCTAGAAGGCAATCAGACAGGAAAAACTCAATCTCAAGGAAGGCCAATAGTACAAGGAAGACCACCTGTTCAGTTAAAAGGGGAAGCATCAGATGTTAAAAGCAACCCACTTGTGAAAGCTAGAGTGTTTGCCATTACACCCCAAGAGGCCAAAGATTCAGAGGAGGTGGTGACAGGTATACTTTTGATTGCTAATAAGTTTGGCAGAGTTCTTTTTGATTCTGGTGCATCTCATTCATTTATTTCTGAAGAATTCTGCGTGGATTTATCTGTTGAGACTGCATGTTTTACACCTACTTTATCTGTTAAGATGCCAACGGGGGATAGTTTGCCTGTTAATAGGATGTGTCTTATAAATTTGAATATTCATGGTTACAAATTTCCAACAGAATTGATTATATTGCCTATTAAGATGTTTGACATCATCTTGGGAATGAATTGGTTAGTTAAACATTTCGCTACAATTGAATGTTGGAAGAAAAGAATAAAATTTAATTTACCAAATGTAAATACCTTCTATTTCCCCGGCGAGAAGAATGCAACATCATCTCTTATTAGTGCAATGAAGATGGGTAAATATTTAAGGAGGGGTGAGTTAGTATTCTTAGCCAAAATGGAGGTTTTAAATAAAGATGTTCAAGCTTTACAGAATGTTCCAGTTGTCTCTGAATTTTCAGATGTATTTCCAGAGGAATTACCTGGATTACCGCCTGAAAGAGAAGTTGAATTTGGCATAGAGCTGCAACCAGGAACATCAGCAATTTACAAATCTCCTTATAGGATGGCCCAAAGGAATTGCAAGAGCTAAAAATGTAGTTACAAGAACTGATGGATAAAGGATTCATCCGAGCTAGCCATTAACCTTGAAGTGCACCTGTACTTTTTGTTAAAAAGAAAGACGGATCAATGAGAATGTGCATTGATTATAGAGAATTGAACAAAGTGACAATCAAGAACAAATATCCGCTACCCCGCATAGATGACTTGTTTGATCAGTTAGCCGGTGCCACAGTGTTTTCCAGAATTGATTTAAGATCAGGATATCATCAAGTGAGAGTTAAAGAAGCAGAATTGAAAGACGGATCAATGAGAATGTGCATTGATTATAGAGAATTGAATAAAGTGACAATCAAGAACAAATATCCGCTACCCCACATAGATGACTTGTTTGATCAGTTAGCCGGTTCCACGGTGTTTTCCAGAATTGATTTAAGATCAGGATATCATCAAATGAGAGTTAAAGAAGCAGATGTCAGTAAGACGGCTTTTGGGACCAGGTATGGTCACTTTGAGTTCATAGTTATGCCTTTTGGGTTGACAAATGCTCCTACCATCTTTATGGATATGATGAATCGTATTTTCAAAGACTACATAGATAAGTTTGTGATTATTTTCATTGATGACATTCTGATATACTCCAAGACTGACAAAGAGCATGCTGAACATTTAAGAATAGTTTTGGAGACACTGAGGAAAAATATATTGTATGCAAAATATTCAAAATGTGAATTTTGGCTAAGAAGTATTTCTTTCTTGGGGCATAGTATCAGTGGAGAAGGAATTTCTGTAGACCCTCAGAAAGTAAAAGCAATTATGAAATGGCCAACACCAAAGAATGTTACAGAGGTTCGTAGTTTTCTTGGACTAGTAGGATATTACAAAAGGTTTGTCAAAGGATTTTCATAGATTGCTATGCCTTTGTCCAAACTGATGAGGAAGGATTTAAAATTTGAATGGACAACAGAATGTGACAAAAGTTTTCAAGCATTGAAAGAGCATCTGACGATAGCCCCAGTTTTGACACTTCCCTCAGGAATAGAAGGATTTCAGATTTATAGTGATGCATCTTTGAAGGGCTTGGGATGTGTTCTAATGCATAATAGAAAGGTGATTGCTTATGCATCTCGACAGTTGAAGCCCCACGAAAGAAATTATCCCACTCATGATTTGGAACTTGCTGCAGTGGTATTTGCTTTGAAGATTTGGAGACATTATCTATATGGGGTAAGATGTGAAATTTTCACTGATCACTAGAGCCTAAAGTATATATTTTTGCAGAAGGAATTAAACTTAAGACAAAGAAGATGGTTAGAACTCATCAAAGATTATGATTTGGATATTCAGTATTGTCCAGGAAAAGCTAATATTGTGGCTGATGCTTTGAGTCGCAAGTCTACAGGAATGATAAACTGGATGATTACTCAGGAGGTTCAATTGATCAAGGAAATGGAAAATCTACAATTAGAGATTAGAGACTTAAAAATTGGGGACTATTTGCATCAGATGGCCGTAAAGCCCACTTTAACATATCGTATCAAAGAAGCTCAAGAGCTTAGTAGTGAATCTTCAAAATTGATAGAGCAGATCCAGTCAGGGAAAAGACTCGATCTTTCTATTAATGTTGATGGAATCATTAGGCCCAAATCCCAATTGTGGGTACCCAATGATCAGGAGTTGAGAAGAGAAATTTTGTAAGAAGCTCATCATTCTGGCTATACAATTCATCCGGGCAGTACCAAGATGTATAAAGACTTGAAAGTAATATTCTGGTGGCCAGGTATGAAGAAAGATGTTGCTATATATGTAGCTAAATGTGAAGCGTGTCAACTGGTGAAAGCTGAACATCAACGACCTAGTGGGTTACTGCAATCACTACCTATCCCCGAGTGGAAGTGGAAAGAAATTGCAATGGATTTTGCCATGGGATTTCCCAGATCCAGACAGGGACATGACAGTATTTGGGTAATTATAGATAGACTGACAAAATCAGCTCACTTTTTACCTATCAAGCAAACTGATTCGGTAGACAAATTGGCACGTCTATATGTAAAAGAAATTGTTAGATTACATGGTATTCCAAAAGTCATTATCTCAGATAGAGATGGTCGATTTACTTCGAGACTGTGGAAGAGCATTCATGAAAGCTTGGGTACAAATCTGCATTTCAGTACAGCTTTTCATCCTCAGACTAATGGTCAATCTGAAAGAACCATTCAAGTATTGGAGGATTTATTGAGATTATGTGTTTTGGATTTCAAAGGCAGCTGGGAAGATCACATACCATTGATAGAATTTGCCTACAACAACAGTTATCAATCCAGTATACAAATGGCACCATATGAAGCACTTTATGGTAGGAAGTGCAGAACCCCCTTAACTTGGGTTGAGGTAGGTGAAAGACAATTAATGGGCCCAGAACTTGTGGAGGAAGCAACAGAGAAAATCAGATTAATTAGAGACAGATTAAAAGCTGCTCAGGACCGCCAACAAAAGTATTATGACCCCAAGCACAGAGCAGTAGAGTTTAAAGTTGGGGACTTCGTATTTTTGAAGGTTAAACCTATAAAGGGTATAGCTAGATTTGGTAAGGGAGGCAAATTGAGTCCTAGGTTTATTGGACATTTTGAAATTGTTGAAAGAATTGGAAAAGTTGCTTATAGACTTGCTCTTCCAGCTGACATGTCAAATATACATAACGTTTTTCATGTGTCACTGCTAAGGAGATGGGTTACAGATGCCCATCAACGAATCTCACCTGATGAAATTGAGCTACAGAAGAATTTGACTTATACGGAAGAACCCAAAAGAATACTAGATTTTGATACTAAACAGCTTAGAAATAACCAAATTCCTTATGTTAAGGTGAAATGGAAAAACAGGCCCGAAAAGGAGGCAACTTGGGAAAGAGAAGAAGAAATTAGACTCAAGTTTCCTCAACTACTTAATGACCACTAAGGAATTTCGAGGACGAAATTTAAACATGGAGGGGTGAATTGTAATACCCAAAAATGTCGAAAATAAATGTAAGTATAAATTTTATATAAATATTATGTTATTTTCGTCGTAAAATTCTACCTTTGACCCTGAACATTTTGACATATAGAAGTATATGTAAATTCTTACTTTAGTTGTCTCTTAATATAGTTAATTATTTACTATTTATGATTGAATGAACAGTTAAATTAAACATTATGTACTGAGCCTTATTTAAAGTATCTGCTTAGCATAGACTTTATTTAATATTTATTGTACTGCAGCAATCCCACTTAAATCGGCATGCAGAGAGCCTGATGGGATCTAAAGGCCATGAATGGCTGGAATGGTTAGTGGATTTAGGAATGTAAATATAATATTCATAGTGGAGGATGAGGTATTAAACAATAAGTATATGAAGTCTTTGCCTTAAGCTATCTTGAGACATTTTCCTTATCCCTGCCCGAGAGTTCCTGGCACTGAAGGCTGGAAGGGAAATTGGTTTGGCGGATGATATAGGTGGCTGCAGTAAAGGAATTCAGCAATCTTTGGTGGCTGCAGTAAAGGAATTCAGCAATCTTTGGTGGCTGCAGTATAGGAATTCAGCAATCTTTGGTGGCTGCAGTAAAGGAATTCAGCAATCTTTGGTGGCTGCAGTAAAGGAATTCAGCAATCTTTGGTGGCTGCAGTAAAGGAATTCAGCAATCTTTGGTGGCTGCAGTAAAGGAATTCAGCAATCTTTGGTGGCTGCAGTAAAGGAATTCAGCAATCTTTGGTGGCTGCAGTATAGGAATTCAATAATCTTTAAGGCAAGTACATAATACTAAGGTTGTTATAGATTGTTAGTGTTGGAATTCAATAAATAAGTACTGAAAATAAGGCTTGCTACCTTTTAAATTTCAGAATTCACCATGCAAGAAACATTTGTTAGCAGAATAATAGGAAATTGAGGTAAAACTGAAGAACTTGATGTTTCAATGAAGTATACTAAGTGAGGGTATTACTGTGGCTAACGTCGAGTGGGGATGTTGATGTCTTTTGCTGAAAACAATAGAGAAATGATACATTTTTATTGAAAAAAGTAGAAAACAGAGGTAAGAAGACTTTAGCAAATAAGTTATGTGATGCTATAGTTAATTGTGGAAAGTGGTATAAATGCTTAAATTAGTTTATTGAATTTAGGAGGAAAAAAAAAAGGTTTGAAAAGAGAGTAAAAGAATTCTAAATCGAATGAAGAAGAGCGTGATTGAGGTGCTATACAAAAGAAGAAAGAATCGAGATACTGAGGTGAGATACCTAGCAATGCTATAGAAATTAATAAATATTTTCTTTAATTGAAATTCATATCTATTACGGTTGATAGCATTTATTTCAGTTTTCTTCAATTTATTTCAGTTTATTTATGATTATGATTATTCATAAAGTATTGTTTATAATAGCATGTATCATGAGACTAAAAATGATGGATATTAAGAAAGTGATTAAGCCATATGTTGGGGAATAAGCCCGCACAAGTAAAAGGCGAAAGACCTGACGAGGTAAGCCTATAATCTCAAGTCTAGAAGTTGGGAATGTGGACCCAACCCTGAATTGAGATAACAACTTCAATTCTAAAAGTTGGGAAGTTAGACCTAACCTTGAATTGGAAGCTGAAAGGGGTGCAAAAGCTTATATACAACTTTTGTATAACTCGGTATTGCTCGGTATAGCTCGGTATAATTCAGTATTGGGTCTTCACGTGATGGTATTCCTCGTTATTGTTTGGTATTGCTCGGTATTTCTCATTTTTTTGCGCGATTTGGCCTCCGACCGGACGTTCTTCTAGGAACGTCTGGTCGGAGGACGTAATAATTGTTGGAACACTCTGGATTTAGCATTACCCAACACAACATGTTTTTTGGACCTCACTGCATATGTAGATGCGGATTGAGCTGGTGATAACCAGGATCGAAATCGACTACATAATTTTGTATATTCCTTGGCTCCACACTCATCACCTGATGCACTAAAAAGCAAACTACAGTTGCCCGTTCGTCAACTGAGTCTGAGTACAGAGCTCTTACCTCTGCTGCTACTGAAATAGTGTGGCTTAGATGCTTATTAGCTGATTTTCAAGTCAGTCTATAGCTCCCGACTCCACTCTACTGCGACAATATTTCGGCTATTTATTTAGCCAACGATCATGTATTTCATGCTCGAACAAAGCATATTGAAATAGATCATCATTATATTCGGGAGTGCATTAAGTCCAAATCTATTATAGTTCATCATATTCCAACTACAGATCAACCAGCAGATATCTTTACTAAGGCCTTACCTATTAAAAGATTTCTTTATCTTCGTGATAAATTAACGCTCTGACCTCGGATCATTAATTTGAGGGAGGCTGATAACGGTAAAGGCTCAAACCGTTGCATATCTCTATCAAAGCAACAACCATTACTTCTGCCATCTGACACAAGCAGCCGAAATGCACATGAGCAGAAAACTGTCAGCTCAATCTCAGCTGTTCAGAGATCACACTTGATAATACTTCATCCCCTGTATATAAGGATGACTACTATTTCATTGAAAGGAAGAAAGAAGATACCATTGCTGCTATTCTCTTTGTCTTTCTGTTTTCTTATGTTTATTATCTCTCAAAGCTTTGTTGCAGGTTTATGGTATCTTAACAAGCAAGCGTTCAGGTTGTATTAAAACTTTTTTGTGATGTTTTAATTAATTAAATAAATAAATATGAATAATATTTTAAAGGGATTTTTATATACTTATCACTTTATAATATGTGTATTGCATATTTAACACCTAATTCTTAAAGATTACACTCCTACCACCTATTCTCTATTTTCACAACAAAATTATCACTTCATTAACATCAAAACCTCACTCCGTATTATCTTCCTTCCTGCCCGGGCTTTCCGCGGGAGAACAGGTTTCAGTGAATCCCTCCGTGTTTGCTCTTCCACCGTAGCTGCTCTTCCATGCGATTTCTTCCACTGTAGCTGCTCTTCCATCCGTATTTACCCAGGTGAGATTTCTCTGGTTTTTTATTCCCACGTGTACAAATTTCTCTGCTTTACCGTAGCTGCTTTTTTATTCACACGAGCTTTAAGGCCAGCAAACTCGTGCTGCCAAAAAATAGAAAATATTCTCTGAAACTTTTCTACATTATTTATGGCTTTATTGAAGTAATAGATGAAACTTTTCTGCAATAGATGAAACTTTTCTACAATATTTCATTTTCGAATATTTATGGCTTTACTAAAACTTTTCTGTTCTCCTTACATTATTTATGGCTTAATGGCTTTATTGAAGTATTTATGGTGAATAGTTATAAATTATTCGAAGATGAAACATGTTTGTTATTCTTTTATATTTAGAATTTTGGCACTAATTAACGATGTGGTATTTGATTTGTCATCTTATTTCAGCTTGAAGTTAATGAAAAATGACAACCTCATGGCATAATTCGGTAATGCAGGATTGTGTTGACGAAGTAATAGATGATTTATGTGGAGATAAAAAAGAGAATTTGTTTATTACATTTAAATTTGATGAAATTTGGGTTGACACAAAGGACCAATCTAGAAAGAGATATACTGCGGCAAACAAAGAACTGTGAAACTTGAGAAAAGACATATAAATATTTTCAAGATTAGATCAGAGATTACTAGAATATGTCCTTGGTTGAAAGGACATCAATACAACATGCATTATCACATTAACGGAACATCACCCAAGGAGTACAAAGTAATCAATTACGATGGTGACGTAAGCCTGTTGGTAAACCAAACGAATGAAAATTTACATGCTCAAATAGTTATCTCACTGTATGAAGTTGATGAAGATCAATCAAACTCACAGATTATGGGGATTGATAGTTTTGAACAAAATATAGAATGTTCCATTTCTCAGAACGATGATGTTTCGAGATTTCAAAAATCAAGTGTTATAGATATCAATATAGGCACATTTTTTAATGATGCTACAAGTTTCAAGAATGCTCTCCGATCATTTGCCATTAAGGAGAACTTTGGGGTGATGATAAAAGCCAGTGATAAGAAACGAGTTATTACGACATGTTCATATCAAGGTTGTCAATGGCGAATTCAGGCATCCCTATATGAAGACACTCAATCATTCAAGTTAGGAGAGTTGATGGAAAACATACATGCCCTGGGATAAATCGTGCTGGGAATCGGCTAGCTACATATGCATGGGTTGCTAATAAGATTCAGGAGATGGTGAAGAGGTATCCAGATATTCCACCAAAAGAAATAAATAGCGATTTAGAGAAGGAATTTGGTTTATCAATACCTCAAGCTCGTGAAACAATTTTTGGCTCAGTTGATGACAACTATAAATGGGTTCCAACATTGACAGCATAATTACTTGATAGAAACCCGGGCTCACACATTACATATACATTTAATGCTATTGATAATTCTTTCCAAAGATTTTATGTTAGTTTCAAGGTGTGTGTGGATGGATTTTTATTTGGGTACAGGCCACTTATAAGTTTAAATGTATGCCATCTTAAATCTAAGTATTTGGGTATCCTTTTATCCGCCAACTCAGTCGATGAAAATAATGGCTTATTCACCATAACATATGTTGTTGTTGAGGCTGAGTCCAAACATTCATGGTCATGGTTCTTGAAGAACTTGGGAGAGAATATTGGTACTAATTTAAGCACTCTTAATTTCATATCTGACATGGAGAAGGGTTTGGGAGAGGCAATCAGAGAAATATATCCCGAAGCTGAGCATAGAATTTGCATTCGACATTTGTGGAAGAATATAAAAAAAAAAATTCGATGTAAAGATGGGCAAAAAATGCAAGGATTGGTATGGGCAACTGTAAATTCCTATACTAATGTAGAGATGAACGAGAAGCATTCTGAACTTTATGACTTGAGCCCTACTTTATACTCATATTTTCATTACCTTATAAGTGGTCAAGAAGTCAATTCATGATCGGGATAGGTCATGCTACTAATACAAATAATTTTGCTGAGTCATTTAACGCATGGATTACTGATGCTAGAACTAAACCTGCTGTTGACCTCATTGATTTGATTCGGGGAAAGGTTATGGCAAAGAGCTCAATGAAAGATGACTAGCTTGACTTGGCAGCGAGAATTAGTTCCAAATGTAGAAGAATGTATCAAAGATATCACAACAAGGAAAGATCATTTGGTAGTTCGGCAAGCTAGCAATTCCAAGGCTGAGGTGGAAGGACTGCACTCAAGACACATCGTTGATATTGAAAGAAAGGACTGCACTTGTGGAGTATGTTAGCTAATAGGTTTGCCTTGCATTCATGCCGTGGCCTTCATTGATATGAAAGAGCATCCATTGTGACATATTTATGTTGATGAGTTCTACTACGTAGCAAGGTATAAAATAACACCCATTGTTCATTGCTTATTGGCAATTACTTGTATCTCACAACTACTAATTTTAAGGTAACATGTTCTTTAGATATATGCTTGCATATGATGGAGCAATTGCTGCATTACCTGGGAAGGAGCAGTGGAGAGTTGTAGAAAATTGTGATTAAGTAGGTGTACCGAATACATGTAGAACAAGAGGTAGACCAAAGAAAAAAAGGCTGTTAAATTTCTTGGAGCAAGACAAGAGATCACATAGATGTGGAATATGTGGTCTTTGGGGACATCATCAAAGTACTTGCAAGAACCCTTTGCAAAATAAGAATAACAAGGAGATGATGGACACGGAAGTAGGACGAAAACGACAACAAGTGCTGCCAAGTAGACAGGTAGCGGATGACGTTGAGCTGCAGGAGTTTGATTATTCAAATGGTTTCTAAAATGAAGATCATTCTCAAATGAATCATGTTTTGTTACTTTTATTTTTGTTAACCATTAAAATATTTTTGTTATATTTTTGTGTTGTAGTTTTATTGTATTCACTAAAATATATTTTTGTGAACCAAAAACTTGTGTTGTAGTTTTGTTGTGAAAGTTATGTAGCCTGCAGCTTGGTATGAAAGTTGTCTTTTTTGTAATTTACATTTTGATTCCAATGGAAGATGCTGCGAAGGCACTGAAACTTCCCAGTTTGATTCGGTAAAGGAACCTGCAGCTTGTTTTGAAGTTTCGGCAAAGGCACCTAAACTTCCCAGTTTGATTCCAATGGAAGTTGCTGCAAAGGGTATATTTCGGAGCAATAGCTTTGGTCTATTTCGTGAAGCATGAAACTTTTATGCAGATGTCGATTTAACACAAGCAATTAGACAAATTTCAGATATTTATACCAAATAAAAGCTAAAAACTGATTGTGTTAAACTAAGGTGATTATTCATTCAGCAAACAACAAATTTTTGGTTTTGGGAATAAACAAGGTGATCATAACTTCATCAACAAGGTGAGCATTCATTCAGCAGCCAACAACCATATAAATTTTGGATCATTCATTTGCTAGTAAAAAACTTACAAAATGGTGCAATAGACTTCATCAAAACATATTACAAGTACACAACAACCATACAGATAGCTATGCCATTTACACTAATTCGAGACGACACATTAAACTATTACAAGTACACAACAATAGACTTCTACATCATTTAGACTACTTCGAGACGACACATTAAACTAAATAAATACGGATAGCTATGTCAACAAGAACAACACCATCAAAGACTTTCATCAACAAGATGATCAAGTCAAGCTTCTTAGACATCCTAGCTTCAAAGCCTTCAATTTCAGTAGGTGTACCATAAGTCGTCTCTTCTACGTCTTCTTTCCATTTAAAATACATGCAATCGTCTTCCGTTCGATTATTCATGCATCTATAAAATTGCCTTCTAGAGTTGGGTCCACGGTAGCAAGTATATAACGCACACTTAAGATGACAGTAGCAATAAACTTAACAATGTGGGCGCCTCGTAGCAGAAGAATGTGTTGATATCATTTGAAATGGGCACAATCTATGAACAAATTTGCATTAAACTGAATAAATCCTACATATGAAAGCCAGTATGACAACTAAATAAAGAAATTATTTTTCTTTGAAGTCAACATTAGGATAACCAAATATGGTGTAAATTAACAAAACAAAATGTAAAACAGGTGATAGAGAAGCACACAAACCTGCTCCGGCTATAGGTTTGGGAAGACTTTTTTCTTATAGAACTTTTATAATATCTGAAAATAAAATGAGCAGACCTAACCTGAAATAAAATGTAAATTAAAAAAGATAGAACTTATCACAAAATACAGAAATCTTAAAATCTTAAAATATGAAAATATAGAAATCTGAAAATGAGCAGATCTAACTTGCTCCGGCTAAGAAGACTACAACATCTACATATCTAACCTCACATCACAAACGACGAATGAGAACCTAAAGAAATAATGGGGGAAAATAAAAGAAATGGTTGAGTTTAGGGTGCAAAGAGAGGAGCAGATCTTACATTCAGGTGGTACAAAAAGCAAAGAACGAGGGGAGTTCGGTGGGAAGAGCCAAAGGAGCACGCAAGTTAGGGATTTTAGAAACAGAGTGAGACGGAGTGGCATTTCTGAGGTTAAGTTTGTGTTTGAGTGGTATATATGAAATATTTAAGTTTTGGGTGTTAAATATGTAATACACATGTTATAAAGTGGTATGTATGTAAAAATCCCTATTTTAAATACTTGATTCTTAAATAAATAAGTTTGAATAATAATGTGTTCGGCTCATTTATGTTCACGAACAACAACATTTGAAGCTCATGAACAAGCTTGACTTTAAGCTCGATAAAAACTTGATTCGTGAACAGATTTTTCATGAACAAATATAAGATGAATCATAGATTATTTGTTCGTGAACGAGCTCATTTGGTAGCTCAAAAACACTAGTTATATATATTCATGATCTTGCTCATTTGTTAGCTCAAGAATACTCATTAGATATGTTCATGAATGTGCTTGTCTGATAGTTTAAAAAATTCATTAAATATGTTCATGAACACAGCTCATTAAGACTTGTTTGTTTAAAGCTCGATAAGCACTAAACAAACCGAACATAAACTGAACTTGAACACCCATTAAATTAAACGAACCAAACATGAACATTAACAATAAAGCTCGAATCAAATACGAACCAAACTTAAACAAGTTGATAATAAATGAACTCAAACATGAACACTCACATACTCGACTCAGTTGAGTTCATTTACAGCCCTATGAATTACAATGCGATGGTGCAATCAAATTGAGTTTTCTTAATTTTCGTCATATTGTTTTACAGTTCATTAAGGGTAATCATTCAAGTGGGTTGGTACGATAATAATTTCACTTCATACTGTACGAACACACTTGTTCATATTATATGATCCATTTAGTTAAAAAGTGTACAGATGACTCTTAGGAATGAATGAAATCTCTTAAGATCATCCAATACAATAATAATCATACTGTATTATTTGACCACTTTTTTCCAACAGATCTAATTGCTCCAGAAAAATCTTTAAAATAATACAAGTGTGAACCTCGCTCTCATGAATTTATGATTCCCTTTAATTCTCCCAGAGGTATATTGAGTTTAAAATTTAACCAGATTTCCCCTAAAAATAATATCATTATTTATTTAGATATATGTTCTACTTTCTATGAGCGCAAGCCTTCATAGTTAATTACCCCTCCTAATCCATTAGAAGAGCACTCTCGATTAAGGATGAAATATACTTAGCTTCGTGTAATGAGTGTTAGAATGTGCAATAAAATTTTAAACTTAATTATAGGGGATGAAGGTACACCCGATCAAGATCCCATTGTTCCATCATCCCGGGTATAATATGGGTTCAATCTTCCAACACTAATAACCATTTATTATAGTGTCCAGGGAATCTGATTAGCAGCTATGGATTGCCTCCTCTCAAGAATCCCGAGTAAACTGAAGTGGAGATTATGAATTTTAAATTTAATTTAATTTGGGTTGAGACTTATAACTTCCTTAAAAGTTGCTCGTTAATTTATTTAGTTTGGGGCTTTTGGCTCTAATTAGGAGTTGCTCGTGTTAGTGGGTTTGAATTTGGGTTGGGGCTTACAGCCTTCATTTGTAAGTAGCCCAGATAATGGATCTTATGGCCTCTATTAAAGGTGGCCTGAAGAATTTTTGATATAAGTGGGTCTTATGACTTCTATAAGAAGTAGCCCGAAGATTAATTTTGGGTATGAGTGGATCTTATGGATTCTATAAGAAGTGGTCCATTGGTGGGTCTTACAACCTAGCCCTATGGACTAGGATGTCCGGGTAAGAGGTCTAGGATTATATTATTACTTAAATATTTTCCTCAAGTATCATACTTATGGCTTCTATTAGAAGTGGACGAGTTTGGAGGTGTATCGAGGATTAAATGTTAGGTTATTTTTACCTAAGATTTCCCCTAAACTCGGACTTATGACTTTCATTTGAAAGTTGTTGGGTTGTGGGTCTTATAACCTAGTTCTTATTAATAAGGTTGCCCATTTGGGTTTTGCATTTGGATATAGAGACATTCATTTAGAAGTTCCCTAGTACGCGCGAGTCTAACTGTTTCACTTGGAAATAACCTAAGTGGCGAGTCTTACAACTTCATCCTATAGGCTAAGATGTCCAATAAAGGATTTGTAGATTTTTGCTAGTTTAACACTAGGTTGTGGTCTTGACACCCACTTGCTAGCATTTTGTTTTCTATCCTAGATTTCAATAGTGTGTTTGTTATTTTGTTTTGTGCTCGTAGTTTATTTTAACTACAATAGAATGTTGCTCTATTGGTTTTCCAGCACTATTTCTTTATTAGCTTTCCTGTACTTTGCATTACTTGCAGTAGTTAGAATTTCTCTTTTTCAGCATTGATTTTATTTATGATTTCACTGACTTTTATCTACTTGTTTACATATGTTCGTAGCCAGTAGTTGCAATAGCAAGAGCTTGCAGCCACAGATGATGTAGTTGTAGGGGCTAGAGCCTACTAGGAGGACTTTGCCAAGTGTCAAGGCTTGGAAAAATTATTCCGTCAGCTTACTTGATGTAGAACTACATCAGGTAGCCTATAATATGTCGCCATGTGCGCTTACTCTTTACCACGCGGCCCGATGACCCGACTCGGACCGAATCCGGTGAGGGAGGCAGCAAACCTGCGATTGGAAAATATGCTAACCTGCGATTTTGGGTTATGTAGTCGGAGGTGAGGCTCGCTGGTGAGGGAGGCAGCAGATCAGACGACACGGAGGCGGCTAAGGCCAGTCGGAGGAAGGTGCAGTCGCGGTTCGTGCGGCTCAGGATAGTGCCGCCGAGGAAGGTGGTCGGGTTCATGCCTGTAGATCAGGACGGTGTTGCCAATTGGTTTGGAGACGAAGCGAGGCTGCTGGCTCTTTCGCAAGATTGGAGGTCGGGCGTGTGACCGGAGGCCCACGGAGATGTGCGATCGCGGCTTGATCACCTAAGCAAGAGAATCTCTTGAAAATTCCAATTGCCAGTACGCATAACTCCCTTTTCATTTTCTTGTTTTTGTTTTATATGAACACATCTAGGGATGTAAACGAGTCGAGCTCGAGCTCGATTAGTGGGCTCGAGATCAACTCGTTTAGAAAATATAAAGCTCGAGCTCGACTCGAAAGCTTGAGCTCGTTTGAAAAGCTCGAGCTCGTTTGAGAAGCACCAACGCATGTGATGCTTATTATTATATAAAAAAATTAATAATATTTTCTCGGGTTTAGCTCGAAACTCGAGCTCGTTTATCATACGAGCTCGATTGTAGGCTCGAGCTCGAAGCTCGATAAGCTCGGCTCGCGAGCTTGTTAACGAGTCGAGTTCGAGCCGGCTCGGCTCACTTACACCCCTAAACACATCAGTGTTTTTTTTTTTTTTAATTGAGGGCTTAGCCCATTCTATTAAAAGAATAAGGATTACAAAAATGCATCAAAAAAGGCTTAGCCTACAAAAAGAGGCTGAAACAAAATGGAAAAGAACAAATAAATACAACTCAGCAAATAAAATAAAAACCAAAACAGACAAAAATTCTATCTAGTGGGGAGTCAGAACGATCACGTACGATTATAGTAGAAATCCTTCCATCCTTCGATTGCCCTAAGACCATCCAAAAAGAGCTAAAATATGTCATCATTGTACACGACCCAAGCGTTATGGACGACGGCTGCCAATTTTAATTATTATTTTACTCTTCATATGGCATTTGAGATCCATATCCATACTGGGACGAGTGGCAGAACAACTGTTGCTGGCTTCAAATTAATAAACAGCATAGGCCTTTTTCAACATGATTTTATTAATATATTATTTATTTTTATATAAGAAAAAAATTTATGTCACAATCCTTCTAACTTTTTCAGAACTGCAGTTAACATTTCTTTTTTTTAAGAAGCCGTAAACAGTATCCTGAGCCCCACCATTCTTTTGAGAACGTAATCTGGCACCCTTGTATATCCTTACATTGAGTTTGCTGTCCCGTTCTGCTAGGGTTTTCTACCTTAGCTCCTTCCCGCCCACAAGCTTGCTTTTTTCCCGCCACCTCGTGGGGAGAGGGGTTTCTCCCCTCCCCTCCGCCCACTTTTTGATGGCTTCCTCCTCCTACAACATGCATTTCCCGCCTTTGCCTGGAGGCCCATCCTCCTCCTTGCTCCCTGTTTTCTCTAACCCGATCGGGTTAAACTTTGTCTCAAACCTAACCAAGGAAGATCCTGTTGCCAGTGATTTTTCACTATCCTTCCATCCCCCTGCTCCTAAGGTTCCTTTTTCTACAGATGAGCTTGCTCTTGGGCTCCCTGATTGGGGCTCTTGTCTTGTCGGGTACTCTATCGGCCCCCGACCCACCTACCTCAGCCTTCTCAATGTGGTGAAGCGTGCTTGGAACCCTAAAGGCTCGGTCGATCTACTCTCGCTGAATGATGGCTTCTTCCTTTTCAAGTTTTCAACTCCGGATGACTACCAAGTTGCATGGACGGGAGGACCCTGGTTCTTCTTTGGCCGGCCATTCATCTTGCAGAAATGGACACCAAAGTTCAAACCTAAAAGAGATGAGTTTTCCTCTATCCCTCTTTGGATAAAAATTTTTGATTTACCTCTAGCTGTTTGGAACCCGACTGGTATTTCTAAGATTGCGAGCTTTGTGGGTCATCCGCTTGCGGTGGATGCTCTCACTGCTAGGAAAACTAGACTTACCTATGCTAGAGTTTGTGTGATGGTATCCTGTAATTCCCCTCTGCCTGATGAAATTCCTGTTTCTCTTGATGGCGATGATGTGAATTTAAAAGTCTTGTATGACTGGAAGCCTTCCCCGTGCTCTGGCTGTGGCTCGTTTGTCCATCCCTCCTCTCTTTGTCACATTAATCCCCAGCCAAAACCCCCCACGGCTCCTGGTCACGAGAGAAGCTCCTCCCGTACTCGGGTTCCCCGTCTCCCCTCAGCTTCTAAACCTCCCCTTCTTCCTCCTAATACGCCCAGAATCATCCCTCCTCCACCAAATACCACTCCACCAATCACTACCCAACCCATCCTTCCCCCCCTGCGTCTTTTTTGCCCGCTGCTGATCAACAGATTTCTGTGGCCTACCCGCCGCGGTCGGAATTACCTACTACTTCTAAGCTGATACCCCCCCCCCCTCTGGTTACTACTGCCCCCCTGGATATCCCCTTGGATCCTTTGCCCAATTTGAACTCCCCCGTAGATGAGCTTTCTTCGTCTGATAATTCCCCTTTGATTACCAGCATATAACCTCCTTCTTCCATCATCCTCAATGGTACCTCCCCTCATCCCCCCTTTCCTTCAGGTACCATTGTTCTTCCTGCAGACCCACCTATCTCCTCTCCCAATAGGTTTGCTCTTCTGCAACTTGAAGATGAACCACCCGACATTGAGACTTCTACCTCTGTCTGTCCCCCAAAAACCCAGAAAAATAAAAACCCAGCTAGCAAAAACAACACTGCCAAATCTGGCAAGAAGACCCGTCCCTCCAAATCAAATTCAAAATGACCCATGGTCCTATTGGCTGCTGGAACGTCAGGGGATTTAACTCGCCTGATAGAGTTCTTGACTGTAAGAAATTTATTTCTTCTCTTCACCTTGACATGCTTTGCATCTTGGAGGCAAAGATCCCCTCCATCTCTATGGCTGATAAGTGGTTCACCAACTCCCACAGACTTTTTGAGGATGAATTATCCTGTAACAATTTTGACTGCTTTTCCCCTGGACGCATTTGGATTAAATGGAATTCCAGGAATATTTCATTTAGTCTCTCTATTACTACCTCCCAGCTTATTCACGGTGTTGTGAGCTCTCCTACTGTGCCCCCTATTTTTCTTAGTGTGATCTATGCATCCAATACTCCTTTGGAGAGGTCGTCTCTCTGGCAACAATTACTCAACATTCCCCCTACAATTAATTCTCATTGGGCCATTCTTGGAGATTTCAATTGCTGTAGGCACTTGGAGGAAAAATAGGGTGGCAGACCCATTCCTCATAGTCGGTTGGAGGAAATGAATAATCGGAATTTCAAGGCTGCTCTTTTGGACTTGCCCTCTTCTGGTCTTTTTTACACTTGGTATAATCAGAGATCTGAGGATCCCATTCATATTAAGCTAGATCGAGTGTTGGTTAATTCAGAATGGTTGAATTCGTTCCCTTCTTCTTACTATAGAGTGGAATCCCCTTCTTGCTCGGATCATTCTCTGTTGGTGCTTTTTTCTGGCAATTCTACCTCTAACTTTACTAGATTTCAATTCAAGAACTATATGGTGAATTTGGATGCTTTTTGGGAAGGTTTAATCTCTGTTTTTGCCTCTAAAAACTCGGGTACCCCTATTGCTGCTCTGTATTCTAAGCTCCACAATCTCAAAGATCTTATTAAATGTAAGAAGTGGTCCAATTCTTCTTTTCTTTCCAATAAGATTAAAGAGCTTCAAATGACACAGGAGTCTTGCTATACCCGCGCTCAATCAGATCCTCTGAATTTGGCTATCAACATGGAACTTAAAGATATAAACTCTACTCTCTCTTCCCTTCATAAAGCCTGGGCTTCTTGGGTTATCCAGCGGGCCAAAGCCAACTGGCTTTCTAGAGGGGAGGATGATTTGGGTTTTCTGTTTGCTAGAATTAAATCTAGAAATTCTAGTAGTCGGATTAAAGAAATCACTACTGAGAATGGGCACTTCACTACTAGGGGAGATATTGCTAACGCTGTTGTGGATTATTTCCAAAGACTTTATAATTCTCCCAAGTCTTCTAATACTAGGAGTGGGCTTATTCCTGTAGGCTCTACTATCCCTCTTCATCTTGTATCTCCTCTCATTTTGCTGGTTACTGATATGGAGATTAGGAGTGTTATTTTTGCTAGTTCCTCCTCTAAGGCCCCGGGGCCTGATGGTTTTACTTTTGAGTTCTACAAAATAACTTGGGATATCATTGGGAGCCAAGTTTGCTCGGCTGTTAAGTATTTCTTCTCTACTGGTTTGCTGCCTAGGTGTGCTGAAGCTACTGCTTTAGCCTTGATTCCTAAGGGAACTCATGCTGCCTCTTTCATGGATTACCGTCCCATTTCTCTTTGCAATGTTTTTTATAAAATTGTTGCTAAATTTATCGCTAACAGAATGAAAGAGGTTATGCCTTTTATTATTGATAAGAGCCAAGCGGGTTTCATTAAGCATAGAATCTCTACATACAATATTGTTCTTGCTGCTGATGTGCTTAGAGATTTTAATTCCAATCCAAGAGAGAAGTTCATGTGTGCCAAATTAGACATCCGTAAAGCGTTTGATAATGTTTCTAGAGAGTTCCTTCTCTCTAGGCTTCTTGAAAAAGGTTTTCCTTGCCAATTTGTAAAGTGGATTGAGGGTTGCATCAAGGATGTCTTTTTCTCTGTGTATATTAATGGGGGACTTGAGGGATTCTTTAATTCCACCAACGGGCTCAGGCAGGGATGCCCTCTGTCTCCTTTACTCTTCTCTATTGTCATGGATGCCTTCTCTTGTGAGATAAACAATAGCAATTTCTCGGGTATTACTGCTGAGGGTTTTACTGTTAAGCATCTTCTTTATGCTGATGATTTATTGATTTTTGGCCGAGCCTCTTTACCTAATGCTAATGACCTTAAAAGCTCTCTGGATCACTTTGCTGAGCACTCTGGTTTAGTGATTAATAATGCTAAATGCTCAATCTTGTTCTCTGACAATGCCCCTGCTGCTGCAGATATCACTTCCTTACTTGGCTTCTCTCCTGCTGAAAACTCATTAACTTACCTTGGCCTCCCTATTTCCACTAAAAAGCTTAATGCTACTTACTTCTAACCACTTTTGAGTAGGCTCTCTACTCTACTTGCTGGTTGGAAAGTTAAATTCTTGTCTTTTACAAGTAGAATCCAGTTTTTAAAGTTCACTATTATTAATACCATCGCCTATTGAATCAGGGGGTCTATTATACCCAAATCTATTTCTAAAACCATTGACAAAATTTGCTCTAAATTTCTCTATCATGGTCTTGGCTCAGATATGAAATTGCACCTACTCTCTTGGAAGAATACTTGTACTCCAAAGTGCTTCGGTGGACTTGGTCTCCCCTCCATTGACTCCTTGTATTTTGCTTATGGTTGTTCTTTCATTTGGAGGTTCTATAATGCTGACACACTTACTGGTTGCTGGTTTAGAAAGAAACACTACTCCCCTTGGAGGCCTTTGGGTCCCAAAGTCTCTAAATTTTGGAAAGGGATTTGCTCTGTTGCTAATAAGATAAAAGGGTTGGTTAAGCTTCATGTGATCAAAGAGAATTGTTTTCTTTCCCTTTTTTGGGATCCCTGGTGTGATGGTTCTGCTATTTTCGATATTTCTCTTGATAACAGTTTAAAAGGGTTTACTGTTAATGATTTTATTGTGAATGGTGATTGGTTTCTCCCTTATGATTGGGATCAAATGTTGTTGGACACAATTCGGCCCATTATTATTAATCCAGCATCTCACCCTCTCATTACCTGGATCAACTGTGAAAAATCGTGTTTTAATACTTTTTATATGCAATATTTTGCTGAGATGGATAAAGTTATTTGGACTAAGTATGTTTGGCATCGTAAATTTGCTCTCAGACATTCTGCCTATGCTTGGTTTGCATTTTCTGGTGGTTTAAAAATGGCGGATGCTCTTGCTAGAAGGAACATTTTTATTCCTCCCTCTTGTTCTTTTTGCAACTCTGATTTGGAGGGAATTTCACATTGTTTTTTCCAATGTGACTGCACGTTCTTGGTTATTTCTACCCTCCTTCCTTCTCTTCAGAATTTTCTCTTGCGTCCGACCCTGATTCAAGTTTTTAAATCCTTTGAAGAAAATCTATTGCTGAATGCTTTTGAGAAGGATTTCTGTTATTTTGTGATCTGTTGTTCAATTTACTACTTATGGAGAGATCGAAATGATGTTCGTTTTGGCAATGCTGATTTTTCAGTGGACTCCTCGGTGAGGAGAATTAGGCGTGCTATATTTGCCAAGGTCTCTACCTGGAAATTTTTTGATGTGCTGCAGGACAATTATCCGTTTTGCTTCAGTGGATGGTGATTTCTGCTCACCTGCTCTGTTCTTTTTTTTTTTTTTGGGGGGGGGGGGGGGTTTTTGGGGGGGGGGGGGGAGATTTTTATCTTCCCCCACCGGATGATGATGTGCCGAACTATCAAACAGGTCTGTTCCCTTGGATGGCCTGCTGTGCCCAGCTATTCTACTGTCAGTTGGATTATTTATTCTGTTGGCAACCAAGGTGTGTGGGTCACCTTTGGGATGCGAAGAGACGCATGACACCCCTTGACCCCAGCGACGACTGCGACGTGACCTGGCATCAGGACGCGAAGATATCAGGCAGCCGGGGCAGCCGGGGAAAGCGGGCAGGGTCATTCTAGGTAGACGGTTTTGTGTGCATTTCGGGTCATTCCCGGGTTCCCGGGGGTCAACCCGAACCCGTCCCGATTTTTCAAACGGGTCGATTTTCAGGACCCGACCCACTTCGGGTTTGGGTCGGGTCCAATATTGAGTGCCCTAGCTCCTCAATCACTATGGAATATTAAGAAATTAGGAATGTCAAATCACCTAACCATTCTTTTATTATTTTTTTATCATATCGTGAAAGCAGACCAAATCTTATCCTCTTTGTAAGCTCAAAAACATAAATATCAAATTTTCCTTCAGTATTTCCTTTGGCCGACGATACCAAGCAAGTCCATGAGAATTGAATAATTATTGGTGATAACAAAGTCATGCATTGCAATAGGCTCTAGATTTGTTATCAACACTGAATTGCATATAACACCATCCCCGGCAATGACGTAATAGATAATATATGGCAATGCATGTAAATAAGCAACTGTAAACATCTCGTCAGTGAATGGATCAACTTTCAACTGAGTAGTAGATGATTGTGTAAGCTTCTTATCATAATCTAGCATTCCAAAAGTTTGCAGGTCTCCATCTCTTAAAACTTTGATAACATCTTTGAGTCTCAATTCAGGAGCGAAATCAGTCATAATTTTCAAGAGGGGCAAACTTATAAGTAATTGTTCGCATATATGTCGGGGGTCCAAGGGGACAGCGTCCCTTGGCGGGGTTCGACCTGCCCGGTCAAGTCGCGGGATCAAGGGGCGGCGCCCTTGCGGGGGTTTTCAGAGGCAGCGCCCCCAGAATAAATTTTGATTTACTATTTCTCTTTGTATTTGGTTCATCATTCCCTAATAATAATACATCTACATAATGTATTTAATTATATTGGGGGCAATTGCCTAAAAATTATAGTATTTTAATATTTTTAGGGGGGGCAATTGCCTAAAAATCCTTGGAATAAAGACTAAAAATCACATAAATAAGAGTATAAAAAAATTTTTTTTTAGGGGGGGATTTGCCCCCCCTAGCCCCAAAGGGATTTCGCCCTTGGTCTCATCCATTCATTCATTTTCTTTTATTTAAAACGCTTAGCATTCTTTGCTAGTAAGGAGATATAACTCAACCATACAAACCAAAATCAATTTGTCAATATACAAATATGCATGCATTATATTCATCAATAGCATATTGTATTAGATACTTGTTATCTTTCATATTTTCATTTCCATAAACTTGCTCTTCTTCTTCTTCTTTTTTAAGTGCTTCAAGCTCAGCAAGCTGTGCTCCTTGCCTTTTTCAATGTGGTAGTTGTCATCATTGTTTTTTTATCATTATCACCGATTGGTTATACATTGATTTCCTTAGCATTAAACAAACTTTTGTTGCTCCCTTTAGTGTCATAGAGAATATTACAAAAGTGTACTGAAGGAATCGTAAGAATTCTATAACAATTTATTTCATTTGTACTGCTCACCAATAGTGCATATTTTCATTATTTTACTTGATAGTAAAGATTGTTTTCTCATTATAGGATGCTCGTTTGCCATCTAGCCGTGATGAATACTTGTAACTGTATAACATAACAAATAACTGCTCCTCTATGGTATATTTTATTTGCTAATATATGGTTTGTTGCACATTTTATTCATTTGTTCGAACAAGGTTGTCCAGATGATTTAACTCATTATGATCGTACTGTATGATCTAAAATCGTACTGTCTATTTGCTTAAAATCTATAAATTGGAAGGATTTCTATGTTTTCAATCCACTCAAACACTTGAATTCCTTTCTTCTCTCAAACTCCTACCCTCACAATATTACGTTCTCAAATGGCCAGAGGTAGCAAATGAGGACGTATAACCCAAGGAGGCTCTTCCTCTCATTACCCAGCCGACAATTAATTTCAATCCGCTGAAGATGAAGCTCCCTACTGCAGATACAAGGAAGCTCGCATCACTCCCTCTTGAATGCTGAATCAACATGCACTAAACTATGGGTGATGAATATTTTTGCCTCCACTATTGTTCAATTCCTTCACACTCTTACATTCCCTTTCAACCCCAAACTCCTATATAAATTTCTTGCAAACCTTAGGATTAATGCTGTTGCACCTATCATGACTTCCTATATGTGTCGCTGCCCTATAGAAATCACTAAAGAAGATTTAGGGGAACACATCATAGAAGAACCTCGACCCTAATCCATGGCCTCTAGGACTGATTTTGATTAGAGTGCGGTAAATCTAACTATCTGAAATGTTGCCCTGAATCAACATCAACCTTTAATCCACTCTTTAAAGAAAAATGTATATATTATCCAGCATGTTCTTCAAACATTAATCATACCGAAACCTAGAGATAGTGTCAATATCACTCCACTCCATTCTTTGGTCACCCACTTTATCATGTATGATACCCAATTTGATGAAGCTCAAATACTTATCAATTTATCCAAAATCTGGCCCCCATTTGACTTACCTCAGTAAGGAGAAATAGAAATATCGCACTTGTTCATATTATTGCCTATATTCTTGAAAAGAAATATGAACTTACCTACCTTGCACCACCCGATAATATTCCTATTTTCTACATTGATGCTTCCTTCCATATTTTTTTCCATCATCAATTGGGGCAAGAGCATTAAGAACATGGTTTTGATGAAGAAGGGGAGCTGGTCCTACAGTTGCACCTGCATCAGAACAATCACCAGCACTAGTACCACCACCTGCACTAGCCTACCACTCTTACCCTCATGAGGATATAATAGCTCGATCAATTAGAATCCCACCTAAACTCACATATTCAACATGAACAATAGTAGCACGAGGTAGATATGGGATAGTGTGGGGAACAATTCTTCTCAATCCATAAATATTTTTAACCACCACCACCACCTGATCAGGGGCCTTCCTACTTTTAGTTTTTGTGTGAAGTATTTCATATTTTTCATTTTTCGTAGTTACTTTCACGCCTTATGTGCTCCTCCTTTTTGGTGATGTCAAAAGGGGTAGTGAATGTTTGGTTGTATATATATTTGCACTTATCAATTAGTTTTTTTTTTGTTATAATTTTGTTTGTGCTCTTTTGATTTCTAGAAAAAAAAAATAAATTAAAAAAAATATTTTACCCCTATTTTTAAAATCTATCACCTAGTGAGGGGGAGATTAGAAGAAAAGAACATTAATTAGCTCATTCAACGAAAAATATTTTTTATCATAAAAAATGGGGGAATTGTTACAATCCAAGATCCCTAGCTTATGATTTTGATAATAACAAATATTATTGGTTGAGATTTTATTTCTCCAAGCATATATATTGGATATTATTTTTTTATGTGCGCACTAATATTTCAGGTACATCATACACCGCTCAAGATTATTGAAGACTCAAGTTTGTATAGAATATGATGTCATTCAAAAGAGTTTGTAATTTTAACTTTATTATATTTTCTATTTCTTGAGTTTAGCCATGTAAGGGTGGATGCAAAATTGGCGACCATGCTCACTCATAGTAAGAAATTTTTGAGAAGAAAATTTTTTGAACTAATTGTACCATACGATTGTAATCGTACTGTATAATCTATTATCTAAAAAGAAGATCTAATGATGAATTGAATCATTAATTCTAATAAACTAATCATACTATATGATACCGATCGTACTATACGATTAATTTTGATTTACCCTAGCTGCTAGATAAATTAAGTAAGAATTTTTTAAAATGAATTTTGAATTAATCGTACTGTATAACCCTAATCATATTGTACGATATTTAAAATCTTACTAAAATTATCTCCCATGATTAGTCAATTAAATTAAGGCTTATTAAATGTGGCTAATTGTACTATACGATCTTGATTATATATGTAATTGACAGTGACAAAATTCGGTCGTTTTAGAGATCAAACCGAATGAAATGTTAATTTTTGAACTAATAGTATAGTACGATATATATATCGTATTGTACAAACTATTATTATTACACTTAGAATACTGTATGATGTGAATCATATCGAATGATCGATAGAGATGATTTCCAATCATCCCTGTGATCATCATGTATGAATATAACAAAATTAAACTAATCATACTATACAAAGTTACGCTCATATTTTAGGGTATGTTCATTGAAATTGATCAGTTCATCTGAACAATTGTTTTCGTTATATTAGACAAGTTGTGTTTTTGAACTGATCGAACTGTATAAACCCAGATCATACTGTAAGAACAGAGATGACCAAATTAAAAAAATTAGGATTTTCTTAAGCCTACTACTTAAACAACTTTTTGAAGTCTTTTGATAAGGACTTTGACTATTGAAGGAAATATGAGGGAGATTATTCTTGAGAGACTTTGGACTTATAGAGTAAGAAGAAGGTGAGGTTGTGTGTGAGGGAGAAATAGTTTGAGGGGTTTCTCACAGTTGCTCTAGACAAGCTTGCACCTAGCTTCCTCATGTGGCCTTTGTGAGTTCTTGAAGATTCTCTTGAGAGAGAAGCTTCAAAGTCAAGAGTCTGAGGTTCTCTGCCTTTACGAGGAGGGTGAAAAAAGATTGTGATTCTCTTCTATCACTGGGAGGGTGAAAAAAAAAATTTAGATTCTCTACGTTCCCCAGGAGGGAGAAAAAAGATTGAAGGTTCATTGCCGTCACTAGGAGGGTGACATAATTTTCGCTTATCCACGGAAACAGATTTAGTGGAAGTGATTCTTGGAATGGCTTCTCCGTCTTGCTATGGAGCAAAATGAGAGACACTATAGTATTAGCGCAATACCCATAGAGGAGGACTCTGGGGAGTGGACATAAGTCAAAGTTGGCTGAGCCACTATAAAATTTTTGGCGTAGTCTTTTTTATTTGCTTTTTACTTTTCTGTATTTTTATTTCTCAAATTTGAATTTACTACACGAATTTTATTGTTTATTATAAACTACAATTATGATAATTTGTGATCTGCTAAAAAGAAATTTTTTCATATCTTGGTTGATATACTTGTTCCTTAAAGTGAAAAATATTTAAAACTCTTATTGGCTCATGCATGTGTTAAGTTAATTACTTAGATTTGTTTTTAAAATTATTTTTTAACATAAAATATAAAAAGGGTATTATTGATGTAGTATATTTTTAAGTATTAATTCACCCCCTCCCTCTTGGTGCACCTTAGAGCTTCTCCAATCGAAAATCACAATTTTCACTCCAAAATGCTGTGAAACCAAAAAATGCTGTGATTCATCTCCAATCAAACTCCATTCTTCCCCCTTTTGCAGGTAACGGTCGCCTCTTCTTTCGCACGACAAGTTCGGTAGAGACATAAAAATGACGGAGATGAATAGTGCAACGCCAATATTGGCGTCCCACTGTTCACCCGCAACTAAATAGCAGAAATTTTACCGTTTGGCTGGAGCTGTCATGGGACGTCATTTAAGTGTTTGGAGTTCGGTTGGATATGCTCTTATGATAGTTCATTGAGGTCTTACAACGTCCCCCAACTTTCAATTTATTGCTATGAAAATGTTAAGCATAAATGTATAATATAATGCACCCAAAGAATGCTTTATTCAATTCATTGGCCTACTTTAGGAAATCAACCCGACATATAATATAATTTTAATATATTTTAATTGGGCTAAAAAATTAGTTTTCAAACTTTGTTTGATAGTTATTAAAATAGATTATTGAGACATATAATATAACGAATGCATGTTATACTATGGGGATAATTTATTAGAGATTGCATATCAATATTTGTAACATGCCAAGATTTAAACCAAATTCTAGGAAAAAAGAAAACAGAAGGATGTGCATATCTCTATTACGGGGATCATGATACAAACTGAGTTTATCACTAGTAATTGCCAATAATATTAATGCATGTCATCGCTATAAGATTGGTAGAAGTCACTGTTCAACATCATAACTGATATTCATATTAGGCTTCTTGGTTAGTGGTTTCCTCTTCTCAAGGGAGAATGAATTAATATATTACCAAAGTCTTTTTGAAGTCAACCCCAATGCCTTGAGACTCTTCTAACTTTTACCATGAAATCTTTTCAATACAATTTATATGTACCTTCTCTAATTATTGGGAAGGGCATCATTTGCAACCTGTGAATCATTCTAATGAGTCATTTCCCCATGATTTTGTTTCTTTTTCAAGTTTTTCATGTAAACAAATTATTTACGATTGCAATCTTCTTTCATTTGTTTGTGCTCTAGATTTTGGTACAATGCTAATATGCTCTAGATTTTGGTACCATTTTAAGACTTCTAACATGCAACAACATTATAATTTATTTTTCATCTATTAAAAAAATTATATAAACCATCTTTCTTAAAATTGAGATAACCTTCTAACTTTTTTTTTGATAAATATCCATATTATAAAATAAAAGCAAGGTTAGGGTTCTGAAAAAAAAAAAAAAAGATATTGAGAGGAGTGTGGGTTTCAACTTACGTATTAAGGGGATTTAAATTCATAAAATCTAACACCTAAATTTTAATATTTACTAATATAATACATTAATATTTAAATCACATTAAGACATATGTATGAAAAATGTATTTTACTTTAGAAAAGTTAACGTGAGACATATTTTTAATGTGATTTAGAAAGTAGAGTGTTATGTAAGTAAATATAAATATTCATGTATTAGATATATAAATACATAAGAATTTTATGATATGTATGCAAATGCTTTAAATAATTATTTTTTTGGTAATGATGAGTGTTTACATATAAGTTTGATATATGTATTTGAAAATTATTATGTTTTAGATATTAAGAGTTCATTTAACATCACTTTTTTATTTTGATTTTTCATAATATTATTATTTTATTATTTTTTATTTATTTTTTGAAAAAATAGGGGCATACATGCCTAATTTTATTCAAAAAAATGAAAGGTTACAAAGCAAATACAAATGAATTGTAAGAAAAAACAAAGAAAAAGTTACAATATCAAAGAAGGAAAAATAAAAGAAACCTAAAAACTCCTTATAGCATGAGACATCTACAAACATGATTCTTAAAAAAAGAACCAACAAAAACACAACTCTGTAAAAGAGTCAGTAATGATAAAAAATAGGAACAAAAGATGAGATAAATTCCATCCACCTGCAGATGAAAGCAATACAAGCTCAGCAGCAAAATATCTATCCAATATAGCCAACCGAACCAACAACCTCAACTGGCAAAAACAAGAGTCACTACAACAATAGTCCAATCGAAAACTGGAAGAAATTGTCGAGACAGCTCTAACATCCAAAAAAGCCAACAAAGCAACTTCAAAGCGATCAACCTGCAACCTAACCAAACTCCAGATAACCACGTCAACTGCACAAAAGAACACCCAACTGTACCAATAGCAAGGAAAAAACCCATAACCCCTGAAAATAAAGACTCAGAAATATGGGAAAACATTCCGTTGAATCAAAGAACCCAAAAATAATTTTGGTTGCTAGACCCAGCCATCTAGAAAATTTGTTTGTCAGATCAGCCATCCAAAATAAGAAACAATACGAAGGTGCCCAATCATCATAGTCCAAAAACACCAATAATAATCCATAATTAGACAATATATTGGATAATCTTATGATAATAAGCCCATTTACTAGCTTTTGCTTGCACCGCAGAGCTAATGAGCCTACAAATATAATCCTAATTACGAAAAATGTTCTCCATCTTCCGACAATTTCTTTCTTTCCAAACAAAATAAAGATTGCAACAAGAATAAAGAAGATAGAGATGTTTAGCTTCCACAATCAAATTAGAATTCTAGATAAAATAAAAAACTTGCAAAAGATTTGGTCTAAGCATAAAGAATTTAACTTAGGCACAAAGATAGAGATAATGTTAAAAGAAAAGTCACATTCAAAAAATAAATGATTATGACTTTCCTGCCCCATATTGCAAAGAATACAGGAACTAGGCACATTAATATTTCTCCTAATTAAAAGATTAGCATTTTTCAAACCATTAAGCATAGCCATCCAAGAAAAACAAGAAAACCTAAGAGCATATCTCTTATGCCACACAAATTTAAACCAATCCACCTCATTAAAATGATTAAAGAACATAGAATAAAAATTCTTAAAAGCAGGAAAGGTCACCTTATCCCAAACAATATAAGGAGTGACTTGATTATGAATCAGAATACTCGAAATAACCAGAGCAATGTCTTCTGGAATATATACAGAAATATTTCAGCTATCATTAATAATCCATTCACAAACAGTCCTTGCATTTAGAGAATGAGCCTCAAAACCCATATGAATTTCTTGAAGAGCTTTCTCATTAAGCCAAGGATCCCATAAGAGAGGTAACGAACTATTGGCAGCCAAATTAAAAGCTATCTTGCTTTTAATATCTCTTGCAATAACACAAAGATCTTTCCAAAATTTCGAATCCTTTTGAGAGCAAGGCTTCCAACAAGAAATATATTTGAATTTAGCCCAAACCGCAAGAGGCCCCGTATTATTGACAATACACCAAATAATACAACAATCGTAAGCAAAGCATAAAGCATTAAGATTACGAATCCCTAAATCACCAAACTTTTTTGGTTTACAAACATCCTTCAAAGCAATTATATGAATCTTCTTAATATTAACTTCACCCTACAATAAAAAATTAGAGCAAGCTCTTTTGAATATTTTGAAACATGTTTTAGGTAAAGAAAGCCCTCTAATCCATTACAAAATAATATTAGAGAATGTGAAATTAATATATTGAACCCTCACAGCAAAAATTTTAGCTTTCCAACCATCAAGAAGATCAATAATTTTATTCATTAACAGTTGAAAATCAAAAATTAAAAGTCTTTTACAAGAAATTTGCAAACCTAAATATTTCAAAGTGTCCTGAGAAATAGGGATTCCCAAAAGCTGACCAATATTATGAGCAATTAAACACCCTTTAGAAAAGATAGTAGAACTTTTCTCTGGATTAACTTTCAGCCCAGAAATCTTATGGAAATAATCAAGAATCATCTTTAACTTTTAAGCATTCAAAATAGAGATTTTCCCGAAATTTAGAACATCATCCACATATAATAAATGTGATATAGAATGTTCACCAAGTCTTTTATTTTATTTTTGATATTAAATGAAAACATGATGTCATCTTAAATAAGTGTTGTTTTTCTTTTTATTTAATGTTGCATAAGGCAATGATGAACGGTGGTGAACGATATTAGTAGGGGGTGATTTTATTTTAAAAAATAAATACTCCTAATAAATATCTAAATAGTATTTTGAGTCTATAAAAAAGAACTAAATTTGTTTAAAAACTAAAAAAATAAATTAAATTCATTTTTTTAATAAAAATAAAACAAAAATGATTTCTAGGGCTTCAAATGAACTGAGTATTTTACGAGGTACTTGTGGCTTGGTTTGATTACAGCTCTTTCATGATTATTTGTTAAAATAACCAAACAAGTTTGAATACTATTTAAATCACTCAGATTGTGAATGAATAAATTTGAACAACTATGTGTTATCTTTGTTTATATTTATGAACAATATCAATTAAAACTTGTAAATAAGCTCAATGAGAAGCTTGATACGAAGCTCAATTAATATTTAACACAGAGCATGTGAATAAACTTGTTAATAATCTATTCTTATAAATCTTTATTTGGTATATTCTCATATATTTTTAGTATTATTATAATAAATGATTATTATTTTCTTAAAATTAGTTTCATTTTTTTAATGTTGTACCCTTAAAGTGGAATGCATTTATTCATAAAGAAGAGATATTTGTTCAAGTTTGTTGGATTGTTTATTTAAAATGTTAATCAACAATCTTGTTTATAAGAAGAATTGTTTTCTGAGCTTATCTGTTTTTGATTGAGCTCATTTGATATATCGAAAATACTAGCTAGATATTTTTGTGAACGGGCTATTTTGATAGTTGGTAAATTCTCGTTAGATACATTCGAGAACAATTTCAAGATAATTATTTGTTAATATGCTTAATAAAATTTATTTGTTAAGTTAATGAGTATCTTAAAAAAGGCTTAATACTAGTTTGAGATTGATCTTTTATTTGAAGTTCGAAATAAATACTTAAATAGAATATGAAATAAATATAAATCAAATATGAAATCTACCACTTTAATATAAAAGCTAAAACCAAGATCAAGCTGAACTTAATAAGCTGAAAATAAAGTAGCTTAAATATCAACAATCTCCTCTGGCTCCATTCGTCTGCAGCCCGACAAACCCTCTGTTTTTTTCCCCGGTAGTAGGGTTTTCGCTGCTTTCTTTTGGTTTGCTACGCTTCCGGTCTGCTAGCCTGCCACGCTCCAGCAAAACACATATCTTCCCACTTTCCTCTTCCTCAATCCCTCACCCATTGGCAGCTGCCAGCTTGTTCAACTGCGGCCTAGTCTCTCTCTGCGCTACGACTTCTATTCCCGATAAAGATCTGTTTTTTTGTTGTTTGCTTGCTCGACCTGAAGAAACGGAGTAGATGAAGTCGGTGGTGGGAATGGTGGTTTCGAACAAGATGCAGAAATCTGTGGTGGTTGCTGTGGATCGGCTCTTCCACCACAAGCTTTACAATCGTTACGTGAAGCGGACTAGCAAGTTCATGGCTCACGACGAGCACAACGAGTGCAGCATCGGTGACCGGGTAATTAATTGCATTTGCTAACGTACCGATTGTTTTTTCACTGTTTTTTTAGTATTTTTTTTTCCTGTATGATACCTGCCAATTATCTGCCCTTCTTTTTTCAGTGGTTTTTATCTGAGGCTACTCATTTCCAGCGTCTCGTTTTTTTTTAATCTTCCATTCAACTGATGAACTGCAGGAACTTATCTTACAATTTCTGCACTAGATCAATTCTGCTAATTGCTGAGGGCTCATGATAATGCTCCCCCCTTGGAACTATATGGGTTGTTGGTATTTTCTTCTCATTTAGGGGCTGTTTGGCTGCAAGTAGGATATTTTTAGTAATTCTGTAAATATGGATTTACTAAATCCTAAGCATGTTAAATCCTAAAAATTGTTGGGCATTATAGATGTTAAATTCTACTAAATGGTGTGAAACCATTTGGCAATGCAATTTAGTATTTAAGTCGATTAATTCATATAGTTTTATGCATAATAAATAATATTGAAACAATAACATGTAGTAAAACTATATCTATTCATGAAATCAAAATAATACTGCACATTAGCAAGAATATCATATCCAATAAGATGAAAAATATAATTAAATATTAATTTATTATTTCATTGTTAAGAAAGGTAGAGGTAGATCTAAAAAGACTTGGTTAGAAAATATTATAAATGATATTTCTTTACTAGATTTAAACGAGAATTCGACTTTTAATAGGATAGAATGGAGAAAAAGGATTCATGTAGCCGACCCCACCTACTGGGGCAAAGGCTTGTTGTTGTTGTTGTCAAATATAGCGTTTAATCAAGTTGATTGGAGTCGTTGACTCATTTCTTGTGATTAAAATAATGTGTTAGTAGTAGATAATCCATGGAAATTTTTTTCTTAATAAAATAAAATCTTACACACACTTCTTACAAGTTGGTGGCGATTGAATGCCTTATTGCATCACTTAGAATTCTTTACCTTATTGCATCACTTAGAATTCTTTCCCCAACTATTATATGCATGTTAGGGACTTCATCATTGATTTGTACCTCACCAAAATTACTTTCATGCTTCATTTAAACTTGACATATTTTGAAATACATATCGTGTCTGTGATAGCATCCAATGAAATTGTGCATCACTGTACAAGCAAGCACAATATCTATATGAACTCTTAAAGAAAATTACCGCATGTAAGTTAATACTTTGAATCTCTCTTTTGAAATATCAAATACTCTTTTTACTATATTACATAATTGTGCGTGTTGATGATTGTACAATTCCTGCTCGATTGAGTGCCTGTAAGATGTTTCTCTATAATAATCTCTAAAATAATATTAGAATCCTTTGAGTTATGCCATTAACTTATCCTTGTTAGCATAGCCATAATCAACCAATTAATAATTAGCAAATGACACTCTAAAGTCTCCTTCCACTACCCATCACCATACACTCAGATCAGCTATAAATCCCTCGCAGCAAGATGTGGCATTGACAAATTTGAGATCAAATGAGATTGCTGCCATAACATTTTATGAAGTAAATTCTTTCTGTTGCAGTATCAATTATGCATTCATCTGTTAATGATAGTAGGGATATTGATATTATACATGGCTCCAATCACATTTTTGGAAGTAGGGATAAAATTGTGGGTTTGATCATAAGAATGGATGATAGTTTGTTTTCATGATTGTCAGTTTAATGAACTCTTAAGCTAAAAAAAACTATTGCTCGTAGTATTAGAATCAATGTTTCAAAAGAATGCTGAGAAAACTCATAATTTTTTGTAAGTATGTGCATGTGCAGCTCTTAAATTGAATATACCTAGCTGTTCATTTGCTATCATATCGTGACTTACTAATAAGTCTTCCAATTATTGGAATGCTTCTATTGGAAGCCTAAAATAGTTATATGACCACAATTTATGCCTCAAAAGTAGATCGGCTACATGCTGCTGGCCAATTTATGATTTGTTTAATATAAACCGTCATATTATTGGATCCTCATACAACAAATTATTTTACTCCATAATAAATGAAATTAATTTACTTATACTATCGTGAACCTCTATATGTTTGTCAATCATATTGCAAATTTCATTAAGAATTGTACCCAGAGATAATTACACATCACTACAAAAGACAATAAAATGTGATTTATTAGAAGGATAAATGCTTTGATAATTAACAAAAGGGTTTATAGTTGAATGTCCATTAAGAACATATTGCAATGATAATTCCAAAAGAAAAGTAGGTTACAATACAAACTTAATAAGATTTATAAATATGCAACTAAAGCTAACGGAAATCTAACAAATCTAAGCAAACATTAGGGCTAAATGTTGAAGACAACTACATATATATCATGATCATGGCAACAAAGCTGGAGAAGCATAAAATCTTGACTCAGTTGCACCCCTAGGTAAGACTGCTAGGTAAGCTTGATCTTTTTGGATGCTATTCACTAGGCTAATGAGCTAGGGTTTTGGTTGATATACAAAACATATATGATTTCTAATGCTATATTTGAGCCTTTTTTTTTCCTTCTTTTAAAATCTTTTTTTTTTGTGTTATTTGAACTCCGACAGCATTAGACTACAAATATCCTCGCTTATTAGTTTTGACATTCAAGATAAAACACTTATCTTTGTTAGCAGTAGAGATGTGTTTGGAAGGATGGTTCTGTATATACTATATTGTTGTTAAGATAAGCTGAGATATTACAACATGCATTCAATATGCATAAGAGTACTTTTTTTTTTGCTTGCCCTTGCAATCTGAAGAGTGTTGTTGCTTGCCCTCATGATGTGTTTTGTGGTGGTGTTTTTTTTGTCTTCTCTTGTTTTTTGTGGTAATGTGGTTATTGTTGCTATGCTTGTTTCTTTTTAGTTGCAATGAGAGGTTGCTTCCATCGCCAAGACCATATTACACAGGTCTTCATCAAAGCTTTAGCAATGTATGCTACTTTTTCACCTTTGCTTGATTGATAGAGTGCAGTTGTATGCAGTCATCCTTGGCCTATTTTCTTCCTTTGAAGGGTTATTTTATGATCCTTTATAATCCATAACAATGAGGTTAAAGTGCTTCTGGACCTTGTTGGATGAGGTTAATGTTGTTAAAGATTACCCATTCACTCACCTAAGTATTCAGGTGATGTGAAGTGATGCCAGAACATCTTGCACACCCCATATGCGTACACCATTACTAAGCGTTCCTAGGCAAGTGCCTTGCCCTTAAAACATTCAGTGAGGTGAGCACATTGCCTTGATTTGAAAGATGAATGCTAATGTATACTTCAAATATTGAAGATATTATTTTTTCTAGGGATGATGTAAAAGCATTATAAGAGTTGGCACACAAGCATGCCCACTTTCAAACTAGCGGATCACTTGCCTTTGCACCTTTGGAAATAAGTCTATAAAATGTTGGTTTAAGAACTTATGCTTTAGAATAGTAAATATATAAGATGAAGATGGTGAGTCTAAGTAAACAAGTAAACAAAAAAGAGATGGACTGCAAATTATATGACAAAGGAGTAAGCATGGATAATGACATACAATAGTTAGTAGCAAAATTGATCAGAAGATTAATTTACTAGTTGAGAAGGTGCGTGGAGGATAAGCCAAGATTACTTAGAAGTTGTAGAGGAGAATTCTGAGAGCCTTGCGGTGTGTTTAGAGGAAACTTGTGAGGGCTAGCATGCTATTAAGAGAAATCTATTGAAATTGCGATTAATTGGCAAGGCTGAGATGAATTCAGGAAAGGCCTTGACAAGATTCTAACTTGAGAGAATGCAAACCTGGCTGGAGTTTTCTATTAATTGTATGTCAAGATAATTACCGCCTCATGATTTGTGACCATGATTTCATGTAATAATATTTCTTTCTTTTTAATATAACAAACATTTCCTATCATTAGAAAGTGTTGTCTTAGGATTGAGAATCAATTAAGAATAAGAATCGATTGAGATAGTTCCGTAACTGAATTCTAAATATCATATAGTTCAAATTAGAGATTTCTTAAAGAGAAACTTTGTGAAGTTATAGAGCATGAGAGAGATGATTCAATGAAGCATCATCTTCCTTCTTTGTATCTCCCTTATTTTTATAATGAAATAATAGTTTATTGCTCCAAAAAACAAGAGTCCAAATTACTTGTTCCATTTATTTTTCCTGCTCATTGGATCTTATTTCATGTCTTGTTTGTGGTTTCAAATCACGCTTTTGGTATCATAGTGCTAGCTTTGGAAGAAGCCAATGAAAGTTTATAACGAAAATTGGTCCTAGAATACAATTTTGTCGTTAACGGCAATGAGAAGCCAACAAATGCTCTAGAAAGCAAGATGGTGACTTTGAGCTTTATTTCGGAGGACGACACCAATTTTTCAAGGTTGAAAATAAAATTGATATCACTACACTTGATGGTTCTATTTACATCGAGAAGCTTTATGCATGGGTAGATCAACCTGGAACCTATTTTAGTCCATACAGGTCTTCTTCCAAATTGAAGGTTTATTTACCTAGTTAATATTCACCAAGCAGGCTTTGACAAGGTAGAATGTTTGGGTGTTAGAACATAATCTATTGGCAATTCAAGAAATTGCTCTAAAATATTATAACCCATTTGCCACGAAGAAGGATGGTGGAGGACGTGGTAAGTTGTGACATCGGCAAGATAATATTATGTAATCTTATATGGCATAGTTCAGGAGATAAGCCTAGAGCATGGTGCCTTGCTAAAAGATGTCTTTGTGTTGACCCACGACAAAGTTGCATTACAACATCTCCAATGAACTTTTTCTCTTCCCTTAAAAAATCTTGGTCAGCTAAACATATTTGCTATAGCCATTCGGAGAAATAGCAAAGGTCGAGGTGGTAAACCCTGTTTTGACAAGAAGGTAGGGGAATTGAAAGTTAAGCAGAATCAAAAGGGTCTTGACAAAGGTAATTCCGTATCGTCTTCTTCTAAAAATACCCTTAATTATGATCATTGCTGGATTTTGGAACATGTAGAGCAAAGTGCTATATAAGTCATCTGAAAGTTTTAATAGAGAAGTTCAAAAATGATGTTAAGGACAAAAGTTGGCCACAACAATGTGCCAATATCAAACATTAGATTTAGTGAACTGACTTGATATATGCCTTTTCTTGATGGAATAGCTGAATGTGAAAGCCTCATATGACGTATGACCTAATGAGCATGACTGTTCACATGGAAAATCTAGGTGAAACAAGAATTAGTTAAACGTTATATTCAGCTCATGTAACATGAACTTGATCTTAGTGATTCTAGCCAGAAGACTGGGACTTGAGATGAATCTTCACCCACTTGGATGGATTCAAAAGGACTTCGAGATATTAATTGAGTAATAGTGCCATGTTCACTTTTCCATCACTAATGTTCATCGACAAGGTGATTTGTGAAGTGGTACCTCCCGACATTTGCCAGATTTCTTTGGAACCATAAATGTGAGACCATCATATTATATTGAAGGACACAATAATATTGTTTCTCCAAGGATGGTTTGAGGTACATTATCAATAGAAGCAAGGGTTGTTAGCCTTTGAATATGATGGCAATTGAACTGGTAAATAGAATGATATATGTTTTTCGATATTTAATTGTGCTTTTTATCTGATAGGAGAACCCAGATAGAAATATATTTGCCTTTTTAGTCGATAGGAGGAGACAGGAAAAACATCGAACTTATTGTTTGGGGAATAAGAGTTGAGAATGCAACACTTAGTAGAATACTACCAAGAGCTTTCCCAAAATCTATGAGGTTTGTCTCCTTGACGAGCTATAGAGCACAAGATTAAGCTCCTCTTAGATTCGGCTCTCCCCAATATTGGGATGCATCACAACTCGGTGGTAGATAATGAATAGATAATGAAGCCAGTGCATGAGTTGCTTGATTGAGGAATCATTAAGCCAAACAACTCTCCATGTGGATCATTGATTGTGATGGTGTTAAAGAAAGATGGTGGTTGTCAAATATCTATAGACTACCATATACTAAAGAAAACTATAATGAGAATCAATATTCACTTTCTAGAGTGCAATGTTACAATCCGGGAGCTCGACCTTGTGTTTTGATGATTACAAATATTATTGGATGTTTATTTAGTTTCTCTTTCTTTATAAAATGCATATGTTTTTATTGTGCTCTACTAATCCTTTTATGTATAGCATACACGAAGTAAGACTTAAGGATTCAAGGCTTAAGACTATGCAGTGTCTATGTGTGAGTCAATTTATGTCTTAAAGAGTATGTAATTTTTATTTTTTTAGTCTATATTTGTAATAGGTGTATATTGGCCTAATAACTGTGCACACACATAAGGGAGAGCGTAAGTAAATATTTTAATATTTTTTTATATCATTGGACGATCAGTGCAATAAAAAATTAATTAGAATATTTAATTAAATAAGATTAATTTGTAATGGGCTATAACTAATCGTACTGTATGACCACAACATCATATAAGACGATCAGCTATATTTAGTATCCCTGTTGTCATTTAAATTAGCCGATAATTCAAGTTTTGAAAGTTCTAATCATACTGTACGAACTAGTTCGTATTGTACGAAGTTTAAATATCTTGCGTAATTTAATTCCTATGATTAAGCAATCAAATCAGGATTAATTATGATTAACGATCGTCCAGTACAATCGGCAGAGCGACCTCCTGGACAATAATTAATCGTCCCAGGGTTCGTCCTATATGAAATACTATTTGATTGAACTAATTGTACTAGACGATATTGGATCGTACATAAGAAAATGAACTAATCGTATCGTACAATATGAGTACATACTGTACAATATGAGTATCGTATTATACGATTAAGGATGACTGAATTGAAAATTAGCATTTTAAAATGCTCTCTTTATAAACTCTTTTCTAATTTGAGAGAAGGGTTTTTTGGCAGTCAACGGCTGTTTTCTTTTGTGAGAGAGCTTGGAGAAATAACATTGAGCAAGGGAGAGAGAGGGTGCGATTGTGTGAAAGGGAGAAGAGCCTTGAGGGATTCAAGGGAGTGTGAGATGGGTTTTCACACTGTTGCTTCGACTGACTTGCACCTGAGGCCTTGTGGTTGTATTGTTGTGTCTTTCGAGAGGAGCTCTATGAAGAAAGGCTTTGGTGCCAAAGGCTTGCTAGCCGAGAAGGCTAGTTGTATGACGACTCCACCTGACTGAGGAGGTGAAAGGAGGACTCAACGAATTCGTCGGACTAAGTCGAAAGGAGGACATGGTGGCTTTGTAGGATTGAGGAGGTGAAAGGAGGGATTCTTCAGGTGTGAAGAGTCTATAAAGGTGCATTCTCCGCTTGTGGAAAAGGTGAAGGGCTTCTCCATCTAATTTTGGGATGAAGCAAAGTCACCGTGTTAGTGCAATTCCCGAAGAGAGGACATTTGGGGGAGTGGACGCAGGTCAAGTTGACTGAACCACTATAAAAAGTAGTTGCATCATTTTACTTTTCGCATTTACTTTCAGCACATTTATTTCCTTACAGTTTAATTTTCAACCCTCTCATTTGATTGTGATTGCACTTGTGAAAGAAGATTATCGTGATTCATATTTATTTTTTAAAAAAAAAAACCAGAATAAGTAAAAAAATGTTATTAGTTTTAATATTCAAACGTTTATGCTTAAAATTAGATTTTGGTCTTTATTCAATTTTTTTTTTTTGAATTTTTTTAAATCACCAATTGACCCCCCTCTTGGTGGGCAAATTATTGGGTCAGGTGACCGGAGGCGGAAAATAAGTTCGGACATCCAATAAAAATTTGCTGCGTCACCTTGCGCTTTAGTTGCGCTTTTTGACTTGCGCTTTAGTTGCGCTTTGGTTGCGCTTTAGTTGCGCTTTTTGACTTGCGCTTTAGTTGCGCTTTACCTGCGCTTTAGTTGCGCTTTACTTGCGCTAATTTTAAAATAATTTTTTATTAATATCCGGACCTATCTCTGCGTTCGGTCACCTGACCCAATAATTTGCCCGATATTTTATTAATACCTCTTGGTGTGCCATCTTCACTATTAGAGCACAAATGTTCATTTTCATGGAAGACTTGTTGGTTTAATTGAAGAATGCTATAATATTTTCAAAGCTATATTTGAAATTTGGTTGCCATCAAGTTTCAGTACATTAAGAAGATGAGCAGAAACCACATTTAAAACAAGAATAAGGCAATTTGAGTGAATGGTGCTGATATTCAATCTTTGTAATGCATCGACTATATTTAGGTATCTAATGAATGACATTTTGAGATCATTTATAGATGATTTTGTGATTGTCTACTGACAACATTCTCATCTACAACTGAATTTGGGTGGAACATCTCAAACATATAGAAAAATTGTTTGACTTCTTGAAGAAGAACCAATTTTTTCTGAATTTGAAGAACTGGATTTTTTGAAGAAGACCCCACTCTATTAAGGGTTTAAAGCTAGCAAGGAAGATTAAGATCAACCTCAAGAAGATCAAAACCATATGAGACTGGTCTCAGCCATAGAATGTGATCAATGTGTGAAGCTTCATGAGAGCATATCAATATATAAGAAAGTTCATCCATAACTTTTAGTGGCTGTTTGGCAACAGCATTTACACAGGATTTGAGTAGGATTTAGCTTAAATTTTGCAAAACAGGATTTCAACTCGGCATAAATCGCACAACGGAATAAATCCGTCTTTACCACCTTTTTGTGGTAAATCCTAGATTTAATAAATCCATAAGTTTTAAGGATTTACGAGTTTTGGCCGAAGAAGCAACACGAAAGGGAGAAAATAGTTACCTTTGCAATGAGCTCCCTCCCTCCTATTGTCATCGTTACCTTCGATCCAACAGAAGAATGATGAGTTGTCCTGACTTTCAATTCGACAGGAAGGATTGTCGTCGAAGGAGAAAAGGAAGTCTTTAAGCAACTTGTTCAAAACTCTACCTCTCACGTGAAGCACATGCGAAGTCGAATTGTTGGAGAAGAGGGAAATCGAACCTTAAGTTTACGTCTATGGGAAGACAAAAGTGAAAATTTTGAAATCGGCAAGCATTGGAAGAGAGGTATTACTATAAGAATTAATTAATTTAATTCAATTAGTTTAATTAAAATTAATCAAGATTATATTGTAATTAATAAATAATTAGTACAACAACAACAACAACAACATCAAGCCTTTGTCCCACTACGTGGGGTCAGCTACATGAATCCTTTTTCGCCATTGTGTCATGTTAAAAGTCAGATTCTCAGTTAAATCTAATAAAAAAAATATCATTTGTAATATTTCTAACCAAGTCTTTTTAGGTCAAAGTAATTAAAAACTAATACAATTAGCTTAATTAATATAATTTGAAATATAAGTTATTATGATATGCTAGGGGGGGCCACCTTGTGGGGCCCAGGAGTGTTATTATTCGTTATGTAAGCAGGAGGAATCAATGGGAAGTTGTTTAGGAAGGTTCCTAATCAAATGAAGCTGTTTAGAAGGTTCCTAATTAAGGGGGAACTATTTAGGAAGGTTTCCAATTATGTTTATTATACGTTAGGAAGGATTTAATTAGGGAGGTTTTAATTAGGAAGCTTCTAATTATGTTTATTATATGTTAGGAAGGATTGAATTAGGGGGGTTTTAATTAAGAAACTTCCAATTATGTTTCTTATGTATTATGACTATTTAAGGGGGAGTTTGTCTAGGGTTTGAGGTTATGTTTTGTTGAGGGGGAGTTTGTTTATTCTAAGGTTTATTGTGAGTTTTCTAGCGGCGTCTAGGGTTTGTGGGAGAGCTGATCTATCTCTCGAGTAGTAGACCAATTTTATCTTGCATTATTTTTGAAGAAGTTCAAATTTAGCTCCTAAATTGGTATTCATGCATTTATTTCTTATCTCCTTTGTTGTTTTTATTTCCAAGACACATCATATTAATTATATAATTAATAGTATAAATAATAATAAAGTAATTAATTAGTGGAACACTTAGGTGATTAATGAGATAATTAATAGTCTAATTACTAATTAAAAGTAATTAAATAACACTTAAATAGTTAATTAAATTATTAGGAGTATTAATTAAATAATTAGTTATTTCAAAAAATAATTAACTAATTAATTAGATGTCAAATTCTTATCAAATTAACACCAAAATAAATAATTTGATAATTAATAATTAGTTATAAAATTATTATTTAAATTATTTCATAATTAAGCTCGTTTCTAATTATATTATTTATCATTATAATTTATTGATAGTAATTAAAATTGAAATTAATAAGTAACTCATACTTAACATGTAAATTAAATTCAAAATACAATAAATTTTGTTTTTAAATGAACTAACCACCTTAAATCCTGGATTATGTTGCCAAATAGTTTAGTAGAATTTAATAGGATTTAACAACTATCTTGCTAAATAATTTTTAGGATTTAACATACCAGTATTTACTAAATCCGAATTTACAGCATTTACTAAATCCTACTAAAGTTAAATAATACTCATTGTCAAACAACCCCTTTTATACCTACCACACCATTGCATTTGCTAACTAAGATTAATTATAAATTATTCTCGATGAAAAAACATGAGGAAACTTTTTTTTCTTAAGAGAAAGATAAGCAAAGCTCTAATGCTAGCGTTGTTAATTTATATTTAACCATTTGAAGTTGAGTTTGATGCTTTCGAATGTGGGTTCCAAAAATTCATGCCAAGTTTCGCTATAAAAGTTTTGTGTTCTAGGTTAAATTTTCAAAAAGTTGATTGGATTGTAGATAAGACGCTCCTTAGACATTTCATCCTCATTTTATGAGATTTTATTATATGGTTTTAGGTTTCTTATGGCCACAAGCCACTATAATTAATTATCATGAGAAAACTTTAGTTATTTGCTAGAAGTAAAATGTTTAGCATATACTAGTAGTAGATTTGGTCTTAGATTAAGAAATTTACCACTTATAGCTTAAAGCAGAGCAGATGGTTTTTTTTTTTCGCAGGGGGGTTGGGATGATGATGAATCTGAAAAAGATCTTATAGTTTCGTCGTCCCGGGTTGTCATGGACCCTGGACTACTTAATCAAGAAAGATTGTCAACTAAATCTGATCAAATGATTCTTACTGGCAACTGTAGATTACTATTTTCAAGGGTACCTTATAGGACTATGGTGAATATTTGTCTAAGTGTCATGGACCCTGGACTACTTAATCAAGAAAGATTGTCAACTAAATCTGATCAAATGATTCTTACTGGCAACTATAGATTACTATTTTCAAGGGTACCTTATAGGCCTATGGTGAATATTTGTCTAAGGAGACAAATTTAAGTCGACTTTAGTTAACAGAGCATTTTATGCCCTCTCAAGTGCACTATATGATTCACAACTCAAAGGTTTTTATGTTATCATAGAATTGATTGGCACTAACCGTGATTATAATTTAATGGTTCTATTTTATAAGTCTGAGGGCTCCGATCGTAATCGTTATTTGTGATGTTTTTTTTTAATTGTAAAACCACATGTTAGAAAACATATGCTACATTTTTATTGGTGTAGATCAATTAAAAATGAACATAGTGAATGATAAGACATCGCCTTTTTGTGATTTTAGGTTATTCTTATATGCCACCCTCGATAAATTGTTGTAGAGTGTGAATGAATTTTGTTTTAAGTTTTATGGGGCATATTTTATTCTCCTATTTTTAGATTTTGTAAATATTGAATTTATAAAAAAAATATTAGAATTTCCACCTCAACTAATTAGCTCCGTAATTTTTTTAAATTAATTAGCTCTGTAATTGAGGGTATTTTAAAAGTAAGGTCCCTTTTGATTGATATTGAAAGTAAGGCTCCTCTTTAGTCAAATGGTAATATGTCATGAAGGTTGATAATGCATTTTTTATAATGTAATCCTTGGTTCTATAAACCGGGTGGTTTGAGGGTAGGCTTGCAACAACAACAACAACATCAAGCCTTTATCCTACTATGTGGGGTTGGCTACATGAATCCCTTTTCTCCATTGTGGCATGTTAAAAGTTAAATTCTCATTTAAATCTAATAAAGAAAGATTATTTCTGATATTTTCTAGCCAAATCTTTTAAGTCAAATCTAATACATCTACTTTCCTAAACGGGTCATCAAAAGGTCGTCAAGGCTAGACTTGGATTGATAAAAGTCATTCTTTCTCAAACCCTGTACTTATTTAAAAAAATAATAATTTGCATTCTTAGCTTATATCTCTTTGGCTACCCTTCCTTTTTTACTACTCATAGAAGTCTTGTAAGGTTTGGGTATCGCCAACTAAAAAATTTTGTTTTGACATTTTCTAAGGTGTGGTAAGCGTGGATTAATATCACAAATTATAAATGAAATGTGGATCTTTTTTGCAAGAGTCCACTTTGTAATCTTTTGGCCTATTTGCAACTTCTGAGTATAGGATTCAACATGAATCATATAAGATAGATTGATAGAAACCTTTGGTAAAATATTAAACAGTACTTATAGCCCAACAAAAAAAGTATATTAGATTTGGTGACTTTTGCATTTGATTTTCTCAAAATTCATACTATTAGATTGGGTGAATTAGAGAATAAACATACATTTGTTGGCATTCTAGACTTTTTTTTTTCCGGGGCCTATTTGAAAGAGGATTGTGCATTTTAGTTATGAATATCTAAATAGGATGAATCCGGCTATGTGAATATTATTGCTTCAGAATATAGCAATTAGAATTAGGCTCGATCAACTATAATTTGTATTATCCATATAAAGAGATCTTCCAATTGAGGGGATCGAACGATTTAAGACGAAGAGAAAGGTCTATCTATCTTCTTTAATTATTCAATGAAACTAATGATTTGTTAATGGAGTAGATAACATCAACCACTTCAACAACTCATTTGTCATTCAATATTTCTTCATTTGGTTGTTCATATCATTTGTACATAGTGTTTTAAGTTTTCAATTCATCCATATTTCAGCATCATTATATTGCTCCATGGAGCTAAGGCCAAAAGAAAGTGCTTTTTTATCTCTACCATCCATTGTTTAAATAGATGGGGATATTATTAGTAGAATTCAAGTTGGATGGTTGATGTGGAGGAATGCTTCGGGTTTGTTGTATGATAAATAGATGGGGATATTATTAGTAGAATTCAAGTTGGATGGTTGAAGTGGAGGAATGCTTCGGGTTTGTTGTATGATAGAAAAGTACCATTCAATCTTAAGGGAAAATTTTATAAGATGGCGGTGAGATCTGCAATGCTTTATGACGCAGAATGTTGGCCATTAATAATATTAAGTTAAGTGTTGCTGAGATGAGAATGCTCAGGTGGATGAGTGGACTTGCTCTTAGAGATAGGATACGAAAAAGTATATCAGGGAAAATGTTGGAGTAGTTCTAGTGGCATATAAGATTAGAGAGAACCGCCTTAGATGGTTTGGTTATGTAAAACGTTGGCCTTTCGATGATCATGTTAGGAGAGTAAATGTATTAAATTTAGCCTATGTTAAGAAAGGTAGAGGTAGACCTAAAAAGACTTGGTTTGAAAATATTAGAAATGACATTTCTTTATTAGATTGAAACAAAAATTTGACTCTTAACAGGACACAATGGAGAAGAAGGATTTATGTAGCCGACCCCATGTAATGGGATAAAGGCTTGATGTTGTTGTTGTTGTATCCTTTCAATTTTATTCCACTAAATCCTTTTTCATGGGCACTTATCTTTTTGGTTAAGGAATTAGGAATCTTGCTCCTATTACATGAATTAAATCTTTTGTTTCATTCGAGATAAGCCATCTCATTCTTAATAATGTCTTTTCCATTGACAGCATTCTATTAGATAAGAACATATTTGATTGGGGAATATGTGTCGATAGGCCACATTTCCCCCACATTTCCAATACAACCTCTATCAACGACTACTACAATCAGAGATTTAATCATCATTAAATAAAAATTCACCCAGCAGATTGCAAGAGAATAACCTTCATCATTGGAGAAGGCTCTAGTTTTATGATGTTATGCCTTTTATCCTTGAGAATGTTAGAGCATCATATCAATGAATGATGGACCACATGTTTAGACAACATAAAGGAAAAATGTCTGCGTAGATGATTTGTAGGTAAAATGCTAAATGTCGAAGCAGCATTTTCTCGATCTAAAGAGACATTTATCATGTCAACAAAATTTAACTTGTGTCTCAACCTGAATAAATGTACTTTTGGTGTCTAGTCACTGAAATTTCTAGGTTTCCTACTCATAGTTGAGGGATAAAGGTGAACTTGGACAAGGTAAATGTGATCTTAGAAGCGCCCTCCCCCAAAAGGAGTTATAGTGAGTAATTGGGTAAATTGTTACGTTAAGCCGTTTCAACTCGAAGTCGGGTGAGAGGTGCTCTCCGATCTTCAAAACCCTGAGAATTGCTAAACTCTTAACATGGAACACAGATTGCTAGGGCTTGCCAGTAGTTGATGTTACTCTTATCTTCTCTTCATGTATTGCAAAGCCTATTGTTTGGAAAAAATTTACTGTTGTACCTTAGAGTAAGACTGGAGACAACTAGCTTTATTTTAATCCATGAAGACACTAAAAGAAGTGGCCCTCTACTACGTCAGTAAAATCCTCCTAGGAGTCCAGCTATGGTACCCCATCATAGAAAATTGACATGGACAGTGATCATCACTGCCCGATGACTTTGACTATATTTTCAGGCACACTCAATTCAAGTTGTCACCTACCACACCCTAAGTCTATCTTTTGCAAACCGGGTCACTCGAGAAGACCATTGAATTGGTCGGTGGAACTAAGTGTATTCCAAATCTCATATATTTTGAGAACCATAATCAAAGTGTAAGCCTTAGCTAAATTTTTTGTTGACTGTTTTCTTCACAATTCGAAGAAAAAGATCACGAACAACTAAGGATCTTTTTGGAACCTATACATAGATGATGTTCAAAAGCACGAGAAGTTAAGATCGGGATGGTCCTAAATAGCCTGGTTGGAATCATAATCCCATGGCAGTAGAAATCAACTTCTCGATCATTAACAATTAGACTTAGCATGAGGTTTTGATTGTTGACTGTGTTGCAATCGAGGTTGGAGCAAAAAACCTGATAAGAGATGATGTTTTATAAAAACATCTTTTATTGCAAAGAAGGAAATGAACAAATTTGAGTATTTTAAAATCCAACAAATATTGAGGGAGCTAAACAAGTTAGCCGACTTTTGAAAATTGAAAATCTTGGTGGGCAATCTGTCCAGGAATTCTATTGATCCACTATCGCAGAAACCAAGGCCATGCAGGCGGAGAGAGTAGCATTTTTGAGTTGGGTTGATTCATTCCTCGAATAGTTGAAGATGGTTAAGATCCTATTGATAATAATATACTAGGGAAGATTTGATGCAAGCAAAAATTTGAGAAGAGCCCCAAATTTTTGCAAGCAATAACTAAACCTTCCTAGGAAATAGAAATGACACAAAATACTAAAAAAAACCTTTTATATTATATAAAGACACTTAAAACAAAGGACACTTACAAACTTATGAAATTAAAATAAAACAACACATACAACTTCCTAAAATTGCATTTCTTTGATTGATTGAGAAGAAGGATACAAGTGAAAGGGAACTTGCAAATAAAAGAAAGACGTTAGAAGCCGAGACGAAAGAGGAGAAGCTCGCAAGCTTTCCTAGACGAAGAGAGGAATGGAACAAGCTCACAAGTTTTTCCACGACGAAACCCGCAGGTTTAGGCTTCCAAAAATAACATCATAACAACCTCCTAAAAACTCTTTAACAGCCACAAAACATCTCCAATTTATAAGCAAAAGAAAGAAGCCAAACAGCCATTCCACCTCCAACCAAAACCAATCAGGTTTGGGAAAATGAAAGACCAAGGGTCAACCACAAAGCAACCAAAAAAAAAAACCACCCAGAAACTGGTTATAACATCCACGGGACAGCAGCCAAGAACAGAATCGGCAAACAAAGAAGACCCAACGGGCAATAAGAAACAGAACCGGTAAAAAAAAGGAAATCTCAATTGGCAGCCAGGTAACAGAGAGCAATTAGCACAGCAAGGGGAATGAACCACACTTCGGAAATAGCACCAGAGGAGAAGAAACCGAAGGGGTAAAGAGAAGGGAAAGAGACACAAGTCCACTCCACAATAATGAGCTATATAGAAGAATACCTTTATGCATTAATAAGCTAGGGAGTGTAATTGTTCCACCAAATAATGAGCTAAACATTAGCTCAAGCATTAATGAGCTAGCACCAAGAAGATCACAACATTTCAGCTCACAACCAGAGCAGCAAAAGCCCAATCCGAGAGCAGCCATGCTCCAAATCGTGAAACAGCAAGCAGCCCAAAGAACAATGGACACGAGGAACTTGCTGAAATTTCAGAATTTCAGCCGCCGGTGGTCCCGAATCGATGCTCTGATACCAATTTGATAGGAAACACTTGGATTTCCAAGTGTTTCACACCAAAACCAAGAGGATCCAACGGAAAACTGCTGTCCACAGCAGAAAAACAGCCAACTGCACGAAAATCTGAGAGGAAACGTAGGAGAAAAACGTAGGAAAAACACTGCAAACACTTTTATTTTGATAACGGATGAAAAGCACTTGCAAGATACAGCTTTCCTTCAATTCGAGAGGAAGGAAAAACTCTCCAAAAGTTCTCCGGCGAAGCCAAGAGCCCAAGACACCAAAAGCTAGATCTCAAAACAATTCAAATTCAAGATGATCTCTCTTTCCCCCCTAATCTCCTAATTATACAAATTAATCATAAAGGACCATAATGGACTTCCTAAAACAGCCCCTCATTCAAAATTCTCCCTCCCAAAATCAATTTCAGCAACCGTGGGGTCCACAGGGGGTTCCGCCCCTTTTTGCTGTTTCCGCCTGGAATAGCATCGTACCGGTCCAGAAGGGACCGGTCCGCTCGTAACACAAAACCAATCAGGTTTGGGGAAATGAAAGGCCAAAGGACACCACAAACAGCCCCCAAAATCTGCACAGAAACAAGAAGAAAATGCCACGGGAAGCATAGCCAGGGAGCCACGGGAAAGCAACCAGGGAGGGACCCGAGGAGCCAAGCCAGGAAACGAGACAGAGGAAGACACGGGAAAAGCAGCTAGGGAGAAAACAGAAAAGGCAACCAGCCCACAGCTTTTATTCACAAGGAAGAAACCAAAGAGACACAAGAATGGGAAAAAACAAGCTCCACTCGACATACCTTTATGAATTTATGAGCTAGGAAGTGCAATTACTCTAAATAATGAGCTAAACTTCAGCTCAAGAATTAATGAGCTAGCACCAACTAGAACACAACTTTTTTAGCTCAAAACCAAGTAGCCAAAGCCCAACTAGAGAGCAGCCAAGGCCCAAACTGAAATACAACAAGCAACCCAAATGACAAAAAGGACCCAAGTTGTTTTGACCCCCCCTTGCCTACATCAAGATTTAAAATTAAATCATCCCAAGACCTTATTCATGGATGTTGTGTTATTCAAAAGGTTAACAACTCCTGCATACATATCTTTAATGACTTGAATATAAGCATTATTAATTCCTTTCTTTTCTAGAACTCTCCATGGCACTTCTCTTGGAACTTTCTCATATACTTTCTTTAAATTAATAAATATCATATGTAGATCCTCTTTATTCTCTATATACTTCTACATCAAACATCTCAATAAATGTATAGCTTCCATAGTAGACCTACCCTCATGAATCCAAATTGATTTTGAGAAACATTAGTATCACGCCGCAACCTATACTCAATAACTCTCTCCCATAGTTTTGAAGTATAACACATTAACTTAATTCAAACAATCTTGTGCATCATCTTTATTCTTTAAAATAGGAATCAACACACTTGTTCTCCACTTATATGTCATATTTGTAGTCTTTAAAATAATATTAAAAAGTTTAGTAAGTCAAGAAATTCTTTCATCTCCTAAGCATTTCTACACGTCTATTGGAATATCATCAGGTTCAACAGCTTTTTCACACTTCATTTTCTTTAAAGCCTCTCTAACTTCGGTTTTACTAATACGACAATAAAAATAAAAATCTTTATTTTTATTTAGGGTGCTAATGTCATTAAAGTCAATCACATTCTCACAATCTTCTTTAAAAAGTTTAACAAAATATCTCATCATCCTTTTTTGAATATTCTTTTCTAATAAAGTACTTTTTGATATTCATCCTTAATACACTTCACTTGAACTAAATCCTTACTACTCCTATCTCTTTATTTGACTAACTTATACATATATCTTTTGCCCTCATTATTATCTAATCTAATATATAAATCATTAAAAGCTAAAATCTATGCATCACATATTGTTTTCTTAGACTCCTTGCAGGCCTCTTTATATCTTTCCTAATTATCAGAATTTTTACATCTTAACTAATTTTTATAACAAAAACTTTTTTATTTTTCCGACTACCGACCTACCGCCTATTGACCTAGCGCGGTGCGCCTGTGCCGTCGTGCCAACTGCTAAACTACAGACGTAGCGAGGTGCGTCTGCGCCTACCTAGCTCTCTAGTTGTCTCAGGACTCCATACATGAGGCGAACGGGTCCGAACTCGCTGGCGGGTCAAACCGGGTTGATTTCAGGTTGTTGGGTCAACCCAACCCGATCCAACCAGGACTGGTCCAGATTTATAGGAGGCAGAATAGTAGAAGTTCTGCCCCCATCTCTATCTCCCCTTGATAGGGGGGTTCATAAGCTTAATTAGGGGGAATTAATGGGGTATTTATGAGGGAAAATTCAAATAGAAGATCTGTTTTGGAGTTTACCTAATTATTGTATGTTTTGGTGGCTAAAATCAGGTTTTCACCTTATTTTAGCAGAAATTTTTTGGTTATTAGTTCTTGTTTGGGCTCTAACGGTGTCTAGAAATTTAGGAGAGCCGAATCTTCCTCTCTAATAGAAGATCCATTGTACCTTGTTTGTCTTCTCCGTATTTCATCAATCTAATGGCTATTTAGATGTTTTTGCCAGAAGATTCTTTTCTATCTCCGGTTCTATATTGCTGAAATTTCAATTTGAGCAATCGATTTCTGCATATGTTTCCTATCAGATATGGAGTGCTGAATGAGAGAATATATATATATAATGGTGAGATAATTATTTACTTATGATGAGAAATGAAGTGAGAGATTGGCGAAGCTATGGCAATCAGATAGGAAAACCTCAACAATTACGATTCTTTTCATTAATGCTTAAAACCCTTTGATGGTCTATTTATAGGCTAAAGTCTTGAACCTTGTTTTCAATAGTCTTTTAAATGTAGATAATGGCAAAAATATCAAAAGAATTATGAAATCTATCCTAGGTACATAAAATGAAATAAGCTTGTGATCAGTATGATTAAATTAAAAACAAACTAATTGGATAACACATCAGATTGCACTGCAGCTTCTATAGTGATGTTTCTTCGTGATTGTGCTATAGAATTTGGCAGATGGTTTCCATCAGGTACTAATGGTTATGCCCGTCGAGGTGGCTGTCTTGCCTGAAACCGCTTCGTGAAGAATTTGATGCATTGCCAGAAGACACTTGCAATTGATAACACTCACGATTGATTTCTGAAAACTTGTTTTATCATACTTTTCTTGGAACTTCTCGCCACCATCTTTTCTCCCAAATTGCCTTTGTTTGGTTTGCCGATACATTCATTGATTTCTGCATTGTATGCGAACACTTTATTAGGTCAAGTGACCTGATGTAGCTCTACATTCGGACACCAATAATATGTCGCCACGTGCTCTTACTCTTTATAGCGCGGTCCGACGACCTGACCCGGGATTGCTATGTTCGAGTATTGCTCGGTATTGCTCTAGGTATTGCTCGGTATTGTTAGGTATTGCTTGACAATAACGAGAAATATCGCTCTGTAATGCCGAGAAATACTTAGCAATACCGAGAAAAATTCGGTATTGCTCGGTATTTCTCGGTATTGCTCGGTATTGGTCTTCACAGAATGGTATTTCTCGTTATTGCCGAATAAAATCGACCAATGTCTAGCAATACCGAGTAATACCTAGCAATACGCAAACATAGCAATCCCGGCTCCGTTACGGGTCGGGTTGTCGAGCTGCGCGATAAATAGTGAGAACACGTGGCACTAATTTACTGGCGTCCGAACATAGAGCTACGTTAGGTGACCGGACCAAATAAAAGTTCGTCCTAAGGGCATCTCCAACCGAAAAACTCATTTTTTTAACTCCAAAATGCAGTAATACATAAAAATGCAGTAACTTGTCTTCAACTAAAATTCATTTTTCAACACCAAAAAAAGAATATTCCTAATATATTCTTTCTTATATTTCACTAATAATTAATTTTCGAATTAAAAAAAAAACAAATAGCAGGTGAACAGCACGACGCCAATATTGACATTGCTCTGTTCACCCGCGATGAAATAGGGGCAAAATTGCCGCTTGATTGGAGCGACGGAAGAACGGCAAACAGTTGTCTGCCGTTCCATTGGAGATGCCCTAAATATTATCTTTTTGATTTTTTGTCATCGCATTCTTATTAAACAAGCCAGTCATTATAAATTGTCCTTGTTTTATCTAAAGTTTAAGATACTTTCTGCTTGCTTGCTTCTTTATTTGACATGGAATGTTCGGCTTCTTTGTTCTTAAAGGTTAGATTGGATCCATCTAGGCCGCTTAGTAGGCACAAGCATTGGGTTGTAGCGGAGATCCTTCGTCGGGCTAAAGTGTACACTCCACCTCTTCCACCTCCGGCCGCCGCTGCTGTTCCATCTCCCGATCTTGCTGAAAATCCAAACTAGTAATGCTCATAAGATTTACTCACACATTTTGATTTTGCATTTTAAAGTGAAACATTTCTGTCTGAAATTTGGGAGTTAATGCTCTTGTCTTCTGTTTTTCTTCTTTCTTTCGCTTTCATTGCTCCCCTTCCTCTCTTTTCATCATTCTTTGTAAATAATGCAAGGTGGTTAATAGCATAGTTCTGTTGTTGTTCTTATTGTTGCAATGTTGGGTGGGCCAAATTCCAATATAAGATTATAACAATAACTTTTAAGATTTTTGTCAACTAAGTTTATATTCACATAACAATTAAATTTTATCAACCTACTTAAATTGGGTAACTAACTAATTTGTGAGGCTGCTATTTATATTGGCTAAACTAATTATTTTGTTTTTTTTTAAATGCCCATACATTTAAAAAGAAATGCTTTGAAAACTGTTGATCAAGCTAAGTCTTCCATTAAAGGCTCCAGACAAACTGCACAGTGAATTAAGGAAGGCCCTTAAATTTATATAAACGCTGGTTCTCTGCAAAACTATCCATTTTAGCAATCCATTTGTGTCATCATAGGGGGAAATTATTAGGCCCCGTCAGCGGACCTAAAAATAGGTTCGGACATCCAATTATAACTTGTCATGTGGATTGCGTTTTTCGACTACGTTTTGACTGAGCTTTAATTGTGCTTTAAGTGTGTTTTGACTGCTTTTTTTGATTGCGCTTTACTTGCACTTTACCTGCGCTTTATCTACGCTTATGCGCTTTTGATGCGCTTGACTTAAAATTCCAATGACACGTGTACATTTCACATGTCAATATTTTATTAATGTTCGGACCTATTTTTAGGTCCGGTGACCGGACCTAATAATTTTCCCATCATAGGATTATGGTATGGGTGTTAACAAAAGAATGATATGTGCGAGTTTAATTTGTTTAGGATCTATTTGTGGTTGTATGGTTGTGTCTATTTCTATAGATATTTAGTAGGAAGCTCGTGCGTCATTATAGAGAAATTTGATTGACTTCAAAGGTGGCCTACAATAGGTTCTAGCTTGACAATTATAATTTCCTTGAGCTTTATGTGTATTCTAACTTCCTCTCTAGCTCTTCTTTCCGCTCTTTATTCGCGCCCATAGGTTCTAGCTTACTAGCTCATCAAGTATGACTGCTAATAAAGTCGAGTGTCATCTATGGATAGAGTTGAATTCAACAAGGGTCTTTTTTTATTTTTAAAAATATTTCTTTAGTTTGTTCTTTAAATTATTTTTATTTTTATTTTTTTTTTAAAGAAATCAAGTTTTTTAAACACTCAAAAGAAGTTTTGGGCGCTTTTGGGTATTTTTGAAAATAATTATAATTATTGTCGGTCTTTGTTCATCCTTGTTCCCCATTTATGCTATTAGTGACCTCAAATGCTAACATTGTCGACGCTGAGATCATAGGTAATTGTTACCATCGTCATTGACATCTATAGCATGGCCACCATCTTTGTCTTGTTGGCGACTGTCTTTACCACCGCATTAACATATAACGTATATTTTTAAAATATAAATATTAAAAAAAACTTAATTAAAAAAATTAAAAACAAAAAACAAAGATGATCCCCAACAACCCCTTAGATTTTCATATAATATATATTTTTTTTGTGTGTTAGTAAACATTATATGATTTTAGTATTAAAGATTGGAATGATATGGGATTATACATGTGCATCATCAAAATTAATAAAATTACAATTATCTAGGTTATGACTAAATTTACATTATTTAAATAGTATAGAATATTTAAAACTTAATGTTAAAAATTCATGATTTCTAATTCTAAATGTCGTTTAATTGTGGTGGTTTAAAAATACAAACATTTGAAGACATTTATAAATGTTTAAGAAAATTGTATAAATTTGAAGATAATTGCAACAATTTTTGAACATTTATGCTCATAAATTTCTTCTTTTGGCATAAAAAACCAAACAAAAAAATTAAAGATATTCATAATTATTTTGAAGATATTTATAGGAATTATGGATGCCTTAATTTTAATATCCTTAAGACAATCAAATGTTCATAAAATGACGAAGAAAAAACATTTTAAGTTGTTAGAAGAAAATGTCTAGGATTTGGATAAAATAATTAAAATTCACCGTACAAAATTTATAAATTGGTTTTCAGAGGACCTTGAGGAGGGGAGTTCTTGAATTTAAAGAATCATAATACTCTATCCATTGATCAACACCAATGATCATTGTCATCGATTAACATTGCTCGCTTACCACTAAGCAACATCAATAATTGTTGGCATTAGCTATCAACTATGTTGCATCAAAACAGATACAACGACACATACGACATCATATAGATACGGGACACATCAACTCTTAAAAATAAATAATACAGGTACGGCACAGACACAACATTATAATTTATAAATTATACATAAAAATTAAGAATGCAATCAAAACATAATATTTGAAATTACAAAAAAATTGAAAGTAATATCATTTGTATCCTTGTAGCTTATAATACCAAAATAAAGTATTAAATGTCTACTACAACAACAAAAGCATAAACATAAATTATCTAGCATATGAAGTTTCAACTATTCAATAGAAGAAATGATATGATTAGATTCTTTAATGGTTTGTCTTTGAACTTCTATATCATCTTCAATATATATCTTAGCTTCTAATTCAAGCTCATTAAGTGAAAGATTAGCAATTTTTAATATTCCTCTATCATCAAGAGTCTCAAATCCATCTAGGAATTGATAGAACCTCGCTCGCAGCCGCGAAAGTTAATACGACGGGTCTTTTTTTGATTTTTTTTTTCAACGAACACACGTAGTTTAGAAATAATTGTGTACAGCTTGAATATTTCTAGTTCTAACATTTCAACTTCTTCAATCATGTTTATTTATATTTATATTTGAAGTGATAGTGCTTATTAATTATGCAAGTTAGTGACTAATTTTTTTATGCAATATGGAATTATGTATCACATAGATCAATTCAACACTCTTCAAATGCATACATTGTTTATGTTTTCCCCATTTTTTAATTTAGTTGTGTTCAAGATAATTTAGAAGTTTCTAAATGAGTACTTGTCTCATACCCCAGCAGAAAGATGTATAAAAGCATCTAGATGAAATCTTCATCTAGTCAATCAAATTATTCTAAAAGAAAGTTCTTAAAAAACTCGCATCACTTGGAGGAACCTGCAGTAGTACACATGGCAGCTACTTTGATCATGTTGGATTTTGCAGCGTCCAGAAGAGGATCTGATTGCAAAGCCTTCTCAAAGCAGTTTGTAGCATCTTCCCACCTGCCCTCAGCCACATAAACCAGGCCAAGATTGTTATGTGCGAGTGCATATCCCGGACAAATCTCCAATGATTTTTCAAACATTATCTTTGCATATTCAAATCTTCTTTGCTGGCGGAAGAGATTTCCAAGATTTGAGAGAATAGCATGGGCTTGTTGTGCAGTGGCCAAGGACAGAGCACGTTTGTAAACCTCTTCTGCTAAGGATGGGTCATCTGAAAGCTGCAAAGCCACACCTGCATGAAATCATTTGCCCACATAAAATAATCAGTTTCAACACTAAAAACATACTGAAGAAAATTCTGTTATATTTTAAGGATATATTTAAATGAAAACCAAGTACTCCACACTAATTAGTACAAAATAACATTTTTCCTTTACTCCAGCATAGATCCAATAACCGATTTAACACAATCATGCCACTTGTTAGATCCAAAATTCTGCAGGTTATTGGACATTGCCCACTCAAATAAAGGGTTTCCTTGAACTTAATAGTCACATAATAAACTCAACTATTTTGGATGTAAAGATACAAAGCCCCTTTCATTATCTCCATAATGAGTTAACTACCTCTGCACTCTATTTTACTATTTGTTATTGGGGCATTTGATAATATATTTGAAATATCAATATTGCTTTCAACATGTATTCAGTTTATAAGCAAAATTCAAAATAAAATTAACATGCAATTTATTGGTTTAATGTTATGGCATACATAAAAAAAATATTTTTTAAGGGTTATTATATAAAGAATACTTTAATGTTACGAAATGAGCATATACGTGAAAAGGATGGAGTAACTCAAGTGGCAGATAAGATTAGAGAGAGTCACCTTAAATGGTTTGGTCGCATAAAACGACAGCCTTTCGATGACACGGTTAAGAGAGTAGATGTATTAGATTTAACCTATGTTAAGAAAGGTAGAGGTAAACCTAAAAAGACTTGGTTAGAAAATACTAGAAATGACTTTTTTTTTAGATCTAAATGAGAATTTGACTCTTAACCGAACACAATGGAGAAAAATGATTCATGCAGCCGACCCCACGTAGTGGGATAAAGGCTTAATGTTGTTGTTGTAGTAGTATAGATCTCATGTCTTGCATTTTTGTTCAGCAAATGCTCATCAAAACTTTCATTTGTACAATAATGCATAAGCGGGCTGACATTGACGTTAGGTATATAAAGCAATGTAGTTTTGCGATGCATCATCCTTCACCTTCGATATATTTAAACTCATACACAAGTACTGCTTTGTTTCTCATGGTTATATTTGTACTTCAAAGTTGTCATATAGACTTTTTTTTTTTTTAAAGTTCATATAGAACAGCCCACAACAGCACCATCTTAAATTTGGGAAAAAAAAAGTAAATGCGAGATGATCAAACCGCCTAAAGTTAACTGTTTTTATGCTACCAAAGAAGACAATAATAAAAAGAGAGGAAAAACGGATATTTACCAAGATTAGACCATGCATAGCAGCATTCCATGCATCGGGCTACAGCAACCTTAAGGAAGCCTACAGCTGTATTGAACTGCAGAACCCGAAGATTGTGTAGGCCAAGTTGATGCCATTGCGCCGCATCATTTGGACCCTCTTCAATTGCCTTAAAAAATTCATATTTAAGTAAGAAATGCAAGAAAGGTTGTGTACATATAAAATGAATCCAGTCTCCTACAAATTAATAAGCAATTCTTCCTTGCTATGCATATCAGGAAGTGCAGAAATAGTTTAATAAAAAAAATTCTGGAGTAATTTTCTTGGTTGTTTTGGGTTCCAAGTTGCTACTAGGAATTGGGGGAGAGCCATTTACCTCTTGAAGAGTAAATTATTTGTATCTTTTGTTTCTTTTGATTGAAGGTTATTATTTCATCTTTATTAATATTGTTCATGCATACCATTGTTGTTTGTTTTTTTTTTCTTTTTTTTGTGATTGATTTTTGCTCTTTGGTGTTGAATTTGTTCTAGTGATTGTTTTGGGAGCCGATTTGATCTCCACATCATATAAATATCACTAATCTCAAAAAGAAATACCCTATTACCAAAAAAAAAGCCTTTTACTTTTACAATCTAAAAAATAATCACTAAATTTTCTAATCTAAAAAAAAATGTCCTATTAACAAAAAAAAACCTTTTACAATCAAAAAAATTATAATGAACAAATTAAGTTGATCACATATAATAAGATTACTAATGTATTAACAGGTATTTGATTGCATAAAAATATATACCAAAAATATTTTCACCTTGAGTTTGAACTATGTTTCAATCACGAAAATACATGTTTCTTATAAAAAATTTCAATAAATATTTCAGCAAAACAGAAAAAAAAAATCAAATTAAGGACTAAAAAAAGTTGTTTAAATTTTCTTAATTTCACAAATAAAAATAGCCATATGATTTATTTTATAATTTTTTATGTGCAAATTATAGTTTTAAAAACTGCATGAATTTGATGCATGTGTTTATTTTAACTAATACAGACAATATAGAGCCCGATGATAACATTACCAAAACAAAGTCTAAAATGAGCAAAGCCATACAAATAAGATTGTGTTTAAATAGTGCGTAGCCTTAATCATGATGATTACCTGCTTCAATGTATAAAGAGCCCGCTCCTCAACCTCTGCAAGCTCCTTTTGTCCACTTTCACATGCTGCCGTAATTTCATGTTCTACTCTGTGAGCCATTGCCAAGCCTGCCCAGGTTATTGGAAGATCAATCATTGCAGGATCTCCTTCCTTAAGAATAGAAGCCATCTCGTTTGCTGCCCATGATATCTGATCACTACATTCTTGAAACCGTTCAGCATCTTTGATCCGTTGAAGAGCAATGGCATACCGGGCTGCCATTTGATTGGGCTCCAGCTTGGCTGCCTACAAGGGTAAACACCGAACACTTCAAATGCAAAGTTCGAGGTGATTGATACAAACGCCACAATATAGAAGATTCATCAAACTATCCAACTGCATTAAAAAAAATGTAACCATGCTCAGTTAGTATGTAATGAAACAAGAACTTATTACTAGAAAATGTCCAATTATGCCATCTCACAAAAGGTCTAGTAACAAATGGAGAGAGGAAAGAAAGTTTTCTATTTAAACCTAAATATAGCATGCAATAAGATGCATCCCATGGAAACCCCCAAACTTATATTGCATGGGATTGCAAATGCCTCACACGAATATAATATCCTATCTCAAATTCAAATTAAGGATTAGGACACAACAAGAGATAACCACCACTTCTGCTGTAACCTAGCAGATAGGACCACAAGTGTTAAATTATCATAAATAGCATCAATCTAACACAAAAAGCTAAAAGGTTCAATTCTTCGGACTTACTGAAGTGGTGCAAATATGTTGATTAACATCACCCAATTCATTTGCATGGACAGCCCCAATCGGACAATACAAATAATGCCAAATGAAGAAATTGTTTTGATTGACAAGTCAAAAGAAATTCCAGCAAACCACTAAAAATTTAGCACCTAAGCTTAATCAATTGTAACTAATTCTACAAAAAAATAATATCAATACTGATTATAGTTTTCAAAATTGCACATGGGGTACACAACGTAATGCTTGAAAGTAACCTCACATCTAAAATTAAGAGTGACTGAATAGCCAATCCAAAATTTAATTCCATTGTAGACTTCCTGACTTGAGAGACGATCATCAGTCCTAGCATCATAAAAATCAACATACTGTTAGCCTTTCTCGTGCTTTTCAATGTTAGCCACAACTGGACGCATCTACAACAGATCAATCACCCATACACCTTCATAGTTCCATAATAATGATGCTAGAATTTAATAGCTAGGGTATACATTCAGAACCATTTCTCATCAGGGGGGAGGAGGGTGGACTTCCATAATTTGTAAAATAAATTTCATTGTTTTTCTTAAAGATGATGTAGAGACTTTTTCAAGGTTGTGGCAATCGATTTTTTTGTAGTGCCTCGATCTCTCCACATGATTTGAGGAGAGTTTGAATGGATGAAGTTCATAAGTAAACTTTTGTAAATAGATTAGTTAGAGATAATACACTATCCAAAATTGTAACCCTCATTTGGCGAGGACTTTACGAACTTAATTCAGGTTTCGCATAGGAGCAAGCCCCTATGGTTAATTACCCCTTCCAGTTATGGAAGAGCACTAATGATTAAGGTTAGTCGTTACATAGACTTAATACCCAGCATATAATAACAACAATTTTAGATTTTTAAGATTGAAATTAGAAATTTACCACCATTTTATTTAAAGCAGATGGTGAGTGAAAGATGACGAACCCAATCAAAATCACATGGTTCCATCGTCCCGAGTTGCCATGGTCACTAATCTACTTAGTCAGAGAAGGTAGTCGACCCAACCTAACTGAAGAATCTTTATCTACAGCTATGGGTTGATTCGTATAAGGGTATTTTATAGACTTAAAGAGAATATTTGTCTAAGGGGCAAATGCAAGTCAACCTTAACTAACATATGGCTTTCTGCACTATTGAGTCTGCCATATGATTCATTACTCAAAAGTAATAGCCATTGATGAACATAAAAGCTACAACTCTTATTAAAATAAAGTAGAATCGTTGGGCCAAACCACCCAATCAAAAGGACCTCGATCATAACTATTTAACACATAAGAACCGTTGAGCTAAACCATTGATTTTGTGCAACCGTTAGATCAAACCATCGATTAGAGGACACATATTACGTTGTTATTTGTAGGAGATTATTTAAAAATGAATCTTATTGATATTCTCAATTAGAGATTTACTCATTATGAGCTGAGATTCTTCTTGAATTCATCGCCCTCACCAAATAGCTGGGGTAGGTGGATAAGTTTTGCTTTAAATTATAACCGACAAAATTTCACTTTAAATGTTGAAATTTTGAGGGATTTAAAATTTGATGTTTTTGATAGATTTTGAATATTGATCCTTTTAATTGAAATTACCTTGCAATACTATCATCATCGGGGGACGTTGAAGTTACTTTAAATACATTTATAGTTCATCAATTTTTTAGGCATTTGAAAATATATAGTCCCCTCTCATGGAGATTCACTTTCTACACTATCATCATCAAGGTGTCGTTTAAGTCATTTAAAAATATTTTGTATTTGATAGGAGTTTTGAGGCATTAAAAAGGCATAATCCCTTCTAATTGACATTTATTTTCAACATGATCCTCATCGCGGATTTAAATAATCCAAATTTTTGTTATTTGAACTTTGTTAACCATGTTTGTTTGCCAACAGAGGATCAAGTTCGATTATTAATTTAATCAGTTATTGTGTGAATGTTGAAATCGAGAGGTTGTATTTTTTATGATGAAATTCATTTAGGGAGGCTTTGAAGGCCTAATGTAAACTAAAAATTAAATATCTAGGTGAATTTTATGAAAATATTTTCTCATGTTAATCAAAGTCGTGTCGACTCCAATTTTTTGAGAAAGACTGGATAAGAAATTTAGCCTATCAACATTCTTAGATCTTAGGTTTAATAGTTAAATGTAAAGGTTAGAGACATGGTTTAAAATTGTGCAACAAGAGGCATGCCTTGAGGTGCGCTTCAGCGCAATTCAGTCCATTTACATGTTGAGGCATGCACTTCGAACATGTTCAGCGAGGCATACGCCTCAAATCAGCAGATGTGCGCTTTCAGGTGCGCTTTGCCTCACTTTAGCGAGGCATTTGCCTCTAAAAAGGGCTTATTTAAAACATAAACCTAATATCGATCATTTCATTCGTTCATTCGTGCTCTTCGTCTTGGCTTGCGTTCCTGCACTTTGGCTTCGGCTACAGCTACATTCCTCTTATTTGACATCGCCTAAAGCACCACAGGTAGAGTTTCGGACGTTCGCTAAAAGCTTCATTACCTTCTTCGACGATGTCTAAAAACTTCATTGCCTTCTTCGAACATTCGTATGTGGAGTCGTAGGTAGAGCCCACTTCAAACGTGCCCTATTGGATCAAAAGTCAGGAAGGTTCGACGACATTCCAGGTTCGATCTGAAGTAAGTGTTTGCTCTCTGCAACAGTTTCTCCCATTTCTAGTTTTTAATCTCGCTCGGTATGTTGCTATTCACATGCTTTTTTCAAAGATTTCTCATTTTTCATAGAGTTTTTTTTTTTTAGTAAATTTATTTTCCTTAAACTTTGCTGCAATAATGTGGAAGGATAACCTTAGCTCAATCATTTTTTTGGTTACATAACAGTTAACTAAGTAGGGAAAAATATAAACAAAAAATTCACATAACCATGAATATATTGTACGAGAGTATTGCGATCAGCCATTCCGGTAATTTACATTTTTCGTTTGCTGGTCCTTGACATTGTTGCATCTAAAATAGAGACAGTCGATTTCATTAATAGCATTAAAATTAATTATGGGAATTAAGTTATAAAGTTTATGACAAATTGATTTTTCATAAAGCTTTGTAGAGAATGGATGGTTTATGTGTTATATGGTTAAAATGACATTCTTAGTTTTGTGAAACACCAAAATGAATGGTTTTATTCCAATCATATGTGATGTTCACTTGTGTGCCACTTTAAACGTTCTGTATTATCTAACAAACACTCTACGCTTTAAATTATTAACATTTGTATACCACCTTAGTTCACTTCTGTAAATATCTAGTTGGAATATTCAGGAAATTTTAATATTACTGTTAGTTGATGAATTAAAAGTTACAAAGTTGACTTAATTTAAAAAGCGTGCTTCATTTTCTCTTAAAGTAGTTCCAATCATACTTTACGTTTGCAAATTTCAAACTCTTGCCACCATGTTTTCTTATTCAATTGTGAGCTCTCATGGGGACATTGAAATCTTATCTCTTAGCCTCCTCCGATTGTGATTCCTTAGCAACGGTTGATATAGAGTTTTTACTTGCAACAAAATCAATATCAAGACAATCTTGCACTTCAGAGGACACATGAGAGTGATATTTATGGATGAGAAAGTGGATAAATATAAAAATTCTTGTCTTCTTGGAAAGTTTAGATATTTATGATATGTTTAGAACTTTGAATTATTGTGATCAGTTTGTCTCTATTTTACCTCAATATTTTATTGGGTTGATCGTCAATGCATTCATGCTCTAATTATGAGAAAGTTTCAATATTTAATGTGAAGATTGAATATTTTATTGTAGGGTTTTGTAAAGGATGGTCAGAAGCAGAGATAAAACTGCATCAGGTTATAGAATGGATCCAACATAGAAACATAGCACTCAAGTGGACGTGGGAGGCATTGACAAATCATACATATATTTGAAATTTAATTAATGTGACAAAATAGTGAAAGGTGATGTGACTAGCATGAAGGAGCACACTTCCGAGTCTCACAAAAATGTTACAACATGGCCAACGTGCCTAATATAGTCAAGGAATAGATAAAAATATACATGAATAAGTCTATCATGTCAAAGTATCTTTCATAAAAGCAGTTTGAGGATAGAGTCTATATTTGCTCCTACTACAGGAGTGAGCGTAACGGTTAAGATTCATCTTCTTTATTGCAACCCATATCATCTAGGGGTGCAAGGGGTCTCATGGATCATTACATGGTTCAAACATCAAAGGATAGGTCTCCTATTGCACAGAGGGTGACCCTAGAGAATGCTAAGCAGGCACATAAAAGAGTATGTATGGATATAGATAAATTCTTCTATGAAAATGCAACCCCTTTTAATGTTGCAACATCACTTGCTTACTACAACATGATTCGAACAGTTGGAGCATATGCGAGAAGATTCAAACCTCCAACCATGTATGAATTGAGAACGTTGATTTTGAAGGGGTTGAGTAATACTGAAAAAAGCATTAAGGAAATTAAGAGGATTTGGGCCCAAACAAGTGTAACTATTATGCTAAATGGTTGGTCATATATGAAGAATAGAAATTTAATAAACAATCTGATTAATAATCCTTATGGCATTGCATTTTTGAAGTCAATTGAAGCATCTGATAAGGTGAAGAATGCTAAGTTCATCTTTGGATTACTAAACAATGTTGTTGAGGAGGTTGGAGAGCCTTTAGTAGTCCAATTGGTAACATATGACGCAAGTGCTTACAAGGCTGCAGGAAAAAAACTTATTGAAAAGATAAAACATTTGTATTAGACTCCAGGTTCCGCATATTGCATAGATCTCATTCTTGAGAAGCTTGGAGAGCTACTACAACACAAGAATGCACTGACCAAAGAAAAGAAGATAACTAAATTTATTTACAACCATTCTGGAGTTTTAACACTTAAGTAAAAATTTTCAAAGAAAGAATCTTTAAGGCCTGTAGCAACAAGATTTGCCTCGGCTTACTTGACATTACAAAGTATATTTGATGCTAGGCAACCTTTGGAGTCTATGACTACCTCCATATGGTGGTTGCGTTATGCATGGGCAAAGAAATCTAAAGGGAAAGAGATTAGAAAGATTATTTTAAATGACAGATTTTGACAAAGTCTCTTGAATTGCAGTGTTTTGCCAAATTATGCAAATCTTAATTGAGTGGTGGATTCAATTTGGTGATGACACTCTAGAATCACAGTGTTTCGCTATGAAAGGTTTGGTATTAACATGCACTTAATCTGGATGTGAACGAAATCGGAGCCCTTACAACCAAGTGCATACAAAAAGGAGAAATCGTCTGTTAACATTAAGGATGAATTCATTAGTGTATATTATGTATAACAAAAGACTCAAAGACAGGAACTTTAAGAAAAAAGGGTTAAAGGATGATGAAGATCCTTTGATTTGTGAGGATATGGCATCTGATGAAAAATGGTTTGTAGATGATGAAGTGGAGGTGACATCGTCTGAATTACGTGAGGACAATTTGAATGTTGATTTCTTCGATGGTTATAGAGCATCTATATCCATCACAACCCAAGAACAAACTAAAATATGCATATAAATAACATAGCTCTCTTAGACTTAACTTTTCTTAATGTATTACACATCTTTATATTGTTCAAAAATAGTTAGGGAAGGGGAAGATAACTGATATAGAGGAAGAAGAAGTTAATTGGGAGACATTGGACTCCATAAGCGATGAGGCAGGTTGGGAGAGAGCAGTTTATTATAATGATGATTTAGATGAAGACCCTTTTAGTGATGACAGTGCTAGTGACTTCTGAGCTGTTATATCATTACTAATTATATTTTGAACTACATGTTAATTAATTGGATATTGAGATTTGGGAAAGATAGAATTTTGAGTTAAAACTACATTTCATGTTGGCTTATTATTATGATATTTGGGTTTTAATTCAATTTCAAACAACTTATTACTTGGCATGTCATATCTTGTGCTTTTTTATGTTTTATATATATAAGAATTTATTTCTTATGCCAACTTTTAATATATTATTAGATCATTATATAAAAAATTTATCATTTTACTTTACGCAATATTCTCATTTTGAGACTTACGCCTCAAAACGCCTTGATGCTCACGCCTCGCCTCACAAATGAAAAACATCTCAATACCCAATTGCATAATTTTAAACATTAGTCAGAGACATGCAGGTAATTTACATCTATGTTAAATAACATGTGTACTTCTTGATGCATTTGTATTATGCAATTAAACATTTTTTTATACACTTACATGATGCACACGCACTCTTCCAATGTGCTAGCATGCTTTTCGATGAGGACTCATGCCATGCATTTACATGCATTCCAGTTCATTTGAATAGCATATTCACATTCTTCTGACTTTTATTTAATTTCTTGATTTTAAATTAATGGCACACTTTCCGGTATAACCACATGCTTCTCGAAGTTGTTGCAAAATTTTTTATGTGATAAAACAATTCTTGTGGCAGCACGCTTCATTTTTAAAAATTATATTTAATATGTGCAAGATTTTAAAATACTAAAATTTGAGCATTTACACAAGTGTTTGTACTGTGGGAATGTGTGCAACATTTCATTTTTAAATTTTGAATGCAACACCTTCTGTCTGCTTGTATTTATATTGTGGATCATATTGCATTTGTTAAAGGCTTATTAGAGACCTCTTTCATATTTTTAAGATTGCTAAAACTTTATTTTTAGGCCATTGTAGAGTATTTTGCTCAATTAGAGTGAGGCAATATTGACCTCGGTCATAGGTGAGCTGAGCTACCCTCTTCACTATAAGTCCCTTGTATACTCCCGTAGGCAAGCTATTATGTTTGCTACAAGTCCTTTGTTTATGACCATAGGCAGGCAGGCTGCCATGTGCATTTAAAGTCCCCTTTTTGAGTTCATTTTGTGTTCAAGCATTGCCTTTTATTTTGCAAACTTTAGGGCTTATTCCTCGCTTGTTCATTCAGCTTGAATTTCAGCAACCTCCTAGTGTCTTCCTAGATGAGCTACCTTGTTCGCTATTAGTCCCTCGTAGAAGCCCATAGGCAAGCTATCTTGTTTGCTACAAGTCCTCTATTTATGCACGTAGGCGGGCTTATGTGTGCATTGTAAGTTCCCTACTTGAATTCAATTTGTGTTTGAGCATTGTCTTTTACTTTGCAAATTTTAGGTCTTATTCCTTGCTTGTTCATTAAATTCAAATCTCAACAGCACCCCGGCATTTTTGACGGATATGCGGCATCATCGAGAGTGCTAGGTATGTCTACCACACTATAAAAAATGTGTATGGTCGATATCGAGGACACCTTGGTCGATGTCTTTAATTACACCAGACTACTAAAAATGCATATGGGTCATAAGGTACCTACTTGCAATTATTTGAATTTATTATTATTTATTTTTTATTATTTTTAATTTCCTTTTAGGTCCTTCATTGGAAAGTTTGATAGCCTTTCTGCATCACCCCCACATAAAGGGCATCATTGAGAGTGTTATGCCTATCCACCACCCTATGAAAAGTGTGGATGGTTTGTGTCAAGTAATATCATGACTGATTTCTTTAATCCCACCACGCTATAAAAAGTGCGTATGGATCTTCAGATACCTATTTTAAGACTCACAAGCTTTCCCTGCCACGCAACACGAAGCTCATACAAGCACTTAAAATTATTATCTCCATGTTATGAAAAGCGTCTATAAGACTTACATGGCATGACGTAAGAGATTCCCCCTGCCATGCTACAAAAAGGGAGTACAGGGGGTCCGTTCATCACACCGCACGCGTCACTAACGAGAATTTGAGTTTTAATGGGTTTACAAGTGTTATACCTTTATGTATGAGAGGTGATAGGGATGACGACAATGTCAAGGATAGTACCAAGTTACGAGGATTGAGGGAGATACACAATTTATTAAAGTTAACTTTTCTTTTCTCTTATTGATAATAATAATAATAATAATAATAGAGAGAGAGGATTGGAGGAAGAGATAGAGAGAGAAAAGTTTCTCTATTAAAGGGAGAGTTATACCCTCTCTTGGAGAGAGTAGAGAGAGAGAAGCAGAGAGGTAAAGAAGGCTAGTGAGAGGGAGAGTAGAGTTGTGGCAAGTTTGCTAGTTATAGATGGGGAGAACTGTAAGTGAAGATGGTGTGCTTAGGTGGGTGAGGTTAGACTGGCAACTGGGTAGTTGGTGGTTGATAGGAAAGTTGGGAGGCGATCGAGGTGGGTTTGGGGTTGCTAGGATGTATAAGTAGAAGTGGTGGCGAGGTTTTCAGCAACTAGTTCAACAACAGCATGTGCAAGAGGGTATGTAGGGAGCTGTTGTGCATGTGATACAGGATGAGGTAGATTGGTTGGTAATGTATGTGGTAGAAGTGGTCCAACAAGGGGCTCTGTGAATGAGTTGCATGAGTGCCCGTGAGAGGGGATTTCATGTGTGGCTCCTTGCGTGCACAGCAAGACTGCGAGCATGGGAGGGAGATTGGTGGAGGTATAGGTGAGGTCATGAGGATTTGGACTAAGGGGGTGACCATGAAAGCTAAAACAAGCGATGGGGTTATGCGGATGAGTAGAGAGGAGTTCGGCCCAGGCGGAGAATCGGGTTGGATTAGCATGAACCAAAGAGGAGAATAGGAGGCCCCTAGGCCTTTGAGTGAGAATGAGGGGGGATCTCACCAATGGTTGGCTATGGGTTTGAGGGGTTAGAAGTGAGCAAGATTCAGTGGAGGTGGCTATGAGGTGTGCAAAGGTTTGGAGGCAGCTGCGAAGGGTAGCATGGAGCTCGAACAAGGATGGAGATCGTGAAGTGTTGAGAGGTGAATGGGAGTGACATGCTAGGAAGAAGAGGCAATCAGGAGTTAGGGGGGTTAGCTGGGTAGTTTTAGAGTTTATTATTTTTTTCTTTACTTTTATGAAGCGATGTAGACAAGACAGTTGTGGGCTGTAGTGCCAATTTGGAAGGATAGACCAAGATATAAGGATAGGGTAGGATAGAATTTAAATAATGATTTTTTTTAATATAATTATAAGTATCATATTTTTAAATTTAATAAAATAAAATATAAAGAGATAAAATACACGTGAATCAACACCTCTATTCAATTTCTTATTTTTCATGTCTCGGTTTGCATGTCGTTGACTCATGCATAAGCAAATTTTGTTTATCGACTCGTGCGGTAATGCCCTATAAAAAATTTTCGACTTTCATACGTAACGGCTAAGTCCATTGAGCAAATGGACATCGTTTAAGAGACTAAACACACTGTCGTGCCTGCACACCATCATCTTTGCCCGTCTTCACTTTGATTGATCGCGAGAGGTTCTCTTGAGCAAATTTGACATTTTGATCACAACGGCATAGTCCATTTTACGATTAGATATTGTTTTGTCAATTTTTACACAGCGACCCACCATGTTCAAAGATTTCCTTAATAAGGGCTTAAAAAATATTAAAAATTGTGTCCTAAAATTTTACAAATATAACATTATCAGTATATGCTTTCATAGATTACCTTCTATTCTAGCTACAAGATTGAGCCAATCCACAACACCTTTTTCCATCGGCAAGGTAACGTCAATTTCAACCAAAACTTGGGCCATATAAGACCTCAAAAGGCGAGTTGTATCAACATCAACTTGGTAAGATTTTTTAAAGATAAATCTCAAGAAATAGAAAAGGTGGATTGGTTGAAGAAATGTAATGGAAGCTGAGGAGAATCTATCCAAATAGGTGTGATTGGTGGTTCCAAATATGCATCCAAATTGGAAGATCACTTAAGCATGCTCATTGAAAAACCACTAACATCTTAGGTATGTCAAGATAAGAGTCCAATATAATTTGGATATGAGGATAGCCCAATAATAACATGTTGAGGATCAATAATCCCAACTAAATTGTCATCAACCAAATAGAGGTCTAACAAAAAATTATAAATGATATCCACATTTAAACAACCTAAGACATTTTTCTCCACAAAAAATGAGCACATGTTTTCCTTGATATGATGACGTAAGCTTATGATTTGTGGAGCTGAAGCTTGATGAAAACTAAAAGAAAATTTGACAAACGGAGAAGATTGCAGTCCAAAATCTAATGATCCACACATAAAATTAATTGAAGATTGTGAAAAACAGAAGGCACGAGATCTTACTAAATATGAGCAACTGAAGGAACCTCCGAGATAATAAGAGTTATTGGTACAAGAGGAGTGGATGATGGTCAAAATGGAGGAACCATCAGGACCCTAAGAGCATTCAAGAAAAGAGAAGATTGTGGTGGAATTGGGATGGAAAAGAGGGAGAAACAATGAGTACAGCTCGAAAGCAGCAATGAAAGTAGTAGAGCAGGGAAAGAAGCCACCCGAGTAAAGTACAACCCTCAATGAGGGCGGAGTGCCAGGCCGCACCATTAGGCAACCCACCACATGCTATCAGGTGACATTGTGCATGCAAGCACAAGCAAGTAAACTATATGTGTATGAGTGTATGATAGCATTGCAGCCAGGGAGCTTGCAAGCGTGCATAAACAGTGACAAGATGTGAAAGCACAAGGGGGATGGAGTAGCGGGGCAAGGCACATGAGCACAGGCCAAGCATATGCAAGAATGGAAACCAGTTCAAATGCAGGGACGAGCAGTTAGGGTGAGCATAGAGAAGGGATGTCTCATATTAGAAGTTAGATTATAGAAATATTTGTGAGCTTTCCATATACCATAGTGGTTGGAGGCAAAAGATAATATCTACTAAAGTTTAGGTTTGCTCATTCATTATAATTATTTAAAGATAATCATTATATCTACATTATCTAGGTTTTGATTAGATGACTTTGCGGCAGAATAGAACAATATAAGTTTACAAGATGCTTTGGTGTAGATTTCATGTTCAATTCATTGGTTATCTGTATTCAAATATCTTCTTGTAAAGGCTATAGCATGGAACGTTGCATCCAAAATTTATTAAACTTTTTGTTGAATGCCATACAGACAAGGAGCAGAAATGCAGTACCAATTATATGCCATATTGGCAGAGGACCTTTTAAATATCAGGAATAAAATATAAATTTACTTTAAACATGGTAATATATCATCCATACCTTTTCCAAACATTTCTTTGCATTGTTATAGTCATGAATCAAATAATATACATTAGCAAGATTAATCCATAACGGCCCAGATTTAGGATCAACTTTTGCTGCTGCTAATAAGCAGTCCCTTGCCACAGTTGCAGCTTCAACTTCATTTGGATAAGCACCTTCACCAGCATTGGTACCAGGTCCTAAAATAGAGAGGTAAATTAAATGATAGATCACCATAATCGATTTAAAAATTAGCACAGTTGACTAAAAGCCAATTATATTGTCGAAGTAGCCCTACTCATTCTTGTTGAGTTGGGCTTTGATTTCTAGAATTTCAATTGCATAATTATTAATAGATTAAAAATTGTTAACTTTTCAATGACCACAGAGGATACTCTAATTAATTTAGAGAAACAAAACATGTTTCCAATAAAAAATTGTTAACTTTTGCATTCTATCACTAAGAGTAAAGTCACTCATCCACCTAAACATCCTCATCTCTGCAACACTTAATTTTACGCTTCTCTTTTAATGGCCAACATTCCGTGTCATACAGCATTGCAGGTCTCACCACAATCTTATAGAATATCCCCTTAAGCTTGAGGGGTATTTTTCTATCACACAACAGGCCTGATTTATTCCTCCACTTCAACCATCCAACTTGAATTCTACTAATAATATCCACATCTATTTCACCATCACTTTGAACAACAGACTCGAGATATCTAAAATGTCTACTTATTTTAATGACTTGATCGTCCACAATCACAATCCCTCTATTGGATCTATTATTACTAAAATTACACTCAATATATTTAGTTTTAAATCTACTCAAATGAAAACTTTTAAACTGCAAGGTTGACCTTCATAATTCAGTTTTCCTTCAACTCCCTCTTTAGTCTCAAGCTCACAACTAGAAAATTTAAAATTTAAGGTGGAAAGTTATTCTCAAAGATCAAATAAAATGTATAGCAATGATGTAATAAGTTACTTTTAAAAATGTTAGAATTAAACAATAAGGTTATTCTGGCTCCTAGAACTACACAAGCCATTTTATGGGTTCACACGAAACCATGCCTTGAAAGTACTTTCCCTCCAACCTACGGCTTACTGGCTCAATTTAAATGAGTTCACTTTGATAGCACATGTTACAGATGCCTTGCATTAAACTCTACCAAAAAGGAATAGTATAACTGAATGTGATTAAATGGTATGATAATTTTTATGCAGGATGATTAAGATTCTCATATATACATGATTCAACATAGAAGGATTTATGAATATAATTGATAAATCAAGTATGACATTAGCTAGAATAGTATTGTTGGCATACAAGACTTAATATTTTCGTAGTGCATAATCAGTCATTTATCTTGAATATGTTATGTGATCAAATTGCAGAGATATTATATGATCATGCATGTGGCTTTACATGGCATTGAAGAAAATTCTATACTAAACTTTAATATTTTGCTGGATGTTTGTTGACCTCCGTATAAGATATCGGGAGGGGTAATTAACTATAGGGGCTTGCGCCTATAGGAAACCAGAACTCAGATCATAAAGTCCTCACAAAATGAAGGCGAAATCTCTGGTAGTGTCTTATCTACAAACCCATCTGCCTTCCAAAATTTACCCCGGAACTTAGTTCGTTAAAACTCCCTTGCTGAATAAGAAACGCGAGTGGAGGCCGAGGCCGAATTTTCGGAGCCCACAATGTTATGCTCAACATCATATGTACCTGCATATTTTTGCTTTTCAAGCAAAAGTAAAAGTATTGCTTAGGAGTAGGACTATAGACTCAATTAATAAGAGATGTGTTCGTTGAGATATTTTTGGACATTTATATGTGTTAGGATATTAAAATATAAGTTTCTATTATAGATGCTAATGGCTGATGTATATATAAATGATGTGGGTCCATAATGTAATATTAATTCTTGAAATAAAAATATGTATTTGATGTATATGAACTTTAAAGTGACAATTGTTTATGGTTTTGGAAGTTTCACTCTCAGTAGCAACTCGTTATAATATATGTTGAGGCGTGATATGCTGCAAGGTGGCCATAAAAACTATCCAACTTATGACAAGCTATTTGTCTGGCATTATGTGGCAGAGTACTGGATGAATAACTTTTAAGGAGATAATTCTGCATAGAAAATGTCAGCCACTATAATACCTTTAGGCAAAATCCAATCTACAACAAGACACGCTCATTAAGTGAATTTCATATCTACATTAGTTCGATCTACCGACCAAGTACAATAAATCTAAATCGCAATGTTTATTGGTCAAATATGCACTGAAATGTGCAAAGGTTTATGAAAGAATGTCTACTTTACAACAAATTGAAGCCTTCAAGCAAAAGATGGGTTTTGTACACACCCCTACCAATAATCAAAAAGAGTGAAGTACTTAGGAGGATTACGAGACATATGGCGAGAGTATTACCTATACTTCATTTTTTACAGTTTCAGAATGATGAGCCTAATTTTGTTTTTGATGACCATAAAATAATAGGTAATAGCAAAGATGTTTTCCCGACAAATTTGGAAATACTTCAGGTTGCCTTCATCCATTTATGACAAGGGCAGTACGTTTATCAATAAATTTTTTAAAGACCATTTGGGGTTTTATGGAGACCAAGCTGAAGTGCAGCACCACTTTTAACCCAAAGATCTAAGCAGATAAAGGAGGTGGATTGCATAACGATTCACATTCTGAAAAGTAATAATTCACGGCATCCAAAGACTTGGGCTGAAAGTATTCCATACACGCATTTTGCCTTTAATAGAACAGTACATGTTCAACATTAAAGTTACCTTTTGACGTGTGGAACACTAAAGTCACCTTTTGACGTGTGGGGGTGCTTGCCACATAATTCTTTTGACTTGGAGTTTCAATTACATAGAGTATGGTATTAGCCAAGAGCATGAGCTACAGTGAGCACAGAATGTACAGTGATTCCTCAAAAGAATTAACAAGATTAGCCTAGGGGTGAAAAAAAAATTTACTTACTCGACAACAAGCTGCACTAGATTTGAGGATACTTACAGTAATTTTGAAAGAGCAAAGGAAAGAAATCTTAATCAGCATGTAATATATACTCTCTCACAACCTTATGTCTAAGACACTTGGAATACTTGATCAAACCCTTGGTTATTTGATCCATTATAACTTGGATAACCAGAACTACGGAAAACTGAATCAAGTAAACATTTCCTCTTCACCGGAGAATCAAGACCACATTTCAAGCATGCTTGAATTTGATTGAAAGTTCAATGAAACCAAACAAATCTAGCTCTCGTACATGTCCAGGAGACATGGAAAATCCATATAAAAAAAATACTAAAAACCGTTGGCCAAAAAGTAAAATCAATTATCTGCGATGCTCCATAATATTGATATGCATGTTCAAGACAACTAATGAGTCAAAAATATTAATAAGTATATATAAAATAGTATATGGAGGTACATGGAATTCCTAGCACAAATTATAATGAAATCTAACAAAAGAAGCAGCAACAATGATAAGCAACCCAAATTCGAGTGTTGTACCTGCAATAACACAACCATATTTACACAAAAGAAAGGTGGCATAGTTGATCAGAGCAGCAGGATGATTTTGGTCCTTCAGAATCAAATCTTGAAAACATTTTGCAGAAAGTTCCAAATTTCCACTGTAAGAAAAGCATTTATATAACATATTAGTATAAGCGTATAAACGCATGTCACAAGAAAAAGAAACTAGCAAAAAAATAGAAATACAGAAGTTTATAGATCGATCTTGATGTAATTCAACAAAATGTCTTGTTGCAATATGCACTATGATCGAGAAGAAACCATGGCAATCTACAGCCTTCTAGAATTTTAGCATGCATGAATGTTGTAGTAATTGTTCATATCATTTTAGTATTGTTTATGCTTTCTCCTTGGTCAAGTTGATGTTTACAATTTGTATGGGTCTTGACTTAAAAAAGATTTAAGGAAGCTATTATGATAAACAGTTGTTTTTAATTATTAGGGAGATGATTGTTTGGATTAAAACTAGAATTCATGCATGTAGGGTTTTCAATCGAACTTTTTATAGCTCTGGAGTTGTGTGTGATCCTTTTCTTTGAGTTATTCAAAAAGCAGTCACAAAAAAGATCATCTAAGATAACCACACATCCTAGTCACCATCCCCTAGCTTATACCTAATATAGCATTTCAATACTTCTCCTCCGTACCACCAACCTGCAGGCTCACACTATATTCAATAAAATACCATCCTTTCAATAAAAACTCTAGTTTGTATTAGTGCTCATGTAAATATAAATCCCTACAACTATGTTTGTTCATTGATGGTGGAACATCAAAATAATATATTGATGATCATGCTCTAGTCATATTTATGGGCAGTCATGTAAAATCTTTAGTTTTCTTTATTTGAATTGTTATGGGCAATGGTGTCATGTTTCATCATATGATATGGTTGGTATTATATTAAATATTTAATGATTGAATTGTCATATGAATAAGGATCATCTAACATAAATAGAGATACAAGGGTCAAGTAACACATAGTATTTTGAATGAAAATTATGATCATTGCATTGTTTCCTTTACCTCCCAAGAGCTGTACTAACTTATCCTCCAAAATCCCTGGTTTGATACCAATTCTCTTCTAACCTTCTATTCTTCCCATTTCACTGTTCTTTTCTCTATCTATGTAAAGACTCCTACTTCTACTATGACTGCTTCAAGGCTTTCACAAACAATATGTTGACCTTCCATTGCTAAATGGTGTTATAGCCCAATTTCATAGTAAGCATCATCACGGTTACGATCAACTAACATCTAGGCATCCATGGAATTCATAATGGTTAGTGCTTCCAAATTTTTTGTTTCTTAGCTGTTAACCAACATGATCATTTCCTTTTCTCAAAATCCACCTCGAAGGCACACATTAGTCATAACCCTAAACTTGTTCTAAATGACCCTATCATAAATTAGTTTCTATGTAAAACATGGAATTTTCCAAGCTCGAGCTTAGACTGCACCCAAGCACAGAGCTATACCCAATAGCAACCAAGACAATGGTGAAAAATATATCCAATTTATGCCCATAACAAAACTCAACTTGTGTGGACACTGCACCCAGCTACACCCAAATCTACAACCAGTTGCAACCAGTCAGCCTCAATGCCAGCAACCCCTTCTTCAAGCAAAATCCAACTTGGGAAAATCTTGCATGCAAGGTTATTTCTACATAACTCTGCATCAAAGCTCACCAAGCTGGCCTTCATAATCTTTTCAAGTTTCTATAATTCCCTTTCTATTAACATCATCCCTATAATTTTGAGTAATTTGCATGATAAGCTTTTACGTTAAGCATTTAGTTTCTTTATTAATTTTTCATAACAATCATTCATTAATGTGCAAATCATCACACCATCCAAATTAGCAAATAATATTAGCCCCCAATAAAAGAGATGCAGGATAGAATCCAGCATCTCCTAGAAGCATAATGCATTAACTGAATTAGATGTCTCAACAGGTCAATGCATAGAATTAGATAAGAAGAAGTAGAACCTTTGAAGGTATGCAATGCCAAGATTAGCAAGTGAGTCCAAGTAGTCTGGCGTGATAACCAATATAGAAGATAAAATAGTAATTGCACTCTGAAAGAATTTAAATCATGATAAGTGTATATGGATTGATGAAGAAATCATAAATCAACAATCTCTAATGGCACAGCTAAAAGGAAAGAAGTAAAATAAAAATAATTAAACATATAAGAACCTGAAAACGACCGGTTCTAAGAAGTATAAGCCCAAGTGTGTTCCAAACTGCTGCTTGCTTGGCATCTAAGTGCAATGAATCTCTCATCCTTGTAAGAATCTCATCTAGTTCACTAGGTTCCAGTTCTTTATCTGAGCTATCACATGTGTTTACCTGCAAAATGCACTGTAAACAAAGAAAAGATAAGCGTGAAAACAACTTAAGTCAACTGACTTAAAATATGTATCAGATAAAGCAAAACAAGAAGAAAGAAGAATAGTGTAAATTGTAATAAAAAAGCACCTGTGCATGGTGATTGAGTACTAGAGAGAGCAAATCTGGTCTGCGAATTTCTTCTTCATCCCTTTGCAATATCTCTGATGATTTTTCAAATGCTGCAACTGCCTATTGAGTACTGAGAATGACCAAATAAATAATATGCTGAGAATTCAGAGTAAAATTGTCATATAGGTAAAAAAGTACCTTTTGAGGCTGACCCAATCTCTGGTACATCAGACCAAGTAGGAAGTGTGCATGAGCATTTTTGGGCATTTTTCGTGCAACTTGAACCAAACCCTGAGAATACAAAGGCCACGCTTCATTGTTGAATGGCATTGAAAACTCACCAATAGTAGCTTTACAAACTTAAAAACGAGCACAAACTCCACTTTAAAAGGACCATAATGAAGCTCGATAATATCATAATATTTTACCTTAAATTAGAATCTAACCCATATATTGCTAATAGGATCGATTTCAGCTATCAAGCAAATTTTGAGAAGAAAATTCATCAATCAAATTCACAGGCATTAAAGATAACAAGTTAAACAGCTTCCTTGTGGCTTGAAGAATGACTAAATGAGTTGTCATGCCTCATATTTAAACTCCTCTTACTTCTCAGGAATACTTGAAGCAATCTCATGCAACAATGATAGTAGATATGGAGCAAATGTTACGTGGACTAAGGAGTTTGCACACCGTAAATTTGTTTATTGCACTCTTTGTTTTCTTCATGTTATATTTAGTTTAGACACTATGATTTTACTTCTTTATCTTCCCTCTACCATAAGGACTTTTGGAAGCCAATCATTAGGTTTCTTTGTTTGAATGGGTTGCTTAGTTTAAACTAAAAGGGGTGAAAAGTACTCTAAATGATGGGATTCTAAAAATATTAGTCTTTGATTTGATGCAAAAGAAATATAGGGTTGCACACTTTAGTTCGTTTTCAATGTATTTGGAATTCATCTGATTTTGGGTGAATTTTTAATACAATACTAAAGTAAAGGCTTATTTGCTTATCGCCGCTCAGTTCATCCACCCGCCACAACCCGCCCCTTTCGCCCACTATCACTCGTTGCCAGCCATCACTACCACAGATTGTCAATCACCGCCCGCTAACACCGCCATGGCCATTGCAGCCACCACTGCTTGCCAACTGTTAACGAGCCTCCATTGGCCATCACCATCATTGAATTTTTTGTTGTGTTCGTTTTCCTTCAAATCAAACACAAAAAGTAACCACCTACGTTTGTTTTACAGTTATCCCAACAACTCTAAATATTTCAAATGCATTGCATTTGTTTTACTATGTATTTCATTTTACTCTACTTTCCTTTTTTAACAAAATAGACAACCCTAAATGAGATGTATTCTAATTAATTACTAAGCATTGATTGGCTATTTGTAAAGTCAGTGCAATGAAATAATTCTTTATTTTTGTTGTTGTCTGATGTAAAGTTTAGAACCGAGGGCCTACAAGCAAGGGCGCAAAAAATAGAAAGTATGATGTGGTATGAGAAGATCGAGAAAAGGTAGTATGTTGTTGAGATTATATCTGACATTGTGTAGTTTATTGTTGAGATTATATTTAATATGCTAAGAAAATATCTATAGAGGATCCCTATTATGTCCTTAGGACATAAAAGTTTTTATACAATACAAATTTCTATTTCTACTTTTATTATTTTTGCATTATTACTTATAAATATGATCCACATATTAAAGTCATCACATGACTCAAAATATTATCCATCTTGTTTATTAAAATAAGGAAAAAACCAAACGACCAAGAGAGTCAATGGGTAAAGGCATATCGAGAGGCAAGAGACAATGAATGAAGGCGATGAACAAATGAAGATCACAACCAGTATTATCATATAAGATCAAGCAATAATGATAAGCAGACAAGCAATGCAATAGATGGAAAATCAAGATATAAGACTATTTCACGCTTGAACAAGAACGAAAAGGTGCATGATAGACAATACCATGAGGTGATGGCAGACACGTTGAGGGATGTGATGGTGATGCAAGTAGCAAGAAGAGGGTCAACATTGTAACAATATGGAAGCCAGACCTTGTGTTTTGATGATTACAAACATTATTGGATAAATACTTCTTATTCTTATTTTATACATTGCATATTTTTCTTATATCTCACTAACCATTTAAGGTACAGCATACAACAAGTAAAAGCAAGTTTAAGATAGTGTAGCATCAGTGTCTAAGTCGATCTGTGGTTGACAGAGTCTGCACTTCTAATTTTTCTTAAATCAATTTTTGTATCAGGTGTATGTTGGCTAAGCAACTATACACATACACACAAGGGGGAGTAAAATAATATTTTAATTTTTCAGTTAATCGTACTATATAATCCAAATCATACTATGCGATCCATTCAAATAGAAATTAATTAAAATATTTAATTCAATAAGATTAACAAAAAATGGCTATAACTAATCATATTATAAGATAAGTTATTTTGATAATATCCCACCGTCGAATCTATGTTACGTAAAATAGGCAAGTTTGAATTTTAAAATTTGAATTGGTTTGTGCTGTATGAACCGATTCATGATGTACGAACATTAATTAAAATTGCTAATTTAATCACATAGATTAAGGAATCGAATCAAGATCTAATCATTAATGATCATACTATATGATCTCGATCGTACTAGATGACAACATAAAGTTCAACTAGATGAACTCAGTTCTTCCTAGACGATATGTGTTTCGATATAACTAATCGTACTGCACGATTGTGAATTGTAATATACAATCTTCTACGAAATTAATCTAATCATATTGTATGATATATGCATCATAATGTAGGATCAGAAGACTTGATAATAAAAATTAGAGTTTTTGAGAGCCCACTATATAAACTCTTGTTATGTCTTTAAGGCAAGGGGGCTTGAGCAATCAAATATGTTTTCTTCTTGGGAGAGAGCTTGAAGAGAGTCTACTTCACAAAGGAGAGAGAGGAGGTGAGGTTGAGAGAGGGAGAATACCTTGAGGGAGTCAAGGGGTGTGAGAGGGGTCACACGGTTACTCCGCTAGCCAGCACCTTAAGTCCTCCAATACTGTTTTGGTGGAGCTCTAAGAAGGAGAGTCTTTGGTGCGAAAGATTTGCTAACCGAGGAGGCTAGGGATCAGCATCTCCGCTGGGTTGTGGAGACAAGAGTGGGCCATGGAGACGAGAGGAGGGACGGTATCTCCATCACTGCGAGGAGCAGAAAGAGGGTTGGCATCTCCGCCGGGTCAAGGAGGCGAGAGGGATCAACATCTCTACCGAGTCAAGGAGGCGAGAGGAGAGATTGGCAACTCTATTGAGCCGTGGAGGAAAAAGAAGGGATGACATCTCTCCCGGTTCAAGAGACGAGAGGAAGGAGATTCGTCGAAATCTGTAAAGGTTATTCTCTACCTATGGTAAGGGATAATGGCTTCTCCACCTAGCTATGTGTTGAAAAAGTCTGAGTTAGTGCAATAACTAAAGAGGATGACCTTTTGGGAGTAGATGTAAGTCGATTTGACCGAACCACTATAAACTTGATTTGCATATTCTTACTTTTATGCATTTTACTTTTCTTGCAATTTATTTTACCGCACTCTTGTTTTATTTTAATTATCTTTGTGAAAGAGGCTTTTAGTGAATGGTTTTTTATTGAACTTTGTTTTAAAATCATAAGAGAAAAATTATATATATTCTAAAAATTAAAAAAAAAAAATCTCTCTTTTTCTTTTGGTCTTTGGTTTTTTATTTGAATCTTTAAATCTCTTAAACGCTTTCGCATATTTCAAATTTTGCTTTTTAATCAAAAGATATTTTAAAAAGACCAATGCACCATCTGTCCTGGTGTGCCTTCCACATTTAAGTTCCCTCAGAGCACTTTCAAACATAGCAAGAAACCAAAGTAAAAACAAATTGCCCAAATCAAATGATTTTCTTTTTCAAGCAAATTAGGGCCTGCGAGCTAAAGTCTTAGAATCTCACTTTGCATTTACTTTTCCTTACACCACACATCAAAACAATTAAAATACATGCAAACTTCTTCCTTTAGACTCCAAGCACCCGCATCCAAATAGCCCCTTAAAAGAAAATTACTTACGGGAGTAAACCAAGCACTTCCTCCTCCATTGCAAACATCCCCTTAACAGGAAACAACTACATGCATAAGTAAATCAAGCACTCTTCCCCCATGGCACTCAAGTATAGCAAGTAAGATGACTGAACAAACAATATCTCATCAAGACAGAATTATTCTCACTAACAAATTAAGGAATATACGAAGAAATACTCACAGCTTTTATTGTAGTGACTTTTTCTTCGCGGGAAAGGGAGACGCCATGGCATTGTTGATCCAATTCTGAGATTCAGTTAAGTAAATCTACTTTATTCGTTCAATTTGCACTACCTTTAAAAAATCCTTACCTTCACTTTCAATGACATCAGGATCTTTGATTATTACAACATTTTTTGATTGAGTCGTGTCATCATTGCTGCTCCTGCAAGTACAAATGGAGTACTTAAAGAGAAAGTTGAAATGGTGTGTTAACTTTAACATAGAAAACAACAAAATTCATAAATGATAAAGTATGAAAATAGCTTTAGACATATGCAAATCATAGGCTTATGGTACTTTTTATCGTACAATTCTCACCAAATTTAAAATTTTGACAGGTTTCTGAACGCAAAACAACAAAAAAAATACCTAAATAAGAAATAATACTTTTTATAAGCAAAAGATAAACAGACGAAAAGATACACACATATAAACATTTGATGCAATTAAGAATGCCAAGGAACCATCCAAGTATTAGAAAACAAAGTATTACACATGCAAATTTTGAGCATTTTGATTCCAAAATGAAAATCAACTACACCGTATAACCAGTCACATTATAACATAAAGTAGATGACACAAACTTGAGACCACGTCACAATATGATTCCTGTATATGGAAAAAAAATACAATCAAGTTCAACAGCCAAAACAAGAAATGTAATTGTGAAGAAGGTACCCGGTAAAAGAGCAAACAGAAATATAAGAAACTATTTTTTTTGTGTGTGTGCAAGTGCTTGTGAATTGTAGCAAAGCCACCGTGCATTAGAGAATGAGGAAAAAGAAGCAGCAACCCCAACTCTCATGAACAGTAATTTGTGAGAAGAGGAAACTTTAGAAACAGCCACCTATTTTGGACAAAAATTACACATGATAGAATAACACTTGCTGGATCTTCATCGTGGAGCATTATGGTTATCATGTGAAGATGGCAGTAACATACTATTTCAAGGGAAAGATACTTGGCTCCTCATTTTGCAGGACCACATATCCCCTCATTCTCAAAGTTTGATAAATGAATAAACTCAGTTAGTACTCCTTTGTGCCTCTCCTAAAACTCTCCTCTAAAGCTCCCTCTATCTCTTTTAGACCCAAATTTATCCAATGGCGACACCTTATTCTACTACAAGTTAGGCTAGCTAGAGTAAGAGAATAGGATGAGAAAGTCAATAAGTATGAAGAGTAGATGGAAACTAAATAATATCTATGTACAGTGAAAATGGTATGAAGTTCAAAATATGCCTCTTAACAATTTATTTATTAGATTAAGAGGGATAAAGAAAAAGTTAAACCAAAATAATAAGGAAAATAATACATTATCTAATATATATAAATTAATACAGACATGTAAATTAGGCTAAAAGGTGCACACATGATTGTCTATCCTTGACAAGGCTCATGAGGCCCCTAGGGTGTACTCTTTGCGAGTCCTCAGGGCTAAGTGCCTCAAACGAGTCTTTCGAGGTAAATGCTTGGGAAGGGCACTCAAGGGAAAGTACGTTAGATGAGTCTTCAAGGGAGAGTGCGTTGGGCAAGTCCATGAAGTATGTTGGTGTTAACACTCGAAAACTCTAGAAGGGCCTCCTTCGCAAACTAAAAGCAATAGAGGCAAAATGATAAAAATCTAGCAAGGTATTTGAGGCAATGAATTAGGCGAGGTGGATAAGTCAAGTCAAGCAAATTTCGCTTCTTCTTCGAATTCTAGTGACATACCTCTTGTTGAAAGGCATACTAAGTGAGTATTCAAATTAAAAGAAGCTCATCAAGTCCCCTCTAACATGAGTAATCTACCTGAGGTGATGAGCTCTACTCACAAGGAAGTTGATCCAACTATGTAGCCTCATTCTCAATTAGAGCCATCAAGTACTCACCCTACGTTGGAGAAGGTTGGGCGGTAGCGAGTGAAAATTAGAAGTAAGATGGATTCCTTCTTTATTTTTGAGAAGTTTATGTATGTTGATCACAGGGAGCTAATCAAGAGAGCCTAGGATCTACTTCAAAACGAGTGAGATTTTAGGTTATCCACTTAGTGAGTATGAAGTAGTGGTTGTTACTCAATGGGCATATGGCTTGTATACTAGGACTTGGGATCTTCTTGATCAATTTCTTAAGGTTTGTGGGCTCCGAAAATTTGCGCCCCGGCCTCTCTACAACCCATTCTTTTTTGCCGGTGAGGAGAGTTTTAACGAGTTTAGATTCCATAGTAAATTTTCAGAAGAGATGTTGGGCTTTAGATAAGGCAGTACCTAAAGATTTTCCCCACATTTTGCGATGACTTTATGATATGAGTTCTAGTTTCCTATAGACGCAAGCCCCTATAGTTGATTACCCTTCCTGATAACGAGAGAGAACTTTCACTTAAGGCTAGTCGTTGAACATATACTTAGTATCTAGAGTATAGTAGTAACAGAATTAGATATTGAAAATAAAAAATTTATCACAGCACATTTAAAGCAGATGGTGGGGGGAATGATGATGAACACGATCAAGATCCCATGATTCTGTAGTCTTAGGCCTTATTGGAAAGAGATTGTTTGAGAAAGAATCATAGTGATATTCCTGATTAAACGTTCATTCTTTGTGATCTAAAGTGATTTTCAAATTTATCCACCTCGATAAACTACTACAGAGGTTGGAGAGATTTTCTCTTTAAGTTTAGTTGATTAGATTTCATTTCAAAGTTCAAATTTTGATTATTCATGTGTTTTAGATTTTTTATTGAAATCAAAATTCATTAATGGTTAATTTTGATATTTGAGAGTATTTTAAAAGGTGAGATCGACTGCTACGGTGAGTCGAACAGGGAGGGCTGCTGCGGTTGGTAGCTGAAGGAGATGTTGGGAACAAAGGAAGTTCAGTGCAGGTAGTTGAGGGAGTCAGTGTAGGAGCAGGTTTGTTGTCATTCACATGAGGGAGGTCGAGGAGGGCTGCTATAGTGGGATCGGTTGGGAATAGAAGTCAAGAGGAAGTGTTTGGACATGCTCTTGTGTGCGACTGAGAGGAGATAGGGTTATGGTTTGTTAGAGCAGAGAGTGGAGACAGGTGAGGCAGAGAGTGGGAGTGCATGAGAGAGGAAGTGGGAGTTGCTACTGAGGGCTTGTGTTGGTGTTCGACTGAGAGGGAGACAAGATGAATGGATAAGTGAAATAGGGAACATGAGATGCAGGGATAATGATCACATCAGAAACGACGCCGAATTGTAGGGTTTGAACAGGAATAGGATATATATATTAAATATTGTTAAAAGTAAACAAGAGTGTTAAACGATCCTCATGTAATTTACTCAATTCTCATGCATCTCGGTTTACATGCATTGCCTCGAAACTTGTGCAAATTTTACACTTTTCTTGTGCAAGAACCCGAACAATATTATAGTCGTTTCTAGATAATTTCAACATTTCGAACGCAACGGCAAAGTCTGTCTAGCAAACGGATGTTGTTAAAGCAATGTCACGCAATTTAACATTCATAGACGTCGATTTCGATCGTCATCACTCAATTCAACTACGATGGGTCACCCTTTAGCTATTTTTATGCTCTGATCGCATCGGTGTAGTCCGTTTGACGATTGGAGGTTGTTCGAGCAATTTAGTGAAGCATCGTGCTTGTCAAAAATCATGTTCGTCGATCGTTACTCTCGTCACTTTTGCTCGCACTGATTTGGTATATATGTGGAGGCCAACAAGGTTCCCCTTAGCTTTAAGATAGGGAATAATCTCTTCACAACTCTTCACTTCATATTATAGTAGTGACTCCAAAGGCGCAGGATTCTATTGGCCAACAAACAACAACTTTCTTAGGAGCCCCTCCTGCAGCAAAGATCTCATAGATCTCTTGGAGACCAACAAGCACACAAAGAAGTGATGCAATGTCCGCTCACTCAAGAACTCCTTACTTGTTCTACTATACCACCTCCAGTAGTTTAAAAGCCAAACCCTCCTAGTCATCGAGACAATGAGATCCCTGCACCTATGTCATTTCCATTAGAGGCTTTACCAATGTGAATTCAGGCTTTGGAGGAGCTAGTGTGCATCAGGGTCGAGTTTAAGGAAGGGAAGAGGAGGATACAGACTTTGGAGAAGGCCAATACCTTTACTTTGAGTGACAAGGTTGCTATGTTGCGCAAGGAGATGCCAAACCTGAAGCCTAAAGTGTTGGTGACTCGAATGTTTTTGGAGTGGCAATTTTTTATTGTAGGTCGATTCGTCCTATTCACTTGGTGAAAAGGGGCACAATGTCCTCCAACCTCCTTTTAGACTCTATATATAAGCATTTCTAGAAAGTGAATGATAGAAACTCACTCGTATGCGATACATAAAAATATAACTGCAAAAGCAATAAAACATTCTATGCCATATATACTCCTAATTTTTATTTGTAGCTTATGTTTTTTCCATTTGGTTGTGGTGATTCCTTATTTCTTTTACCAATGATGACACTTCGTTGCTTACCAGTGGAGACTCTTTGATATTTGTTTGAGAGCGACTCTTCATTATCTATCTAAGAGCGACTTTCAATTATTTGTCTAAGAGAAACTCTTCATGAGGTGAGTGATCTAAGTTAAGAGGATCTTTTCATAATGATGAGAGAGCGAGGTGATATCTTGCTTATTAATGAAGAATATGACTCATTCCTTGAAATTCAAGCCACTATTTTTCCTATAAACACCCTCTCAACCTTTGACTGAGGTATTTCTTCCTTCATTTCTTAGGCAAAATTCTCTCTCCTCTTAATCTCTCTCTTCCTTTTCCTAACATTGGTGCTCCCGTAAGAGATGACTACTTTAAGGAGATGCCACAAGGCCTTCAGCAAGTTTGAGTACTACCATGCCATACTAGCGAACTACTCATTGTTATGATCTTTTTGGAGTAATGCAACATAGATTGCAATCTCATGGCATGAGTTCCCTCGGAGGTTGAGTAACTTAATACATTATAGAAGGATAAACTATGTTTCCCTTACGACCATTTAAAGCTCGACCCATGGTTCCCTCTATATCCTGTGCTCATTAAGATCATGATTTATGGTTTTGTGCATGCACAAATCATGTCGAACTATGTGGCAAGTGTAGTGACATTCCTCTCCCACTTGCAGCAAGAGAAATTTAGGTAGAGCCTCGCATTGTTCAGCCATGTTCAGCCATATCTTTGTTGTGAAGGCATTTAAATATGGAAACATTCAATTCTCCTCAATCCAGGTTACAGGTAGAGCAATCCTCCCCTTGATCTCTCATTGCTCACTCGAGAAACCGTAGAAAAAACCTATAAAGGAAGTAAGTTGAGAGGCAAGCACGTTCATCTTATCACAAAAAGCTTAAAAATGATGTTAACATAACTCTTTGTATCAATAAGGATGCTATATGTTTGATAATTGGCGATCAATACAGTAACCACCACTACATCGTTGAAGGGGTTACCACTAACCAGCTTGTCCACTTTACTGAAGGTAATCCGAGCGACCTCTATTACAAGTTTTATGGGCATATTAGCCAAGTTAAACTCTCCCAAGCATTTTCACTTGAGGCTAGGTCGCAAAGATATCTTGGCTCCATATTATTCAAGGGTTTAATGTGGATAGCATGAGCAGGAACTAGGTCAATCTGCTGGTCCTCTACAAGAAGCTTCCCTGCTTGCTTGCCCAGGTCAACTAGGACTAAGTCCTTCAGTTTTTCTGCCTTTATCAAATCCTCCACTAGGCTTCGAAGGTACCTATATTTCCCACATTGTGCCTACGATCTTTATGGAACAAGTAAAATTTGGACATGTCCCTGTAGTTGGCGCCCACCTTCATCAACGTCAGACATTTAAAGAACTCCTTATTCTGAATGGCCTTTACTAAGGATAATGATAGTCAAGTATAGATGAGTGGGCTACACCCCCTCATATCTATGTATGCGAGTTGCGTGTGGTGCTTCCACCATTCATAGAGCAAGCGGTCCCATTATTCTCAGCATCCTTCCTAACAAGGTCCTCTATTGTTTGTGATGGCATCGATCCTATTGTGTATGCTATCTTCTATCCATTCTATGAGCTTTTATCATACTGATGATGTTTTGAATTATCATTTTTATTTACCTTTATTTTCTAGAAAATCAAAATTAATATATTTATTCTATAAGAAGTGTTTTTAAAAATTACCCAATTTATCCCCTTTTAAGTGTCATAATAACTCTTAGGATGAGGATATCCATGGAAAACGGATAGCTTTGACTAGGAAGAATCACTGAAATAATTGAGTCCTCATAACGCAAGTGCCTCCTCGAGTGTAGGCTTGGTAAGGCAAGTTCTCTAACTAAACTCGCATAGAATGTGTGCAACCTTGATTGGGTTCCCCAGACTGAGAGCTCCTAGATCGTGAGGTTCATTAGGGTGAATACCTTCCAGTCTCAATCCATGTTCTGGAAAGTAGCCCTTACGGCAAGGTGTATTTTGTGCAAGCATACCTCCTTGAGCGTCAACCTGCTTGCTACCTACAAGTTACGTACATAGGCCTGTATGGACATACAATCTCCAAGTTCCTAAGAAGGAAATTTCATAGTGGATTGTTGGTAAAGATCAAGTGCTGCAGTGTCCCCCACGCTACACATTTATATAGAGCCTAAAAGGCTGTTGCTTTTCCTCAGCAGAAGAGGTATACTTCCTCTTAACTTTTCTCTTAATGCCTAGTGGAGTGCCAACTCCACCTTTTCAATTAATAAAGATCATTTCCTTGAATTGAAGATACATAAACCATAAACCATAGCTACAAATTATCAAAATAGCAGTAATGGCGGCCGTAGCAATGAAACTAGGAGCCGCACAAGAAGAAGAAGAAGAAGAAGATGGAACTTTGACTACGAATGTACTAAAACCTGACAGGAGATTCGGAAACGGGGACGAAGGTGCAGTCCTCGCCGTCGCTCTCGGGAGGGTCGACGTTGAGATCGGCGATAATAACCGGCTTAGGCGGTCGCAGCGGCGGGCCCGGATCGTCCGGAGCCGGAGTCTTTGCGGCTGCCTGCTCGCCACTTGCTGCCGCCGGTTGTTCTTGTTGCATCACTACCAACGCTACTAGCGCCGGCTTAGCGCTCCGCCCCAAGGGTTTTGGTCGCCTCCTATGGGGCAGGCCGGATGAACCACACCCACTCTCAAGGGCTGGCTGAAATTAAGTGCAAAGTTTGAAGTACTAGCATTACCTATGAGAAATTTCGATTTTATAAGCTTAATAGAAGTCCTAATTAGAGAAATATTCTCAACATTTATTTATTTAAAAAAAAAAATATTAGCTGGATTAGAAAACGGAATAAATAATTGATTGTTCAAAAAATATATTTCTATATACAAAATTATAGAGAATGGTAATAATTAATTTAACTTGAAGAAGTAATGTATCATTTCCATGGAGCAAAGTTTATGATATTAATTACACTAACTGAGATAATAATAGGGGTGTCAATTTAGGTTGACGGGGCAAGTTCGGTTCGAATCTGAGTTGACCCGGATCTAAACGGGGCAACATGAACCCAACCCTTTTTTACAAAAGAGTCAGTTATTTCAACTTGGACCCGACCCGCGCAGTTTGCCGGGTTGACACGACCCAACCCTAATTTACATATTTGGCTGAAAAAGTGCGAGCTGAGCTCCCGTTGTCGGCGGCAAAGTGGCGGCAGCGGCGACGCAGGGGTGCAGCGGCAGTGACGGCGCAGGCGCACAGCAGCAGTGGTGGCGCAAGCGTGCATCTGCAGCATGTGAAGCGATGCGAAGTGACGCACCTGTCAGACAATGAACGCGAAGCGACTTGACACGTCAAGCAACACGGGCAGCAGCAGATGCAAGCAAATAGTTTCCAAGTCATTTTCAGGTCATTTTTGAAATGATCCAGAGGCAAATCGTTTCCCAGTCATTTCCGGGTTCGGGTTTCCAGGTCAACCTGAACTCGACCCGATTTTTGAAATTGATCGGTTTGTTAAACCCAAACCCGACCCGTTTTACAAACGAATCGACCCAAATCCAAAAAATTTCGGGTCAAGTTTTGGGTCATGTCAAAAATTGACACCCCTAGATAGCAATAGAATATAATCTTTGTTTAATGAGATATTCATATAGAGGCTTAAATGAGTCAAGCCGTTTTATGATTTGGTTCGAGCTCAGCTCGATAAATGACTCGTGAGCTAAGCTCAATGAGCTAACGAGTCAAGCTTGAGCTAGCACCGACTCGGCTCATTAGCTCGTTAGACGACTCCTTTAAAAAATATTAATGTAAAATATGTTTAAAATATATTAGGATTCAAGATTTTATATATAAAGTTTTTAAAAATGTTTGAAAATAATATCTCATTTTCTTATATTAAGTTATTCTTTATTATCTTTCTTATAATTTCTCTTTTTTTCTTTTTTATTATAAATAATTGTTTAAAACATAATTGGTTTTTCTCTTTCATAATAAATGAATAAACTTGTGAGCCGGCTCGAATTCATTGGATAAAGCTCAAGCTTGATTAAGTAATCAAGCTCATGCTTAAGCTAGGGGTAACTCGAGCTCTAATCAACCCGTTTGCACCCATATATCCACATATATTAAGCACATATCTCTCATTTGTGTGTCTAATGCTCAAAAAAATATTTTAATATCATAATGTAGTAAAAATGATGGTGATGGAAGGTTAGTTAGTCCAACATCTTTCAAAGATTTAAGAGTTGATGAAAATGATAATGTGGACAAATAGGATGTAGATGAAGATGTTATTGTGGATGTAACTCCAAAAAATGTGACCATTAACAAGCTCAATACTAGATCATTGACATGTAACCATGGAGAAAACCATTTGATCTAGACCTAATTTGAAGCCAAAGATGATAATATCAAACATTAAGAGGGATTATATCATTGCTTTAAGGCTTAGTAGTGCCATGAACAATCGATCACATACGTAAGAGGGCCCCCTAAAATTATTTTTTAGGATTTATCAACAAATGTGATTGTTGTTGGAACATTCTCAATGGTAGAGATATAGAGAGTTTAACATCATATCTTTGTACTAAGACCCAGAACACACAAAAATAAGAGCATATTGCAAGAATTATAAGAGACACTAGAGTTTTTACAAGAAAAACCATGGGATCTTGCTTGGTTTAAATTATTCCACTATTGTTTTTTATTGATTACAAATGATGCCCCTCCTCGAGGGAAGGCATTGTTACATTATAAAAAGCATATTACTTGGTTTAATTTAAAAGAGCCCTATGATAAAATCTAGCATAAATCCTAGTGTTAAAGTTGAGAGTCATTGTTGATATCAATATTGTGTATTGTGACTAAAGAGGGAGTTGAAGGTAAATTTGAATTATGGAGATCATCCTTAGAGTCTGAAGGATTTCGCTTGAGTATGTCTAAAACTGAATATATAGAGTGTAACTTTAGTAGTAATATACCTAGTGAGGGGATTATGACATTGGGTGATCAAGTCGTTAATAAGAATACACATTTTAGATATCTTGAATTTATTGTTCAAAGTAATGGTGAAATAGATGAGGATATTATCAGTAGAATTCAAGTTTGATGGTTGAAGTGGAGGAATGCATCGGGCATGTTGTGTGATAGAAAAGTCTACCTGAAACTTAAGAGAAATTCTATAAGATGGTGGTGAGACTAGCAATGCTTTATGGTGTTGAATGTTGGCCATTAAAAGAGAAGCATAATACTAAGTTTAGTGTTACAGAGATGAGGATGCTTAGGTGGATGAGTGGCTTTACTCTTAGAGATAGGATACAAATGAGCATATTCGTGAAAAGGTTGGTGTAGCTCCGGTGGAAGATAAGATTAGAGAGAGTCTACATAGATGGTTTGGTCAAATAAAATGGCGGCCTTGCAATGACCCGGTTAGGAAAGTAAAGGTATTAGATTTGACTTATGTTAAGAAAGGTAAAGGTAGACCTAAAAGACTTGGTTATGGAATATTAGAAATGATATTTCCTTATTAGATTTAAACTAGAATTTGATTTTAATAGGATACAATGGAGAAAAAGGATCCATGTAGCCGACCCCACGTTGTGGGACAAAGGCTTGATGTTGTTGTTATTATTGTTGTTGTTGTTAAACTTATAAGTGATAAAGTGTGTTGTCATGATTAACAATAATTGGCAATGAAGATAGTAGGCATCAGAGTAGACTAGTGATAATAATTAGAAGATTATAAGTCGAAGGACTATTGTTGGGTGATGGAGGTCAAAGGTATGTCAAATGATGGTGTTCAGTGATCATTAGTCGAGTGATTATGGTCAAAGGAATGTAGTAGGCAGTGAAGGACAGTGAAGAGTAGTAGGGAAACTTTAGTTAGAGAATTATAGTCGAACTTTGTGAGGACTGTAACCAGAAGACAGTAGTTCGAGGGACCAAAATAAGATGATAGTTGTGATGCCCAAAGATCTAATTGATGATTAAATCCCAAAACCAAAATTTTCTCAACCATAATGCTAAATAAAAAGAGCCAACTAAATAATTCATACTAAATTGAAATAAAAATATTTTGATATTGTATCACACCTGGTTGGTGGAAAATATTTTGGTATTATGTCACACATGGTTGGTGATTGTATCACTCAAGATTCATTTCTAAAAAATTATATTTAATAATCAAGTTTGTATAAAGTCTATACATAAAAAAATAAGTAATTAGATTACAAAATACCTATGAAATATGGCCCTGATAATTCTAACCTTTTTAATTTTACTCCAGTGGACACTTTCTTTTTCCTTAGACATCAAAAAAATTCCTTAGGGTGAGCATAATAAGTTCGGTATACTTCATTCACATTCCCATCACATATAGCAATATTTATTTTATTATAAATAGTAAATTATTCAAATACTAAGTTAAAGCATCAAAGTACATACTAGGTGTTAATGAAAGTACTTATATAACATTTAACATATTTGTATTTTAGAAATATCAATGCAGAAATTGCTCCTTGACTTTACACATAATATTTGCCTTTATTACCTTTCAAAGGAATGCTTTTACAAGGATATTAAGATATGCTTATAATCAGAGATATCACTTAAACTTTCATAGATGTATCAAACCTATCATGACATACTTATTTTGAGAATATTTATTACACTTGAATTTATTTAAATTATCAAAATATGTGAAGCATGAATCTATAGTGCACATATCTCGATGTTTTCTTATAATTTTACTTCCACTTATAACTTTCTTTAAGCCTCTCAACCGACGTAAAGTAAGTGGGGGTAGAAAGCCTCCAACATCTATATACAACAGAAGGGTCAAAGCAGAACAAATAGAGCCCTTATTGAAAGTTTAGTAGTTGGTCGTAAAACCAATTAAACATTGAAATGACACACCAAGAGGGGGTGAATTGGTGATTTAAAATCTTTTAAAAAATTCTTTTTGATTAAAAACTAAAATAAAAAATTAATGCAAAAGCATTTTAATAAATGAAAGCACAACTCACAAAAATAACCCAAAATAAATATTCATCTTTTTGTATTTTTTATTTTATAGAAAAAGCAAATAACAATGTTTGTTTTATTTATTTTTCTAATTTTTAATTTTTTTAAAAATAAATATCAATCCCAATCAACCATAATGATTTTTATATCATAATGATAATCATCCTCAACCTAGATTGCAGAAAAATAAATATAGAAAAGTAAAATTGTAGAAAGTAAATATGAAAGAAAAAAGAATGCAAACTAATTTTTATAATGGCTTAATCAACTTGTCTTATATCCACTCTCCAAAGTTTCTATCTTCTAGTATTTCACTAATCAATAGTGACACTCCTGCCCATTACTAGGCGGAGAAGCTCTTACATAATCTTCTTTCCAAAAGAATATCTCCTTTCACCTCCTTTGTCGAGTGGAGTCAATAAAATCCTTTTCACCTCCTCGATGCATCATAGTAGATGAAATCTCTTTTATATCATTGGTGCTATAGAGTAGCCAAAATTCCTTTCACATCCTCGGTGTGGTAGAAGAATCGAAATCCCTTTCACGTCTCGGTGTGATGAAGTAGCCAAAATTCATTTTACCTCCTCGGTGTGATGGTGAAGCCAAAACTCCTTTCACCTTCTTCATGCGATGAAGTGGCCGACTGCCTTTGACATCAAAGGCTTCTTTATAGAGTTTTCCTCAAGATAAACATCGGCACACCTAAAGGAACTTAGGTGAAAGTTAGTTGGAGAAACCATGTGTCCCTTAAATCTTACAATGCTCTTCTTCCTCTCACACAACCTCACCCTTTCTCTCTTGTGCTCAATGCTCTTTCTTTAAACACTCTCACAGAAGAAACAGATCTCTCAATACCAAAAGGTTCCTCCAAAGTCATGATAAGAGTTTATATAGTGGGCATAAAAATCTTAATTTTTTAATTCTGTCTCTTCTATTTGTGCAGTGCGATAGGAGTATCATACAATACGATTAGTTCATCATCTGTTATACGATCCAAGATTAGTTAGTATAATTAGTTTAATTGAATAGTAATTTGTGATGATTAATTATCATCAGTAGGTCGCTCCATCGATCGTCTAGTATGATCAAGATAGTACCATATGATAATCAATATTCATTTATCCTAAATTGATTGCTTAATTAAACATAGGAATTAAATTAGGCAAGATTTCTAAACATAGTACAAAATAAACTAGTTTGTATAGTATGATTTGAATAAATTAATGCCTAATTTAAATAATGGGGGGATACCAAATATAGCTAACCGTCATGTACAATGTTGTGGTAGTACAATATGATTAGTTATAGTATTTTACAAATTAATCTCATTTAATTAAATATTTTAATTAATTTCTTATTGTACATATAATACATTATGATTAAGATCATCCAATATGATCTTCAAAAAAATAAAATATTTAATTACACTCTCCCTTGTATGTGTATGCATAGTTTCTAACCAAATATAAACCTATTTTAAATATTAACTCAAGAAAAATGAAAATTAGAGACTCTTTGAGATAGATTGACTCACACACACTTTCTTGACCTCTAATTCTTTGACAGTGCATTGTGTATATTGAACTGAAATGTCAGTATAGAAGATATCATTTAAATTTTTTGATATACTACACTCCACAATAATTCCATGTTTAAATAGAAAGAACAACAAAAAAACCAGAAATCTAGTTTGACCAATTTTTCAACACATGAGATGATGAAGCTCCAAACCTGAATTAATTCAATCCAAGTTGAAGTTGCCAGCACTTCTTGCTAAAATATCCGAAGATGAAGCATGTGTAAACGAGTTAGGTTAGCTAATGCCTCAGCAGGAATAAAACCATATAAATCATTGTCGGAGATGTCGATTCGGAGAAGGAGAAGCCGACTGAGTCGTCTGATGGCTGCAGGGATCTTGTTAGAGAGATCAATACCCGAGAGGTAAATGAATTTGAGATTGCGAATAGAGGAAATGAGGGAGAGAAGCGTGCCATTAAGCCGATTTCCATGGTGACCGAGAACGCGAAGCTGGTCGATATGGGAAAGTGAATCGAACGAGCCGCGGAGGTCAAGCGATGGAAGAAATAGTGAAGTTACTCGACCAACGGAGCATTTAACATCGCGCCATTGCCCAACACAGGCGTCAGAGGTACCAGTTAGTAACGAGAATGTCGTGGACGTCAGCACGGTATCAGAGTTCAAGTATTAGGGCTTCCGCGAAGAGCAGAAGACAGAGGTCATCTGTTTCACGCGTTAAAAGCAGAATGCGAATTTTGACCTTCCGCGAAGAGCCGAAGACGGAAGGTCGACTGTTTCATGCGTGAAAAGCAAAAGGCGGGATTACTATTGGGACGAAAAAAGAAATATAATAATACTATTTTGATTTAATAGGTAATTATTGAGTCATAAATACACTTAATTAAAAGATTATTAATACAGTCAGTGGGGGCACATGCCCCCAGTGCCCCCATGTTGCATCCGCCCCTGTGTGGACTCCTATATGTGGGTCATTAGTCACTAGTCCAATGTATCAAATCATTTAACCCATGAGTTGGGAGGTGGTGGCTAAAAAGTTGGTGTTGATATTGGTGTTAGTACTAGTACCTTAGATGGTGGTGCATCCCCTTTCTCATCATGATCATGCTCCTCTTCTACAAGCTATGCCCCATAACATTTATCACTAAATAATAAGTGGATGGAACTGTTGGTGTAATATACTGGGAAGTGGTTTGCTGGGGTAGGATACATAAGGCTATATTTTGTATATAAGTTGTAGGCATTAATATGTCCAAGTACAAGATTTTTCCTACAATGTGCATTAGAATCTCTAATACTAGTCAGGTTATGATTATAGCAGTTAAGAATCTCCACTGCATTGAATTCAATATCAAACATATTAAAATAGGAGATAATTGATAGGAGAGGTGTGATATTGATCCTATCACATGCTTTGTAAATATTGGTGTTCCTAAGAATGTATCGAATGATACACACATTTTGGACTAATGCAATAATTAAGGGTAGGTGAATATTTATTAAAGCATTTCTAAGTATGAGATTTGCATGTGTCCAATCATAATCATCTTCACTAGCTAGGGTGTGGGGTTTTACTCTTGTGGTATAAATGTATTAAAGTTCATGAAAATCCTGATATGTGATTTCTACATGGAGCCTATATATATAAGAATATAGTGAAGTATGTTCTGAATTAATTTTAAGACTTGTAAAAAAATCATATAACATTTTTTGTGTGAAAAGGAAATTCTAGCGTGAGTTAAAATTATAATATGATGCCTAAAAATAGGTCTAGTATTTAATAATTCAAAATTTCTTAGTTTAAGATCTGAGAAGGTGTGATGGTGGCTGCCTTATACCTATGATAGGTGGCTTCATCCTTAATTTGTTAAAACCCATAGTGGATTGGATGATGTGAAGAACTCCCTTGAAGGAGGCAGGTTCTCTTACCTCTAGCCATATGGACAGTTAAGGACAGGGACTTGAAAGCTTGGAAGAAGAGAGATTTAGAGAAGTGGTGTGAATGAATTCTAGGATTTCCATCTCCTTGAATATGCTTGACTAATTGTACAATATGATTATAATCGTACAGTATGCTCACAAGAAAACAAATCATCTCGTACAAAAAAGTTAAAAAAGCATCCAACTAATACAGTACGATTAGGGTATCATATGGATGCTCTTCATAAAATTGTTTTCCCTAAGGAGTCATCTATATGATCTTTGACTGAACTATCTGTGCAGTATGAATATGTGTTCATATAATATGATTGATAATCAATGATCGTACTGACCAAATTTAAGAATGTCACAATAGTAATTTTTATATGTATAATACAATACAAATAATGGTTCATCCAATATGAAGACAAATAATTATTCCAATATGGTTTGTCAGCTAGAATGGATAGCAATGATGTACTAACTAACATTGATTGTACAATATGAAAGTTATCATACAATATGGTGTGAGTGAAAAATTTGTGTGTGTGTGTGTGATTATTAGGATCAATTCTACAAGCACATTTTTTCATAAACAAATAAATACACAATAGAAAACAAACATAAATAAACACAAACAATACAAACATGATAATAAACAAACATAAAAGCATAATTTAACATACCACTACACCAATTTTTTTAAGCACTAATATCAACACCTTGTCTAGTATTAAGTGTATTGAATGTATCAAAATTCAAGGTTTGGTAAAGATATCTTCCCTTTTTTTAGTATTAACATGCAGTAGTTCTACATTATTTCTGGTTACATGATCCCTAATAAAGTGATGTCTAATATTTATATATTTAGTGCATGAATGTTAAATTAGATTTTTAGAAATACAAATTGCATTAAGGTTGTCACACATAATAAGGATTGTACCTACAAGTAGTCCAAATGGAAAATATGTTGCTTCAATCATAGGACTTGGGCAACACAATTCTTACAACTACACACTCTACTTTAGCGGTGGATAAGTCTAGAAAATTTTATTTTTTACAAGACCAAAAAATTAAAGATTCTCCTATGAATTCGTAAGTTTTAGATGTGTTTTTGCTTTCTACTCTACACCTAACAAAATCTAAATTTGAATATCCTACATGATAAAAATTGGAACTATTTTAAGGATATCAAATGCCTAAGTTTTGGGTGTCAATCAGATATATGAGGATTCTTTTAATAGCTGTCATGTGAGATTCCTATGAATCAGCTTGAAACCTAGCACATAAATAAATACCAATCATGATTTCTGATCTACTACTAGTCAAGTAGAGTATTTATCCTATAATTCATTTTTTTAAGGGATATGTCATATATATCGTTGTCTAACTGGGTGGTCTGGCTCATTAGTACATGCATGCTCTTACTACCTTTCATATCAAATTTCTTTAAAATTTCTTTATGATACTTTGTTTGACTAAGAAAAGAACCATTTTTATTTATTTTGCACTAAACCTATAAAAGTATGTCAATTCACCCATCATGCTCATTTCAAACTCCCTACTTATAGTTGTAAAAAACTCATTGCATAAATTATCATTTGTGGATTCAAAGAGTATATCATAAATAAAAATTTATACTTGGGTATGTCCTCTCCAACTTTATAAAGAAAGAAGGTGGCATATACACTACCCTTAACAATAAACATTTTTTTTAAGTTGATCAACCTATTGTACAATGCCCTAGGTGTTTATTTCAACACATACAATGCTTTCTTAAGTTTGTAAACATAATTTGTAAATGAAGAATTCTCAAAGCCTAGAGGTTGTTCTACAAATATATCCTCTTTAAGATTAGGCACTCTTGACTTCCATTTGGTGCAACTTAAGGACACTAAAATATGTAAATGCTAATAAAACTCTTATGGCTTTTAACTTAACTACTGGGGCAAAAGTTTCTTCAAAATCAATACTTTATACTTGATTATAGCTCTTAGTTACTAACCTTCTTTTTTTTTTTCTTACTGCCAACCTTAAAACTCATTTGGTGCCAACTATACTCTGATTAGCAGGACTTCTAACCAATTATCATACATCATTTCAAATAAATTGATTAAGCTCTTCTTATATGGACGCTAACTAGAATCTAACACTTAAGGCTTAATCTATACTAGTGGGTTCAATCATAGAAATAAATGTGGTATGTATAACCTTTTTCGTATGACCTTCCTTACTCCTACTCATGATGGATCTCTTAAGATGAGCTCCCTAAGACGACTAAAAGAGTACCATCATTCTCTAGGAAAAGGAGCTTAAGGTAGGTCAATATTATCTACTCCATGGGTAATCTTAGCCTCATCATCAGCATTTATCCTAGTCTCAATAGATGTATCTGACTCATTTAAGTCCAAGTGGGTGGATTCCTCTACAACTAAGGATATTTTATTAAAATCCCTATAGGCTTTAACTTAGAGAAATAACCTAAGAAAATAGTTTCATCTTCCTTATAATCATACTTTCCTAAATGAGATTTACCATTAACAAGCACAAAATGTTTGCAACCAAAAACATGTATATGTGATAAATTAATTATCCAACCCTTTACTAGTTCATAGGGTGTCTTATTCATCTTTGACCTAATATTTACCCAATTCAACACATAGCAGGCACTATTTAAAGCCTCTGCCTAATAATATTTATGTAGGCTCTATTCTCCTAACATTTCCCTTATTGTGTATACCAAATTTCTATTCTTTTTGTAATATCATTTTATTGTGGGATTTTAAGAGTTACAAAATTATGACCTATCATGGATTCATACAAAATAATTCAAATATCTCATTTTTAAACTCTTCACCATGATCACTATGAATTGTAGAAATTAAGCATCCTAACTTTGTTTGAATCCAAGTAGAGAAGGCCTAAAATTCTTCAAAATACCCACTCTTATGTTTTAAAAATCTTATCAATGTAAATCTTGAGTAGTCATCAATAATTTAAAATCCAAATGTTTTTCACCTAAATTATTTGTACTAATAGGTCCAAATAAGTTCATATAAAGGATCTCTAGTGGTTTAGTGGTTATCATATCTTTAATTGAATGAAAAAATGATATAGTTTGTTTTCTTATTTGACAAGTATCACACAAATTATCTTTAGTGAATTTTGATTTTGGGATGCCTCTAATTAGATCCAATTATGTTATCTTTCTAAATTTTCATGCTAGCATGACATAGCTAGTATGCCATAGCCAAGCTCATCTATAATAATTTTAAAATAACATATATTATCAGATGCATCAATGAAATTCAAGTCAACCAAGCAAATATTATTTATTTTTTTTTCTAAAATAGTTTTTTCCATTTAAAGCAATTAGACATTTATTAAAAAGAAACTCAATATTAAATATTTTTTCACACAATTGGATAAAACTGTGAATATTATATTTTAAACTTTCTGCTAACATAACCTTTTTAATAGTAAATCTTCTAGTTTCTACAATTATACATGTACCTACCACCTTCCTAATGATATTATCTCCCAATATAACTTTAGCTCCACTCTTGGCCTTCAGCATAATAAACTGCTTTAGATCGCATATCATATGCCTTGAACAATTGATATGCACCTACCACGCATACTCTCATTGGACCTCATATGAGAGCATACCTGCAAAACAATCACATTTTAGCTTTGGGAGCCCAATTGGGATTGGATCTCACCTTATGCTTGAATGTATGAATGTTATGTTGTGATGGTAATGCTTTGGGCCTCCAAATTAAATGTGTTATGTAGTGCAGTGTGTAAGTGCATGCAATATGTCTTAGTATACAACACGAATATCATATAGCCCCTAGAAATGGGTTTACTAGCCTAACTGGGAGATAAAAGCTCTTCTTAGGGATGTATGATGCATGTTGTATCATAGGCTATGGCTTTAATGTATGTATTGGCCAAGGTGTATTATATTTAAGTGCACTTATTTTATTTCTTAAATGCTAATTTACACTCTTATACATACTAACTTCTACCTTCAATGCATGTTCATTATTGTCTAGTTCTAATACAAGTTCTTCTAGTTCCTTAAATGTAAATTGTACCTCAATATGTTCTTCATTAAATGATTCATATGTCTTTAATAATTCAATAATCTTTTTATTCAATGAATTAGTGATGCATGCACCTTATTTAATGCAGTGTGTTTAATTTTAAGAATTGAATGCTCTTTAGTTAAACTTTCATAAACTTCTTTTAAATTTGAATTTTTTTGTGTTCAAGTGCGAATGATCCTTTTTTAACTTCTTATATGAGTCAAACATTTATTTAGATATAGAAAATAAATCAACATATGAAATCTTACATGCCTTATCATTATTGGAGTTTGCAACATTATCATTAGCCATTAATTAAAGGTCAGTTACCTCCTCTTCTGGTTCAATTTATGGGGAATCTGACTTCAAGTTTTCCCAAAATAGCTTTTGTAGTTTTTTGTTTTTCCTTTTTAGAATTTGATTTTCTTCACATTTTTCCTAAGTAGGTGACTCTTGAGGTTAGGGCAATATGTTCTCAAATATCCAAGTTTCTTACACTCAAAACAAATCATTTCAAATGAAAACATATTGAACTTACCATTTTTACCTTTGCTCTTATCGAAGTAGTGCTTATGTTTGTAATTTAGGAAGCACTTGAATTAGTGAGTCCTCAATGCTATGTGCTCACCCCCATCAGCTTATGAATTAATGCTCTTAGTGTCAATAACCTTTAATGCCACTATTCTTTCTTTCTTTCTTTCTATCACTTGCATCTGAAAAACATTTGTCTCACATTTTGCTCGTAAGAAATAAGAATTCCCAAAAGATTACATTAGAGTGCACATTAAGATCTTTTGATTTATATATTGCAGTGACTTGAGCATCATACGAATCAAGAAAATGATGTAATATTTTATTCTTTTTTTTTTCATAATTAGAAATTTCTCCACCTAAGGCTTGTAATGAAGTGGTCATTTTGATGAACCTAGTATACATTTTAGATATTGTCTCACTAGGTTTCATGCGAAATAGTTCATACTCATGTAATAAAAATTTTAAATGTGATTTTTTAACGTCATTAGTGCCATCACAGGTGATACATAATCTATCTAATATGTCTTTTCCATTAGTGCATGTAGATACACACATATAATCTTTTGATTTAATGTATAAAAAAAGTTGAAGTACTTTGCTTTCAGTTGGGATAAATCTCCATTTTCTCTAGACCATTTAATAAAGAAAAATATCAACTTTCATGCCATTAACAATATGAGATGGTAAAATATATCTTACTTGAAAAGAGGTGGTTTTCCACATGCTAAAATCTATAGATTATAAGAATATAGACATTCACATTTCTAAAAATTGAATGAAATGTTATTAAATAGCGGTGGACGAGTAATAGAGTACCGTTCAACAATATTATGGTTTTGAAAATGTGTTATTGGAACACACTCTAAGTGCTAAAACCAAATTACAATAGAACCCGCTTTGATTTTGAAAGTTCAATATTTGACTACGAAACAAATTGAATGTTGAATTGGAACACCAAGAAGGGGGTGGGGATGAATTAGTGATTTTAAAAAAAATTTCAAAATTTGTTTTGATTAAAAATCAAAATTATATTTTAATGCAAAAGCATTTTAATAAATAAAATCAAAACTCAAAACAATAATCCAAAATAAATACTAATATTTTTATGTTTTTGATTTTGTAAGAAAAGCAAATAACACTTTTTTAAGCTTTTTATATTTTTTATTCTTTCTTTCTATTTAAAATAAATATGAATCCCAATCAACCATAATGATTTTTGTATCATAATGACAATTAACCTCAACCTAGATTATATAATAATAAATATGCAGGAAAGTAAAACTACATAAAGTAAATGTGAAAAGAAATGGATTGCAAACTGATTTTAAAAGTGATTCGGAAAACTTGAACTATGTTAACTCCCTATAGTTCCTCTCTTCGAGTATTACATTAATAAATAGTGACTCTCCTTCAGCCCACAACTAGGTAGAGAAACCCATACATACTATTCTCTCTCAAAGAATCTCATTTTTTACCTCATCGGTCTTGTGTCAAAATCCCTTTCACCTCCTCGATGTATGGAGTAGCTGAAATCCCTTTGACCTCCTTATTGTAGTGGAGTAGCCAAATTCCCTTTCACCTCTTTGGTGTAGTAGAGTAGCTGAAATACCTTTCACCTTGTCGGTGCGACAAAGTAGTCATAGTCTCTTTCTCCTCCTCGATGTGGTAGAGTAGTGAAATCCCTTTCACCTCTTTGGTGCGACGAAGTAGCCTATAACCTTTGACACTAAAGGCTTCTTCATAGAGCTTTCCTTAAGAAAAACATCAACACAACTAGAGGAACTTAGGTGTAAGTTGGCAAGAGCAACTATGTGAAAACCCCTCTCACACTCCCTTGAATCCCACAAGACTCTTCTCCCTCTTACACAACCTCATCCTTTCTCTCCTTTTCTCAATGCTTTGTGTTCAAACACTCTCATAGAAGAAGTAAACCTTTATTTTCCTTAGACTCCTCCAAATTCATAACAAGTGTTTATATAGAGGGAATTAAAAAACCTTTTTTTTTTCTGCTGCTTTTATTCGTATAGTACAATAGGAGTATCGTACGGTACGATCAGTTCATCTACTAAGTATTATTTTTTAATAATTGTAATTGTTATGCTCATATTATATTTCTCAATACATTAATTTATTAAATTAAATTTAATTAATTTTAAATATTTAGTAAAATGCTTTATAAAAGAATTTAAAATTTTAGAATGGTTTGTGTATCCTACTGAAGTGTTGAAGCTCACTATGATTTTTCTTCTATTTCAAGCTTTGGGAAAGAAAAGAATCTTGTGGATTAGCATTTTAGAATTGATTATAATTTATAGGTATTTTCCATTTTTTATTTTTTTTACAATCATGGCTAATTTATTATTTAGTTTGTTGCTTCTACAAGTAGGCATATACTGAAGTCTAGATACATTTTAATGAAATAAAAGAAATCTTATAAATGATTTAATTTTTAGTATTTAGATATTTTAGTAGCTTTATAATATATAGTTTATTTAAAATAAATATTAGAAAATAATATGAAATATTCCAAAATTAAATCTTAGGATTTGCCTATCACAGCTCAAAATGATAGGACCTGTCTTAGTTGGGTTTGGTTGTGACATAATTAACCATAAAAAATAGTGAATTTTACCTACACATCTCGATGGATAATGATATACATGATTCAAGAGTCATGACATTTCCCAAATTCAATATATTAGCTTAAATAAGATTTATTTGATGTGGGTATTAGTTTCATATGGGTGTAAGCTCCTATGGTTAATTATATCTTATGGCTCAACCTAAGAATACTCTCAAGTAGGGATTTTATTTTATTCTCTTCTTGATTTGGTGCATATGGGATTTCTAGGTTCTTCTAATCCAAAGAGATAGGCTTAACGGACTATTCAACACACACAATGATCATGCAATAATTTGGTCAGTCTAAAGGGAAGAAATTAAGAGAGGAGAAATTACATACAAGGCATGCAAAAGAGAAAAATGGAAGAGACGTCACCAGTTTGTTATATATAAGTAAGATATAACCTTTCAAAAATGAAGATCTTACCCAACGATATGCAGCGATATCCTTATAACGCCTGTCTTTATTCCTAAATATACAGGGGATATATTATAATCTCAATACTAATGCCCTCAACCTAGAACTCCACCTAGCATTTTAAACTTATGTTGTCTAGACTTATGCAAATATAAGAGTGGTGGGGAGGTATATGAAAGAAATGGGTGTTAGGCTCGACCATGAATGGTAGTATGCTAATACAATGATGAACTATCCATTTATGTGATAAAATAAAAAATATATGCTTGACTCAAGCTATGTATAAGGGTAAGGCTAATTAGAATTAGCCTAGAGTCATCGTAAAGTGGCTTGGTTTTGAACATAATTTATACTTTAAAATTTACCCCAAGAAGGGTCATGCATTAAATTTTGAAAGCATGTTAGTTGATTTTAAGCCCTATGTTTTATTTATCTTGATTGAAATAATTTTATATATTTTTAAAAAAATTAACATCTTAAGAGCTTAAGGTGAAGACTCCATCCGAGCCACTAGTAAGATAATTAATCAAAGAATCCTATTAAAAGAAAGCAATTCTACCGTGCAATCAAAGTAAATACACCGATTGTCAAAGAACAAATAATAAATAAGGGGCTAAAAGTGTACTTGGGTTCTGCAATACACCCCATTAAAAGAAAAATAGGTAGTTGTGTTATACCATAATTACAACATAGCCTAAAAGTAAACATTATTTAATGACATGTGGGGTCTTGATTGATCATTATATATTTAGTCTCCTGCCTTCTGAAGTACCCATATACCAACATGACTTTCTAGCTAAAATTATATACATAAAATAAAATTACATAAGTTTCCCACAAAATAAAGATTAATATAGTTATAACAAAGCAATTATATTTATATCCAAACCTAGTCCTTAGGTCGACATTCCTAAGGGCTTAGCAATGCCCATTATACCTATTAAAGAGTGCATTTATAATGATTATAAAATTATATTAGCCCTTAAGATTGTGACCACCTACAAAACATATTTTTTTAAAAATTCAAAACACCTAAGGGTTAGTGCCCACTCATCAATCTATAAAATAAGAAATAAAATCATCATAAATAATCCAAAATAAAACACCACATGATAGCATCACAAAAATAAATTAAAAAGTAAAGAAATTGAAAAAACATAATCCTAGCTACACGCTACCCTATAATGCCTACAAAAATGTGCCCTACCAAGCATTTAAGTGTGTGAAAAGTTAGTGTTAGATAACTACCTTAGTTTAGGTGGAGGGTTCAAGTTGTAAGATTAAGTTCATATTATTTAATTTATTAATCTAGAGATTTCTCTTTAAGAGATTAGCTATTTAGGGTGAATTAATTACAAATTAATTTTAAAGTAATAATTTTGATCATTAAGTTATAATGAGCCCAAAATATATGATCCCTAGCTTATGCTAGAGCTATAAAGTGTTGAGGGGGAAGAAACCCATACTCAATCCCAAACCTAACTAAGGCTAGAGTGGTTATAAGGCTACAAGCACGGCTAAACCCTTATTGGTTTTCTAAGACTTAAGATAAGGCTAATAAGTGATACACTAAAGTGGGTTTACTATCCACCATAAAAATCTTAGGCTTCCTATGCCTAAGGTTAATCAATTTTAAAAGGGTGACAAAGGCATGGAGCATTCACAATCTCGGAATGTTGAAGGGTTCTACCAGACCTAATGTTTGACAATGGGTGATTAAGGAGTTGGATTGGGCTCGTAAAAGTAGTTTTAAATTTATAAAGGGAGTAATTTGTGCAAAATTTTGGACATTTCTTCCCTTACTTATGAAGTATATTGCATCATAATAAAGGGCAAGAGGATTAAAGTCTCCTTAAGATATATAGCAGCTCAAGGATTCCAGTATATATACCACATATAAAAGAAGAGGAGATAGAAAAACAAATACAAATCAAACATGGGTCAAGGGACTAAGGCTTGATTTGAAGTACATTCGCTTCCCCAACATCACATGTTATATTTGAAAAAACTTTTCAAATAAAGTTTTATTTTTATAAGATTTAAAATTTAACACCTACATTCTATAAATTTATTCATGGAATTATAACAAAGGATATGAGGATCAAAACCTCTTTAGGACACCTAACCTCGCAGGCTGATGTTTCCACCCTATAAACTTTGTTAACAGAATAGGTGATACAAAGGTTATAAAAGTTTTCTCTCATTTCACAAATATACATTAATATTGGATTATAAAATTTTTATAATATCAAACGAAACTCAAACATAAGATCCTAAACCAGGTTGAAGTCATGGAGTATAATTTATTGGTTATACAGAGACAAACTACACAAAGCTAACATATATATCAACTTAACATGCTAGGGCTTGGATTTTATTTTATTTTATTTTACATTCTTTACATGTTCATGGAAATAAGATTTGGAGGCTCAAAATCATTAAAGATGCAATTTTTATGGTTGCTTAAGTATGTTATTATCAAAACTTAATAAAACATCCTAGTGAGGTCCACTTCATGTGAAAAAAAATATCGATGCACATGACACAAATTGGTGGCCTACACTATAGACCTAATTAACCATATTAAGGACACTATGGTTTATATAAGTGGAAAGGTTTGGCCAACATGTCCAAGGCTTTGTTGGTGAGCTAACCTATTGCTAATATCTAGCACATCCTACCATATATCTTTGGTTGAAAGTAAAAGTGGTCCAAAGTGTGAATATGATTATCAACAAGTTGTTCACAATAAAAGAGGGACCATAATACAGTTGCCAAAATTATACCTGATAAGAAGCAAGATGAGGAATACATGTATTCCCTAACATAAAGGAGGAGCCTCTCTAGAGGCCCGAGGAGATATGTCTCACCTATCGACACATAAAAATGATATCCCTCACAAATAATACAAAGCGAACACATATGTAAGTAAGTGATATGCAAATGATGCATTGACATGTAATATAATGCATGCAACAACAGAACCAAAGCCTAAATTTATTAAGAAACATGATTTTCCAAAGTTTTTGGTTAAATAGTGACCCATGACCTTGAAAAATCAATTAAAAAATTTAGGGGTCTCACCAAGCCCAAAGAAAATTTGGGGCTGCAGGGAATATCTCCTTGTTTGCCCTATCCAAATTTGAGCTCATTTGAGGAGTAATTTGAGAAATACCCTAGGGGTTTAACTATAAACTACTCTCCAAATGTGTTAAAAAAACTTTGATTTTATTTTTAAAAAGTGGGGCTCATCAATTTAGTTCCATAGAGTTCAAAATAATCAAATTTGGTCCAAAATAAATTTCGGGTGAATTTTTAAAAGTCTAGGCATTTTTTATAATAAAAAAGTAAAATTTTTTATTAAAAATGTATTTTTTTAATTTTCTATGCTAGAGATGGAGGTGGGATGGCGGAGTGACACATGATGATGGTGGGAGGGCAAGGGGGCCATGTGGCGCGCATGGGGTTGGGGGAACTTATTACAGTACAAGAGCGATGCGTAGGGAAGGTGCGATGGTGGCTAAGGACATGTGGCAGTGTGAGGGTATGCCACATGGCATGCATCCCTATGCAACTTAATCGAGTTAGCATAAATCTAAGCTGTTAGTCATGTGATATTCAGATAAATGGCCTAGATTGAGCCACATCAAATTGCATGGGATGTGGAGGCAAGATCTCGTGCAACGGGTCAGATCATACTACATCCGACGAGATCTAAGTCATCCAATTTAAAATGGACGACCCCTAATTTATATTTTCCTTCATAAAAGTTTTCTTGAGGAATTCTCTTTTTAGTGTTATGGGTTATCTATTAGACCAAACTAAATAAAATTTTCAAGAAACCCTATGAATTATTACACGTTGATTTTGGGGGCTTTATATGACCTATTTTGAAAGTTATTGGCAATCAAAGCTTTAACTAAAATTTTAAATATAGTTTCATCCAATGGATAAAATGGCTCACTCTTGGGCTTATTTTCTTCATTAGAATAGAATGAATAACTTCCATGAAGAACTCTCCTCTTGAAAATGTCTAGATGAAAAGCTAGGATGACTTGAAGAAAAACTACTAGGTAGCACCATGGATCTCCTCTCCAATAAGCTTTCAAACCTTAGGATTAGTGGGGAAGTCAAGGGGCTAGGAGTGGAATATAAGCAATGGGGGCTTTGGAGATAAAACCTAGGGGAAGATGTGTTTAAATGATAGTTTTTTAAGAGTTTTTTGCCCTATTCTAAGTAAGGGGTTTATATAGAGGGCTGGGATTAATTAGAGCTCACACTTGGTTTCTTGTCAAATTTCCATGAGGTTAGGTGAGCAAGATTTGGGCAGGAGAGGACAAGACAAGGTTGAAAGCTAATTTTAGCATTTTATATAGGGGTGAAAAATTTGATGTAGGATGTTAAGCCTCGGTGAACTATGCCTAGACACACCAAGAGGGTGAGTGAATTATTAGTTTTTTAAAATAATCTTACTTCAATACAAAAAAAAAATATTTTTGGATTTTTGTTAAATTAGAAGTATGTAATACTATCACCCAATGTAGAAGCTAATAAACTTGTCAATAATTACAATAATGCTGATGATAATTTAATTAACTCAATATGACATCAACCACAGATTTTTATCATGTAATTTTTAGAAAAATAAATCACAAAAAAGTAAAGTACAAAAAATAAAAATTAGAATGAGCACACTAAAATTTTATAATGGTTTAATCAAGTAATAACTTACATCCACTCCCTAGAGTCCTCCTCTCCAAGTATTGCACTAAAACTTTAGTGTCTCTCCTTTAACCCAACAGCTAAGTGGAGAAGCACTTATAATATTTTCACCAACCCAGTGCGACAAAGAATCTTGACCTCCTTTTCATCCTCCTAGTGAAGGCAAAGAACCTCATTCTCCTTTTTCACTATCCTGATGAAGGAAGAAAAACTTGCAATCCTTTTCACCCTCATGGTGAAGGTAGAGAACTTGGAATCACTTTCACCTTCTCCAGTGTGACAGAGTAGTTGGGTCCTTTGAAATCAAAGAGTTCTTCTTCCTAAAGCTTCCCTTAAGATAAGCCTTGATATATGGAGGAACTAAGGTGCAAGTTCGCTGGAGTAACCGTGTGAAACTCCTTCTCAAGCTCCCTTGAGACCCATAAGGATCTTCTTCCTCTCTCAAAAACTCCACCCTCTCTCTCTCTCTCTCTCTTAAGTTTTAGGCTCTCTATTGAAGCTTTCTTCAAAAGAAATTAAATCAACAAATGACAAAAAGACTCTTAAAAAGTTTTATGAGAAAGCTTAAATGGAGGGCTATAAAAATCATAAAAATTCAATTATGTTGGCACTGATCGTAGAGTATGATTAGTTTAAATAACCTTATTAGTATTGTACGAATAATAAGGTGCTGTGCAATTAGTTCAAGTATTTGAGCTGATCGTCTAATATGATATAAAGCATCGTTTAGTAGGATTCATTTAACCTAATTAGATTAACATCCCGTACAATTTGTGGTGAATAATTATCATCTCATACAAAGATCTTGTCATATAGTATAATTTATCCAATCATCCAATATGATCTGATGGAATAATTAATCCAAATTTAATACCTAATTAAAGGATTAATTTATGAAAGACTTGATTATATCATACAGTACGATGTCTATCGTACAATACGATACCCATCATAAAGTACTTTTAGAATAAATTTAAATTTCAAAATATTGCCTAAATTTTGATTAGCGATTGAGATCATAATTTCAATTGATCTTTTTATACGATCTGGATCATACAATAAGATTAATTTAAATAGTTTTAATTATGTTAATTAGTCATTATAATGATTTTTTGAATATCTGATCATATAGTACTATTAGTTTAAAAAATTATACTTCTAATTTTTCTCACTATCGCAATCCCTGAGTGTGTGTGTACGATTATAGGACTAGACTCAATAAATAAAAAATAAATAAATGAATATTACAAACTCTTTCAACATATCCTATTTTACCTAATCTTGAGCTCTGAATCTTCATTGAATGGTATGTGATATACATAAAATATTAGTATACACATAAATAAATATACACTACAAATACTATGAAAAATAAAAAGACAATCAATAATATTTGTTATCATACAAAATATAAACTCAGGTGCCCGATTTACAATAATCTCTCACTTTTTGATGATGACAAACATTATTAGTTGAATTTATATTATTTTCTCCTACTCTCCCACTCACTAAGAGAATTATATTAAAAAATAGGGAAAATATTTTTTTTATAATTTTTTCTTTCTTAAAAAATAAAATTGAAACTAAATAAACAATGAACAAATACAACTAAATATCTACTCTACTTTTTGACATTACAAAAAGGAGAGATAATACAACACATATATTGAACTACATGCATGAAACAAGAAAATTTTAAAGAAGTGAAAGAAAACAACTAAAAAACACAAAACAAAAAGATAAAAAATGAAAACATGTAAAAAAAACTATATCCTCCAATCGTACATAAAACATAATTATATATAAAAAATAAACAAACAAACAAAACAGATAAACAAATACATAAAAAATTCTTAACATACTTATAATTGATCAGAGTTAACAATTGAACCCTTGGTCATTCAGCATAAGTTCGTTATCTCCTCTTCTTGATCTTGTTTTGATGAGTCAGAGGCTAAGTCTACCTAGGAGATTTTTTTTTTGCTTCTTTCATTTCTCCTTTTTGCATTTGGTTTATCCTTAACTTTTTTCTTCACGGAGTGACTCTTAAAACTGGAGCATTTGGATTTGAGATGACTAGATTTCCTACACCCAAAAAAATAGTGTTAAAAGAAATCTTATCATTTTTACCAGTTTTATCTTTGCTCCACTGAGTGACGCATGTGCTTCAGCTTCAGGAAACTTTTAAATTGGATTGCTATTAATGCTATCTCCTCACTCCTAAAATCTCTAAGCCATTTTTATCTTTGTCTTTGGCCTTTAGCTCTATAGTCTTCTCTTTTCTCTTATCACCTACATCCAAAATTCTTCGACTCACACTGCTTGTAGGCAATGAGTGAGCTAAAAAGATTATCAAAATAATAGGCATTCAAGTCTTTTGATTCACATAACAGTGACTTTGGCATCAAAATTATCAAGTGGAGAACATATAATTTTGTTGAGCTTCTCAAAGTTTGAAAGTTATTTACCTAAAACATGCAATGATGTCATTGTATGAGTTAACTTAGTGTACATGTCTGAGACAGTCTCATTAGGTTGCATGCAAAAAAAATTTATAATCATGTAATAATATATTTAACATATATTATTTGACTTCACTAGTACCTTCATATGTAATGTATAGTCTATCTCAATTATCCAAGCTAGTGGTATAGATATAAACTCTCATGTATTCTTAAGACTTAAGTGTATAGAAAAAAACTATTTAAATATTTAGCATTCAGTTGTGTAAATACTATAGTCGATGGGTGATTGTGGTCGGAAGGACCGTAGTAGGAGATCGATGGAGGTTAGACAAAAGTCCAATTTATGTTAGTCGACATATGGGTAAAAGTCTTGTAGCAGTCGTCGACGAAAGTTTACTGATGGTGCTGCCGGGGTGGAACTTCAGCCTCATAGCTCTTATTTTCTTCCTCCACTCCCCTCCCCTTTTCATGAGAAGAATATAGTCTATTTATAATTTTTTGGGAGTGACATGCTCTGTAAATATAGAGAAGATTGAGGGCATGTTGGGAGTGTTTCAATAAACGACTCATATTGATCCCTTTAATCGTGGAGCATTTATAAAAAATTTGAGTGTCCAAACGATGTCACAATTAAGCAATATTAGGCTCCTTAGATTCATCTCGTTGATTTGATCAATTTGGCTGTAAGCATGTTACATTTAAAAATCATTTGGTCATCTAATTTATGTTGTAAACCTTCCAAATATGCCTTGGGTCTGTGATTTGGACCCATTTGGGCCCGGATCGGGTTGAATTTGGTGTCATTGGGTTCATTTTCTCGATACATTCAGTTCGACAATAAGTTTGACAAAATTGAAGTTTGGTCGACTCCAAATTTAATTTTGAAAGTTTTTTATATGAATATACTTTGAGATTCGTGCTTAATCAAGCTAATTTTTTGGTGATATATGAACCATGATCCTAGTCTTATGAAATATAATATAGACGAGCAATTGTTATTTAAATTTTTATAGTATGGGTGTCACACCCTAGCTTGGCTCACCCTCTAACGGTCAATTTGGAGTATAATAAAGAAGGAAAGAAATCTATTTAAACTCTCATAATACTTTAACATATCAAACTCCACTCAATAATATGAAGCATGTAATGTACCTCAAGTAACATCAAATATAAATAATGTAAATACAGAGCTCTACAAAAACTTTTAAAATTTACTTACATACTCAAAAGTCTTTGTACAATTTATACTTGAACCTCTATGTACACCCAAAAACTATGTCCAAAAGAAAGGCAGTCACCCCTTTAGTGCCCTTCCATCTCATTTCCCTTTCCTGCAGTACAATCACTGCTAATGAGCTATGTCCTTATAAAATATACAAGTAATGTATAAGAAATAATATTAATATTATTAATAATTAATTTAAAACAAAAATAAATTACATACTAGTCATAAAAAATGCATAATTACTTTCCATCTTACTAATAGTTCAACATCTTTAAGTAAGTCATATGATGACTATAAGCTTTTGCACCATTTCAGCTTTTCAATTCAAGGTTTGGTCTAGATTCTCAACTTTTAGAATTAAAGCTACTCTCTCTCATTCAAGGTTGGGTCTTAATTCCCAACTTTTAGAACTGAGTGTATGCTTACCTCATCAGGTCTTTCACATTTACTTGTGCGGGCTTATCCTCCATATATGACTTAAATCACTTTACACCCTCTTTCATTTTTATGTCCATTTTCATAATCATATCAACAATTCGCATATATAAATAAAGTTGAATAAATTGAAACACTGCTTCATAAATATAATAGATATGCATTTGCAAATATATAAAATTTAATTATTTTCTATGCATTGTTTGGTATCTCACCTCATCTTCTATGAAAGTCGAGTAAATTCATTCTCCTAAAGTACCCCTACCTGCTTTCCTTTTATATACAATCTAAAGTGTAATTATTTGTCATTCAAATCTCTGCATTCAAATAAAATATAATAGTTTATATGAAAACCTTAATAAGTTTACCTCAAAGGAGTTTCTCTTCATTCAACCCACTCCCTCCCTTAGCTCTCTCTCTCTCTCTTTCTTAACTGAATTCAATCACAACCAATGTAATTTGTCTTCTTACTATTTTTCAACGGCTGATTTCAATAACTGCGATAGAATTTAACAAAATTCAACAACCACCACTACTTAATATATCAACAAACAATAATGCCTTTACCTATTCTTAGCTTTTGCTCTTCCTTTACTCACTGATTTTAGCAATTCTAGATGATTTCAACACTTTACAACAACAACACCTGATTTTAGCAACCCAATTTAGCTTCCTGAATTTAGCAATTCAGATTATTTCTGTTTGCAGCTATCATTTCCAGTAAATAGCAGTATCGCAGCTGTTATTTGCAGCAAAGAACATCACAAATCATCTTCTTTTCCTCCCCCAAATCTTCCCCTTTTCTTACCTTACTAATTTCCTAACTTTTCCCCAGCAAGCAGCAGCCCATAGGCCGTAGGATTAAATCACAGCCGCTGCATGCATTGAAAGGGAACTAAGTGGAATGATATAGTGGGAAAACTGTACAGTAATTATTTATATAATTTCTATCTATTAAGAAATAACATAGTGAAATGCCTATTATATCATATTATGCTATCAAGGAATTACTTATCGATAAATAATATATGATTAGTACAATATTATTCTTTCTATTATTAAATACTAAACTAATATTTCAATATACTTCTATATATAATTAAAAGTAGAATTTAATGAAACAAGTTAATCTTTAGAGGAAGTTAACACTTACATTATTTTAAACATCTTGATGGTATTACAATGGAGCTGACTTCTAAGAAATCCTAAATAGCCTTGCACTATAAATGATGGGTTATGCCTCCAAAGAAAAATGCAATTAAATTTTTAATTAGTTAATTAATTTATAATACAAAGCATGCTTTATATAGTCTATGTAATAATCTACATGTGAAGTTTTAAAAATTTATAGAAAATAGGTTTTATCCTATAAGAGTATAAGGAAGAAGAGAGAAGTTACTTTGAAAGAATTTAAAAAGTGGTCCAAGTATAGGTTTAGGTTTGTTCGACAATGAACGAGGACAAAAGGGCAGGTTCAAGAAGAGAAAAAAAAAAGTCTGGATTCGATTCAAATTTATAGTGGCATATTTCAGATAGTTAGACCGCTAGAATAACTTAATATTTAAATTTGGTGGCATTTTATTACAATGTAGGTAATAGTGTATTGGAAAATTTTTTGATGGTAGAAATTGTGCTACTATTATTTCTAGCGGTTGTACAGGCCGATAAAAAAAACTAGCAACCCAAACGCATTGGTTTACCGAAATATGTCATATTTCCTATAGTCTCTATATCTTTCCTTGGGTATATAGAGGCTCACTCTTTAAAATATATTTGACCACAAAACACTAAAATTTAGACTGAGCAATCATGTTGACGAACCCACATAAAAGAAATGAATTTAATTTGACTTAATTCGAGGATTTGCCGAGCTATTTTAGTTTTTGATAATTTAAAATTAGTCAAAAATATCAAATCAATTTAAATTTTACAGGATGACTCATAAATTCATTATGGTGATTAAGGCTTCATCTGGGACGACTTTCTTATTGCTTTTTAAAGCGACTTTCTAGTACAAATTTTTTTAATTTTTGTACTAGAAAACAGCTTTATGAAGCAAGAAAAGATCTGTCCCAAACGAAACCTAAATCATGTAGTAGATGACAAATCACCCTGTTCATTAGTTCTCTTTAACTAATATTTCTACAAAGTGATATTCATATTATCAATCCAATCTAACTCAAATCGAGTGTTTGCTAACCTACAGATCATTTGAATTTTGGGTTTGATATCTAAGCCAAGCAGATGATCAAATTGGAGATATAATTCTGTATATTTAGAAGATTTATCTACTGGCAATAACATTTAGCATACGTATGGGCTTAAGGACTTTTCTGCATTTAGCTTCTTAACGACCCATTACTAGAAAAAGCTCCATCAAATTTGCTTGTTTTTGAATTAGACAAATTTGGCTTCTCAAATAGATGAATTTAAACAGGGTGACTGTTCTTAGATTGAATAAGAGTAGAAACTACCTTGGATTTTAATATCTAGCTTAGCAGAAAGAACAAATTAGAAATGCCTAAAAGATCATGCAAATATCAGGGCAATTTTATCTATTTCATCCTCTAAAATATATAATATTGTTGGGAAACTTAAACATCGAGGAGTCATAAAGTGGGGAAATTATTAGGTCTGGATACCGGGCGTAGATATAGGTTTGGATATCTAATTAAAATTTGACATATGCAGGGGCAGATCCAGCTTCTTTTTTTAGGATGGGCAAAAAAAAAAATTTATTTTTTTTGTGGGGGATGGACAAAGAAGCTTATGATTGATAAAATTAGGACTTTTTTTTTTGAGAGGGGGCAAAATACCCAAAATACTCAAAATATTCCAAAATATATCATCTAAAATAAAAAAAAAAAGAATTTTGAGGGTGGGCATTTGCCATCCCTCAATCTAATGGGGATCCGGCCGTGGACATATGGGCTGCGCTTTTGTTGCACTTTGGCTATGCTTTACCTGCGCTTTACGTGTGCTTGACCTGCGCTTTTGATGCGTTTGACTTAAAATTATGCAGACACATTTAATTTATTAAGTAAAAAATAAATTAATTGAATATCTATGTGTACACAACATGTCAATATTTTATTGGAGTTCATACGTATCTATACATCTGATATCTGCACCTAATAATTTTTCTCTAAAGTGACTTAAAAATTAGGTGCAATCTACACAATTAATAAATTATGATGATCTTTTTTTAAGTGCCACGTTCATGGGCTCAAACGAGTAAATAGTTTTAAATGACTATTGGCTACCTAATTATCTTAAATAGCTGTAAAACATTTAAGCAGATTTCAGAATCTGTTCACGTTAGTGAGATCACCACCTCATTATGTCTAAAGCGTCGGCACGTGTGAGGAAAAGATGCTGCGGTACTGAAAACAATATTCACTTGACGGTGATCCGACCCCGATACCGATACTTCCGAGAGTTGTCACTTGTCAGTCCCGTTACGATCATCGTTAATAGGAGAGTTTTATTTACTTCGTTCCTCCCAACTAATTCTCTGCAGTGAGACTTCTCAGTCCCCAGGTACCTTCTCAGATCTATTTTTCCTGTTTTATTCCGCACCTAGCTCAATCGTTGCATTGCCGCGTCGTAACTCTGATGAACTGACAGTTTGATTTTGGAAATTTTCGGGCATTGTTCGTCTGTAGCGGCGGAAAGTGGCTGAATAAATGGATCTATAGGCTTACACGTTCTTTCAACCGGAAGATAATTAAGTTCTTGCGCATCGAGATTCTTCTATTTATTTGTCTCGATTTGGGTTGAAGAGGTCGACTATGTGGCTGACTGACTGGATTTACAGGCTTAGATGAGCTACAAACCAGAAAATAATTTATTAATTGTGCTCTGATTTTTAAATTTACTCCATTACGCTTCCTTTAGATATTTATAGAACTAGGAAGTTCGGTAGACGAAGGCGCTGTTTGGCTGCGAGTAGGATTTAGTAAATCTTGCAAATCTCGATTTACTAAATCTTGTGATAGTTAAATTCTGAAAATTGTGTGGGAAATTCAGTTAAATCCTAGCATGATGTTTGGCTACTTATTTTATGTTTAAGGTAGTTAACTCAATTAGGATTTAGTAAGAATTCTTGCTGACAAAATGGGAATAGACTGCACAATCGTAGCTAATGATAATCATGAACAGCTGCACAGTAGTGAGAGCCTTTAAACATAAAAGAAGAAAATACAATTAAAGACTATTTTTTTTTCTTTTGCATAATTAATATGAGGCAACTATCAAGTGTAGCAATGCCTTTAACTCACTTTGTGCGATTAAAATAATATATTAGGATTATAATTAATTTTTAACTGATAAATTTAAAATCTTAAGCATGCATCGCACATGTTGGTGGCAATTGTATTTCGCACTTCATCTTCTTGAATTCTCTCATCAACTATTGCATGTATATTAGAGTCATTATTTGACATCTTCGTCATCTAACTCACTATAATGTTGCATCTCAAATTGAGATATATTGAAATATAAATCATGTCCATCATAGTAATCAATAAAATTGTGCAACACTTTACAGGCAAGCACAATATTTTCTTGAACATTTAGAGTAAATTATCTTATTTGAGTTAACATTTGAATTCTCCTTTTCGAATGCCAAAAGTTTTCTTTACTGTATTACATAGATGAGCATGATGACGGTTATATACACACACACACACACGCTCTCTCTCCTCCAATGACCATCTTAGCACCCTTATATTTGTTGCAAACCAGTCCTAGCTAGAAGCCATGTTAACAAATTAATGATGAATGAGACTGTAGTCATTACATTATGAGAGGGTGATACTTTTCTATTATGATATCTATTTTATAGTTTTCCACTAGCAATGTCGAAGGATACACTGTTATCCTTTTGAAGTTCAATGGGGCATTCGTTAATTCAAATGACATAGGTAAGAACTCAAAATGTTCATCATGAGTTCTAACTGCAGCCTTATATACATCTTTTGCCATCTTTATCTAGTGATGTCCTGAGAATAATTCTAGTTTTGTGTAAGTTGCTGCTCCATGTAACTCATTCATCAATTAATCCCTGGTTAACATTGAAAAGTGATAAAAAACCATTACCCTATTTAAGGTTTTATGGTATACACAAAAACATTGCATCATTTTTTTCTATACTATGAACACCGGCGATGAAAATGAGGTAGTACTTTCACGGATAATACTGGCATCATGCGTTTCTATTAATAGCTTTTCAACCTCTGTTTTCTAACTAAGGGTATTGATATGGTTTCATCTGAATGGAATTTTGTACCTGGCAATAGATTTATGTGATTATTTACTGCTTACTGTTGTGACAAATTTGAAGATGGTTGAAGAAATTACTGATATATAGTCAGTACTTCTTGAACTTGTGTTGGTATGGCTCTTAGCCATCATATTGTCACTTTTGTAATTGTTGGATTTGGTCTCATGCTGAATCAAGCTACTGCCAGTTGTAGACATAAATCGTGTGAGTTTCTGTAAATTAATATTGTGAATGTTTGGTTCTCCATCATCTTGTAATTTCACTGTATGACATTTCCACGAAAATTCCATAGTGAGATATTTGTAATTTGTTATTCATGCTCCAAGATCCATTGCATTCCCAAAACAACATCAAAACCTTGTATTGGAAGTAAATATAAGTCTACAAATAAAGTGTGGCTTTGTGTAGAAATTTGCAATTGAGGGCAAAGATCAGAACATTTCAACATTTCATCAGTATCCAACAAAAGTTTAAATAAATTAAATGTTGTGATTGGTCACCCATACAAGAGCTAATTTTGTTTGAATAAAGTTGTGGGTAGATCCACTGTCAATCAATATAGGAGTACTATTATTGCTGATATTACCTTGCATTCTTAAGGTTCTCAGATTTGTATGTTCAGAAAAGGCATAAAAACTTGTCTCTGAAAATTCCGTAGCAACTTTATGTTATTGCCTTGACATTCAATTTGCAATTTCGGCTGATCCTGTTCATCAGTAACCATCATCAGTATAAAATTTTTTGAACTTAAAAAGATGGCCACAGTGATATTTGTATTCACAATAAAAGCATAGATCCTTAATGCATCATTGCTCTATCTGAGTTGCCATTAGATACTATATCAGCGGCGTAGTTTTGGTAGATAGCATAGATTTTGAAACTACTGTAGTGGGCGGACAACACACTTTGTGACTGTCTAGTCACATTTTCTTGAAAATCTCTTTGATTTACTGTGTGAGCAACTGCATCCACCAAACAATCCTCCATGAGTTTGGCTAGTTGAATGACTTGTTGTAATGATTGCGGTTGTAATGCTCGAACCTGTCAATATATATCATTCTGTAAACCTAATTCAAAACAACTTTGGATAAAGGATGGTGGAATACTTGAAATTTAATTGATTAGTTTTTCAAAGTGATTGTAAAACTCCTGTACTCACGATGTTTGCTAATATTTTGCTAATTATTTTTTAATATATTGGTATAATGACCGATTGAATCCTTAAAGTGTGCTTTCTATAAAGGAATCCTATGAATTTAATTGTTTGTTGAGATACATCCATTGAAACCAGCCAAGTGCCAATCCGTTCACATACACAGATGCAATAGTAATCATTGCTATTCTGAAAGATTTTAGTAAGAGAAAAACTGATCAGCTTTAAACAACCAACCTCACATCTTGTCGGCATTAAAATAGGGCTTAACCGTTTTTTCTGCTTTGAGATTTATTGTGGACATCGCTAGTTGTGGATTGGTTTTGAATGAGAGATCAGACATGCCATGTCATCGTTGCTGCTATTGTGTCTAATTTGTGCTGATTGATCCATACTCTCGATTGAAGCTAATTGATGAGAGACTTCATTTATAATCTGTCAGACCGGGTCCTAGATCAGTCTAGCTGGCTCAACTAGAACCGTTCCAGGTCTATAGAAGGCGGAACAGGAGGGTTTCGCCCTCCTCTTTGCAGTCCAATTTATTTGGGGTCCACAAACTTGATTAAGTTGGGATTTGGGGGAGGGTTAGGAGAGAAAATTCAAATAGTAAGGGCAGTTTTGGGTTTTTTAATCTAATTATTGTATTAAGAAGGCTTGGGGGAGACTAGGGTTAGTTTTATCTCTGATTTTTGGTTGAAATTAGGGTTCTTGTTTCCTTGAGCGGGCTCTAGCAGTGTCTAGAGATTTGGGAGAGATGCATCTTCCTCTCCAATAGAAGATCTATTGTATTTGTATCTTGCTGTTTTTCTTCATCTACTTTAAATCAAAAGTTCAATTTCTGGTTTTTCCTCCAAGTTCTTTGCAATTTCTATTTTTTACAAATTGCTGGAATTAAATTTCAGCAAGAGAATTTCTGATTTTCTACAGAGTGTTTTCTATCATAATCAGTGTTAGGGGTGATACAAGTCAAAGTTGAGTACCAATGATAGGCACCTGAGATCTTGAGGCACTTTGAGCTGTCTTAACATTCAAAAAACATCCGAAGTCTTCAAGATATAAGAGAAAAATAGAATCATAACATAATAGAAAAGGTTACTCTGAGGTGCCCTACCAACTCTTTTGCTTTATTTATAGTGTTCTCAAACGAGTACATTGCCTACGCTGAAAATAATAACAGTAGACTAGATGCAAGAATTACAACTAATTGTATTAAGTTATTATAGCTAATTATGTAACTAATATAACTATCTTAACTTATTTTTGGTACAACTTTGCTATCACCTTCGTTTGCTAGTTTACTAAGATTGAAAATGAACCATTCATTATAGTTTTCTTTTTCCACTTACTTATCAAACACCTGCCATACCTCGTCGATTCACATCAATTTGTTTGTATAAACTATAGTTGTCAGCTATTTTTATGTTGGGTCATCATCTTATGATTTCTTCATTATTCCAAGGAAGCAACATTAACATACCATCTCTTTCTATTTTCTTTTATACTTTGAAGGTTCCTTGGAATATTATTTGTCATTTCTTGCTTCTACACAGGTGATTAATCGGTAGTTCTCAGCTATGGCGTCATCTGACAACCCAGAGGTTGTTGAGAGGGAGGTTAAGGAGAAGAAGCACAAGGATGAAGAGAAGAATGAGGAGAAGGGTGGCTTCCTTGATAAGGTTAAGGATTTCATTCAAGACATTGGCGAGAAGATTGAAGAGGCAATAGGGTTTGGAAAGCCAACAGCAGATGTTAAAGGGGTTCACATTCCTTCTATCAATTTGCATAAGGCAGAAATTGTTTTTGATGTGCTTGTTTCGAACCCAAATCCTATTCCAATTCCGCTAATAGACATTAACTACTTAATAGAAAGTGATGGGAGGAAGCTTGTGTCTGGACTGATTCCTGATGCCGGAACTATCCATGCTCATGGTTCAGAGACTGTGAAGATACCAGTAGTATTGATTTATGATGATATCAAAAATACTTATGATGATATCAAGCCTGGAAGTATCATCCCATATAGGGTCAAGGTTGATCTCATAGTTGATGTACCCATTATTGGAAGACTTACGATTCCTCTGGAAAAGAAAGGTGAGATTCCTGTGCCTTACAAGCCTGACGTGGATGTTGAAAAGATACACTTTGAGAAATTCTCCTTTGAAGAAACTATTGCAACTCTTCACCTGAAATTAGAGAACAAGAATGACTTTGACCTAGCACTTAATAAGCTGGACTACGAAATATGGCTATCTGAGATGAGCATTGGAAGTGCTGAGCTTAACGACTCGACGAAGTTTGAAAAGAATGGAATCAGTAAGATGCAGATTCCAATAGCTTTCAGGCCAAAGGATTTTGGATCTGCTCTATGGGACATGATAAGGGGAAGGGGTACTGGTTATTCGATTAAAGGGAACATTGATGTAGACACTCCTTTTGGGGCAATGAAATTACCCATTACTAAGGAGGGTGGAACAACTCGCCTCAAGAAAGGGGAAGATGATGATGGAGAGGTGTGGTCTCTATTCCTCACAATCTTGATCACGTTTATTTCACCTTTTTTATTCAATATGAATTTTATACTAGCTTATGCGCTATTTGTTTTTGTTTTACAGTTATCTTGATGCAGGTCTGTATACTATAGTCATCACTTGTTCATTGTAGTTTTATGAAGGCATACTTGATGTGTATAAACTATGATTTAATTGCTTTCTGATTTTACTTATTATTTATCATTCTTACACAATTGATGCAAGCCCAAATTTTTGCTAACAAAAGAAACTCTTCCTAGGATAATAGAAACTACACCAAAGAACACAAAATGGACAATAAACCACAAATAACTTCACTTTAATATAAAAGACTTACAAACTTTTGATGCTTACAAACGACAAAATAAAGACACAATGACTTTCTTAAAACTGCTTTCTTGGATTTAGAAGAAGGATACAAATGACGTCGGACTTGTGGATAGAAGAAGAAAATTAGGAGCCGAGACGAAAGAGGAATAACTCGCAAGTTATCCTAAAGGAGAATAAGAAGAGGTGAAGGACATAGATCGCAAGCTATTCCGAAGAAAGAAGAAAAACCTCACAGGTTTTTGGCTCCAAAAATATCATCATAACATTCTTTTTTTACATCCCATAACACCTCCTATTTAAAGAAGAAAAGGGCAGCCAAACAGCTACCTAAAACTATTAAATATAGAAGGCCAAAAGTCACCAAATGGAAGGCCAAAAGACACTACTAACAGCCCCCAAAAACTGCACAGAAATCAACAAAACAACACTTAAAATTTGCATAGGATATAGGGAAAAATAGCTGCAGAAAACTGCATAGAAAACCAAGAGGCAGCCATCAAAATCCCCACCCAACAGCCACCAAACAACATTAAATAAACCTATTAGATGAAAGACCAACAGTCATAACATATCATCCCCCAAACGGCACAGCAAAACAGAGAAGAAAAGCCGCAGGAACCAAGCAGCAGCCACGGGAACCCAAGGGTCAAGGCACGGGAAAATCAGCCAGCACAGAGAATCAAGTAGCCAGCCACAGGAACCCAAGGGGCAAGTCACGAAAAACAGCCAGCACAAAGAATCAAGCAACCAGCCTCGGGAACCCAAGGGGCAAGGCACGAAAACAGCCAGCACAGGAAAACGAGAAGACAAAGGGGAGGAGAAAAGACACAAGTGGGGAAACTAAAGAGACACAAGAAGAAACTAAAGAGACAAAGGAAAATGGGGAATGAATCTAATAAATCTTCAATTTATGAGCTTAAGACACTCAACTAGATATTAATGAGCTGACATCTAGTAGAGGATATTAAAACTCACCAAGAGTAAACCCAACTTGTTTTGACCCCCCCCCCTTTGAGCCCCCCCCCCCCCTGCCTACATCAGACTCCCATACATGAAAAACTCATCTCCCGATGAGTTGTCTTTAGCTTTCTTCCGAGGAGGTGAAGAAGGTGCATCAAGTTCTCGAATCTTTGCTTCAAATTTCTTCATAATTTCTTCTTTTTCTTTCTCGAATTGGTCTTGAAGATATTTCTTTCTTTTCTCGTATTTCTCATCACATAAGAACATGTGATATTGAAGTTTGTACAATTCGTTTTGAAGCGGATATGTTGAATCTGCTTAAGTTCGAATCCATCTGTCCATCGGAAGAGGGACGGACTTCAAGATCATCGGGCTTGCATTTTTCCACTGGATCACAATTTTTGTCTTTTTCCATTTTTTTATAAAAACTCAAAAAGAAATTTAGACTCGAAGAAAGAAAGACTCAACCTAAAGAAACCTAGATTCACACTACAACTGTTATGACTCACCAAGACATACAAAACTTGCTTTGATACCAAATTGATGCAAGCAAAAATTTGGGAAGAGCCCCAAATTTTTGCTAACAAAAGAAACTCTTCCTATAACTTAAAATATACACAAAATACTTCAAAAGAGAACAAAATTACATAAGACAAACTGACGACACATGCACAAAACAAAATACAACTTTAATATTATAAAACGACTCCTTACAAACGACGCTTACAAACGACTCAAACAAACTTATATAAAAAAAAAAACCTAAACTTGCTTTTCATCCGTCGAGAGGAAAGATACTGATGGCGTTGATCTTGCGGAGAGAAGAAGAGAATAAGAGGCCGAGACAAAAGAGGAGAAGCTCGCAAGCTTTCATAGAAGGAAGAAGAAGAAGTGGACAAAGCTCTCAAGCTTTTCCAAAAACCCTCAGGTTTTCTTACTCCAAAAATTGCATTTTTAACAACCCTTTTTCTTCCAAAAACATCTTCTTTATATAGGCTTGAGAAGGGAACTAAACAGTCATAACACTTCCAAATAAGCCAATTAGAATTAAGGAAAAGAAAGGTCAACAGCCACCTCAACAATTCCCAAACGGCACAGCAAAATAGAGAAAGGAGCTCATGGGAACCAAGCTGAAATCCCACGTAACCAAGCAGAGAATCGTGGAACCGAGTAGCCCATCACAGAACCAAGCAGCCAGCCGCAAAACCAAAGGGGCAAAGGCACGGGAATTCAGCTAGAACAGTGAATTAAACATCCAGCCACGGAAACCCAAGGGACATTGCACGGGAAAACAGCCAGCACAAGAAAACAAATAGACAAAGGGGAGGAGAAGAGGCAAGTAGGGGAAATCAAAGAGATACAGGAAGAAACCAAAGAGACAAAAGGGAATGAAGCTAATAATTCTTCAATTAATGAACTAAAAAATAGCTCATAATGAGCTAAATTTCAGCTCAAAATATTAATGAGCTAGCAAGTCCAAGAGAAGTCAAAACCCAAAATTTAGGATTTGGATTGACCCTCCTGCCTACATCAGACTCCCCTACTTGAAAAACTCATCTCCCGATGAGTTGTCTTTTACTTTCTTCCGAGGAGACGGTGGAAGGGCATCAAGCTCTTGAATTTTTACTTCATACCTTTTTAGAATTTCATCTCGTTCTTGTATGAATTGAGCTTGCAACAGTTGCTTCTTTTTCATGTATTTTTTCGTACACATATGCATCTTCAATTGAAGTTTGTATAATTCATTCTGAATCGGATTAGTTGAACTCCCTTCTGACGGCATCCATCTGTCCATTGGACTTTGAACTTCAGAATCTTCTGGCTTGCTTTCTTCTTTGACCGAATCAATTTTTTTGTGATTTTCCATTTTTAAAAGACTCAACAAAACTTAAATTTCTTGACACCACAGACTTACACGACAACTACTATGACTCACCAAGACTTTACTTGACAAACCGGGATAAGAACTTACTCTGATACCTAATTGATGCAATCAAAAATTTGGAAGAGGGCCCCAAATTTTTTATTACAGATGAAACTATTCCTATAACTTAAAAGATACACAAAATACTTCAAAAGAGAACAAATACGACAAATTAGACAAAATAAGACTTTTAAAACAAAATACAATTTTACTTTTATAAAAGGATGACACTTACAACTTTTGATACTTACAAACACAAACACCTTACAATAAGCGACAAACAACAAACACCTAAAGTTGCTTTTCCTTTGCTTGAGAAGAAAGATACTGATGGTGTCGATCTTGCGGAGAGAAGAAGAGAATAAGAGGCTGAGACGAAAGAGGAGAAGCTTGCAAGCTTTCCCAGAAGGAAGAAGAAGAAGTGGACAAAGCTCTCAAGCTTTTCCAAAAAAACCTCTTAGATTTTTATACAAAAATTATCATTATCACCTATCTTTTTAACATAAAACATCTCCTATTTATAAGACCAAAGAGGGCAGCCAAACATCCACCTAAAACATTAATTAAAACCTATTAGATTTGGGGACATGAAAGACCAATAGCCATAAAACATCAGCCCCCCAAATAGTTCAACAAAACAGAGAAGAAAAGTCACGGAACCAAGCAGCAAACCCATGGAACCAAGCAACAAATCCACGGAACCAAGCAGAGAACCGCGGAACCGAGCAGCCAGCGGCAGAACCAAAGGGGCAAAGGCACGGGAAATTAATTGATGTAATAAAACATTAGGGAGAGGGCCCCAAATTTTTGATTATAAATGAAACTCTTACTATAACTTAAAAGATACACAAAATACTTCAAAAGAGAACAAATACGACAAATTAGACAAAATAAGACTTTTAAAACAAAATACAATTTTACTTTTATAAAAGGATGAATGCAAGCAAAAATTTGGGGCCCTTTTCTAGGTAATAGAAAAGACACAAAAGAATACAAATAAACCAATTAGAATTAAGGAAAAGAAAGGTCAACAACCACTTCAACAATTCCCAAACGGCACAGCAAAACAATGAAAGGAGCTCACGGGAACCAAGTTAAAATCCCACGGAACCAAGCAGAGAACCGCGGAACCGAGCAGCCCAGCACGGAACCAAGTAGCCAGCCACAGAACCAAAGGGGCAAAGGCACGGGAATTCAGCCATAACAGTGAATTAAACATCCAGCCACGGGAACCCAAGGGACATTGCACGGGAAAACAGCCAGCACAAGAAAACAAATAGATAAAGGGGAGGAGAAAAGGCAAGTGGGGAAATCAAAGAGATACAAGAAGAAACCAAAGAGACAAAAGGGAATGAAGCTAATAGTTCTTCAATTAATGAACTAAAAAACAGCTCATAATGAGCTAAATTTCAGCTCAAAATATTAATGAGCTAACAAGTCCAAGAGAAGTCAAAACCCAAAATTTATGATTTGGATTGACCCCCCCTTGCCTACATCAGACTCTCCTACTTGAAAAACTCATCTCCCGCTGAGTTGTCTTTTACTTTCTTTCGAGGAGACGGTGGAAGGCCATCAAGCTCTTGAATTTTTTACTTCATACCTTTTTAGAATTTCATATTATTCTTGCATAAACTGAGCTTGCATCAGTTGCTTCTTTTTCATATACTTTTTCGTACACATATGCATCTTCAATTGAAGTTTGTATAATTCATTTTGAATTGGATTAGTTGAACTCCCTTTAGACGGCATCCATCTGTCCATTGGACTTGAACTTCAGAATCTTCTGGCTTGCTTTCTTCTTTGACCGAATCAAATTTTTTGTGATTTTCCATTTTTTTTAAAAGACTCAACAAAACTTAAATTTCTTGACACCACAGACTTACACGACAACTACTATGACTCACCAAGACTTTACTCGACAAACCAGGATAAGAACTTGCTCTGATACCAATTTGATGCAAGCAAAAATTTGGGAAGGGCCCCAAATTTTTACTAACAAAAGAAACTCTTTCTAGGATAATAGAAACTACACAAAAGAACACAAAATGGACAATTAACTACAAATAACTTCACTTTAATATAAAAGACTTACAAACTTTTGACGCTTACAAACGACAAAATAAAGACAACGACTTTCCTAAAACTGCTTTCTTGGATTTAGAAGAAGGATGCAAATGACGTCGGACTTGTGGATAGAAGAAGGAGATTAGGAGCCGAGACGAATGAGGAATAACTCGCAAGTTGTCCTAAAGGAGAATAAGAAGAGGTGAAGGACATAGCTCGCAAGCTATTCCGAAGAAAGAAGAAAAACCTCACAGGTTTTTGGCTCCAAAAATATCATCATAATATTCTTTTTTTACATCCCATAACACCTCCTATTTAAAGAAGAAAAGGACAGCCAAACAACCACCTAAAACTATTAAATAGAAAAGGCCAAAAGTCACCAAATGGAAGGCCAAAAGACACTACTAACAGCCCCCAAAAACTGCACATAAATCAGCAAAACAACACTTAAAATTTGCATAGGAAATAGGGCAAAACAGCTGCAGAAAACTGCACAGGAAACCAAGAGGCAGCCATTGAAATCCCTACCCAACAGCCACCAAACAACATTAAATAAACCTATTAGATGAAAGGCCAACAGTCATAACATATCAACCCCCAAACGGCACAACAAAACAGAGAAGAAAAGCCACAGGAACCAAGCAGCAGCCAAGGGAACCCAAGGGGTAAGGCACGGGAAAAACAACCATCACATAGAATCAAGCAGCCAGCCACGGGAACCCAAGGGGCAAGTCACGGAAAACAGCTAGGACAAAGAATCAAGCAGCCAGCCACGGGAACCCAAGGGGCAAGGAACGGAAAACAGCCAGCACAGGAAAACGAGAAGACAAAGGGGAGGAGAAAAGACACAAGTAGGGAAACCAAAGAGACACAGGAAGAAACCAAAGAGACAAAGGAAAATGGGGAATGAATCTAATAAATCTTTAATTTATGAGCTTAAGATACTCTACTAGATATTAATGAGCTGACATCTAGTAGAGGATATTAAAACTCACCAAGAATAAAACCCAACTTATTTTGACCACCCCCCCTAAATCAACAATTATGAGCACTGCACAAAATTCTGACATTCTTTCTTTCTGGTCCTACTTGAGTAATTAGTTGACATCATCATCTTCTTTTTTTCTCGTTGAAAACTAATGTGAAATCCTCTTTATTTATCGATGATCATAGGAAAATTCTAAATGAAAATAGATTAATCTCTATACTTTTTAATAACGGCCTACGTCTAATGTAAACCCCTTTGAACCAAAAACTATAATTCTTTAAAGGCAATTTGATATTTAAAGGATAATTGTGGTGCTCTCTTGATAAAGGTTGTAGCTCTCCTTTGGGAATGACTCATTTGCATTGTTTCAATGCTTCCTTTCTCAATTTCTAATTCCGGCAGCTTCTATTTTTCCTATTTTATGGCTTTTTTTATCCTTTATTTGGTGGTTGTACTGGTGATTGGTTAGAATTTTATGCTGGATAACTTACTCTTCAACTATTTCTATTTTTCCCCTTTTGGTTCACATACACTTTCTATGGTAGGATAGCAGTTATGGTTGGATCAACTTTTTTCTGTGGGCTACAATTACTTTGATTTGGTCAATTAGTGTTGATTTCCTTGAATGATTTTTCTTTTCATATTCTTATTTGGTGTCCAAGGGGCTTACAAATAGTCGTTTCTTGGGCATGTAGAATTAGTCTAGGTTGATTAAAAAAAATTAGTTTTGATGTGTAAATTCCTATTCTCTTAGGATTCAACTCATTGATTAAATGTGAATCTTGAAATATTGGGATAAAATATCTCCTTGCATAACCATGAGACTTTTTTTGTTGACTTTGTTTTGCTTCTTGGATGACCCAGAAGAGCGGCACCTTTAGAGTAGATGTGTAGACTCCAAGTGAACTAGATGAGAGCACAAGAAAGAGAGGAAACTAGAAATTTTCATTCATGTTAGTTTGTTTCTGATAGGGTCTTTTTATACTACTTTGATAGACCAAGTTATAATATAGGCTTGGTCTTCCTAATACATGTTTTAATAAAATAGGTAGACTTGGTCTACTTAAAAGAACAAAAATAAAATAATGCTTTATTACTCATTTGTAGCTCACTTTATTATGTTATCAGGCTTGATTTATTTTGGCATCTTATTCTTTGATAAACTTTGATGATTTTTGGTTGGCCTCTCATGTTGGTAGCCCATGCTTTACAATTTAATTGTATCAATTTCAGATCTAATGAAATGTTTTGATGCTTAAAACTCTGATCACCATGAAAAATAACCTTATCCTCAAGGTTGAAATAAGAAAAGGATGCAACGAGCGTTGCAAAATTTTTCCATGTGGCATCTTCCGCTGTGTTTTATTTCCATTGCAACAAGACTTGACGGTGGAGTTGTCCATGAAGCTTTATAATGTGGGATGCTAAAATGCTTTATGGAACAAGTAGTGGTTGATCATTATAAGTAAAATTTTATAGGTTGGATAGAGTCAATGGTGGGGTTCCTTTAAATGGGTTGAGAAAAGCAACATGAAAAATAGGATGAATTTTGCTATTAGAAGGAAGGGTTAAGCAACAAGCCACCACGCTAATGACCTCTTGAATTGGAAAATGGCAAAAAATTGTTTACCTAATTTGGAATGTGTTCTACAGATAATGGACTTTTGCCTGAAGGGTTGTAGTTTAACCAATACTAGATCTACTATTGAGAACTGCAAATCCCTTCTATGGCAATCTATCTACAAAATAAATGTTAGAAGAACCAAGAATGTATGCGGGAATTAATGGAGGTAATCGATCATATAGGGGCTGGAAAGGGGTCATTTGAATAGTCATGTGAGGATTGGCATGTGTCTGGAAGCAATAATGGTGAGAAAAAATTAGCAAGAAGGGTTGGATTGTCGAAGGAGGACTAGTATGCATCTGGTGCTCTGATGCCAGATGACACCGTAGTAAAACCACAGATAACGAAAGAGATAGAAGAGAAGAAAAGAAGTAAAAAACTTGTTAAATTCACCGCTTGTGATGTAAGCAAACTAGAATGAAAAGCCTGTTGGAGAATTTTTGTATCCTCAAACAGATTGCATACTTTATGATTGAGCAAGGCATAAGAATAATGATATATTACCCTGAAGGATAAAAATATCATTTCCTTATGAACTCAATGATAAAATTTACATCCCAAGCTTTGGCTTGGGAAAACTTTTGATTAAACTAGTGGTTTTCTTGTTTTTTTTGAAGTCATTTAAGCATTGACTAAAGTTTGATTTTTGAAATCCATGAAAGTCTTAGTTAAAGGGTTTTGACCTTTAGAAGTTTCAAGGAGGAATTGATTAACTTGGGATTAGATTTGGAATGAGAGCCAAGGAAGGTGAAGTAGGAGCACCTGATTCTGAGAAATCTCAGAGGTGCTCGGACCATCCTATGTTGGGTTTTACATTTTAGGAGTCTAATCTTTTGTTTAAGTTGATATTTTTTATTAAAATGTTGGGGCTTACATTCCAACAACACTTATTGGAGGAATTGCCTGAAAGGTGAGGGCTTATATAGTGATTTGAAATCAACTATTGCCTCAGACCCTACAACTAAGGTGAGGACTACCGATAGGTAGTGCCTCGAACCTAAGTCTAACGAATGCAAAAGGGACTTATAAGCTACACCTCACATGAGGCATAGCCTGCCCGACTTCTCGATTTACTGTCTTGCCTGGAAATGACTACCAGCTAGACCCACCTAGTCGACTTTAAAACCATGCCTTTTGGTCTCAATGCAAATGTAGAGTGGAGGGCTATTTCATTTAGGAAGGTAGGGCTTATAGCTTAGCTTTGAGGCCAAAATGCCTATGTATGAAGGTATATGCTGACTCAAAAAGAAAGATTTTTGTTATCTAGTCCTTAAATGAGGGCTTTCTATATGTAACACACTTGAGCTATACATGCTCATTTTAAATTTTTAGAAAGCTTAGCTCCTTGAAAGGGAGCCATGCAATTTTCTTATTTGAAAGACATGGAGCTTAATTTGATTTTTTAGATTGCTTACATTTTATTGGGTAGAAAACTTATTTTTGTCCTAAGAGCCTACCACATCAAACAGTCCAGACCACACCCAAGCAAAAGCAGGGAAAGAAACTTAGGAAAAAGATGCATTTCTATTGCACAATCAGGTAAACAATCAAACATGCTTTTATTTATAAATAAAGTACAAGGAATGTAAATAGAGTCCAAGTTATTACAAACATGTTTGACAGCTGAGTTGTCTGCCATTATACAACCAGAGTCAAATTATTACAGACTCTACTTGTGGAGTCTTGAACCTTTATCTTCCAAGTAAACCTCAGGCCATTACCTTCCACAGATACATCCATTTGGTTCATCTTCTTTTGATCTAGACCCCCACAAGTTTTACATCATACTTATATCAAATATATTTAGAAAATGTAAAAGACTCAAGCCTGCAAAATAGAGTTAGAAGTAGTTTATATAATAATCGCATCCAAAATTTATCTAACACTTAGAGTGCTGCATCTGCTTTTATCCTATTGGTCACATCTTTTGGGGGGTTTTAAGCAGCACTTGTCATGCAAGTAATTTATTATTTATGAACTCCCTCCTTTTAAATATGGCCACCTACAAGAAGAACATATATATTTCTACACTATCCATTTAAGGGCAAGTGCCCACAACACAGACAATCCAAGGGTAATCACACCAAATCATAAATCATATACGCACAAAAGGAAAAATCCTAGTCCTAACATGCTTATGGGGCTATGCACCTAAGTGTGTGAGGCTTGTGTAGCATATTACACTAAGAGTGTTTGGTTTTATTTTGGAATGAAGATGTTTAATCTTTATCCAAGGGTGGTTTCACTTTAAGTTATTTGTGACTTAAAGATTTTATTTGATTTTTAAAAGTTTCATATTTAGAAGGTTTATGAAGAACCCATAAAGTAACCATTGCTTGCTTTTGGGTAAGCTTATTACTTATGAATCCTAAGATACAATGATGTAGGCATCCCACCTTTTGGGAGAGATGATTGATCATTGTATCAAAAGGAACCTAAGTGATTTTTAGGTGTTTTGGAGTTCTCTTAATGTTTGGATAAGGAAAGTGTCTGTCTAATAGGGTAAGATAGACATGCCTAAGGGGTTGCACTTAGGACTTGGTGAAATTCATCCAATAGAGTAGGATGAACTTCAACAAATTAGATAATTCCTAAGGGACATCTATGTGTTTAACATTTTAAATGTCATAAGAGAAATCACTTAATTTGGATTGAATGAAAGAGATTACTTAGATTTTGAGTCTAAGAAAGGTGTTCAACATATAGCTTTTGGGTTACATGTGGAGGAATTTGATAGGAAACCCTTGTAGATCTTTTGAAAAACAGCGAAAACAGTGATTGGACTGCTGTTTACAGCAGTTTAACAGCAGATTTCAGAGGAAATTGGAAAGAAAACTCAAAGCAAGATTTGTATTCCATTAGTAGAAGAAGAAAACAACAAAGATACAATTGATCCTCAATTCGAGAGGAGGATCAATCTCTCCAAAATCTCTAGACGCCGCTAGAGCCCAAAGAAAACCTAAATCTAAGAGATCTCAAATTTCAGCCAAATTCAAGATACTCAAACTCTAGAAAAAACAACTATTTAATGCATACAAATCAAAAGGAATTCCCTAAACAGTCCCTACATTCAAATTTCCTTCTTAACTCCCCAAAATTTCTTTTTAATTTGGCTCCCGCACGCCGTGCGGCTCGCTCGGCATCCCAGCGGGCGGAAGTTTTTCCGCCCTGTTCGTGCCTGAGCCGGTCCCGCCTGGACCGGCTGGAAGTTAGGGGAAATCTCCCACAACTTTGGAGTTGGAGGAGAGTTGGGAACTTATAGCTTTTGGGCTAGGATATGATATCTTCTAAGGCCTTAGGAACCTATAGAAGTTAGGGAAGATTAGTAGCTTTGAGGCTATGAATCAAAAGGATATCTCCTTGAATTTTTGTATTCAAGGAGTTGGGTTTCATTTGCTTAATTTGGATTAGGCAAATAACGTTGAGTCACTTAATGAATTTAGCTCAATAGGTGAGAAAGATTTGTAATTTTTGGTTTACAAATCAAGATGGATTATCATTAAACTTTTATGTTTAATGATGGGTATTTAATTTGTTAAATTTGGATTAAGCAAACATAAGAGAATGATGTGTAATTTTGGCCTACACATCAAGGATTCTTTGGACTTCCGAATATCCAAAGAGGGGAACTCATTCACCTAATTTGGGTTGGGAGAATGGAAGAAAGCTAGGAGTTTCTCCTTTGCTTGATATGGGATTATTTGTTGAATTTGGTTCAACAAATAAATGACTTTGGATTGGACTACTTGTTGATTTTGATTCAACAAATAGGTGATTTGGAACAAGATTGATTCACTCAACATGAGTTGAGTGAATGAGACTTTCATACAATTTTTGAGTTGTAGAAAGGAGAAGAGAAGATGCAACTTTGGGTTGCAAGCTTCTAAAACCTCTTTGAACATTTGGAGTTCAAATAGGGGAATTCATCCTCCCAACTTGGGTTTGAGAGCATGAAGGTGGATTTGGATGTTCTCCTACAATGTTGGCTTGTAGGAAAGAGAGAGGGAAACGCAACTTAGAGGTTGCAAATCATAGAAATCCTTTGAACATTTGATGCTCAAAAGAGATGTTCACTTGCCTAATATATACCTAAGCAAATGAAAGGGAAGAGCTCAAGGTTTGATCTCAAGCTCGAGTGCTTTACAACATGATGTATTTAGGATTTTGAGGAAATCCACGATACAAAGCATGAGGAGAATTAGATATTCTCCTACATTTTTAAGTCGTAGGAGAAGGGGAATTAGGATTTGAATCCTAAGACCGAGAGATCGGTCATTGGTTTTGAGTTCCAACGAATAAAGAAATTGATAAACTCCCTACAACTTTGGGGTTGAAGCGAGGATATGTAACTTGAAGGTTACAAAATTTCATGGATGTTCTTTGAATATATGGTATTCAAAGAGAGATGATCATTCACTTAATTTAGGTTAAGTGAATGGAGAAGAAAGACTAGGATTTAGGTCCTAAGTCTAAGCGGGATGTTCAATTGTTAAACTCAAGTTCAAACAAATTGAGAGAAAGAACTTAGAGTTTGGTTCTAAGTTCAATAACCCCATGTAATAGTAAGTAGAAGTTTAGGAGATGCTTCAAATTACTATACATGAAGGGAGAATGGACATTTGTTTGTTGACTTTGCATTTCAACAAACAAAGGGGGGGGATAACACAGGATTTGGTCCTAAAGTTGAAAGGACTCATGCAATGATATGCTTAAAGGCTTGAGGAGTCTTAGAATATCTTGCATGAGAAGAGATTTGTTGGTTTTATATTCCAACAACGAGGATTGGAGAACTTGGGATTTGGTTCCAAGTTTCAAATAATTCATGCACTCCAACACTTGGGGCTTTGAGAACGCCCCATGCATTGTACATGGGGGAGGATGATTCATTTGTTAATTTCATATCTTAACAAAGAAAGGATTGGACTTAGGATTTGGTCCTAAAATCTTGAAGATTCATGTGATAGAACATTTGGAGCTTTGGAGAGGCTCCAAAATATTTCACATGAAGGGAAAAGAGTGCTTGAAAGCAAGTTCTTTATACTCGTTGGAACTCATGCAATATAGAGCTTAGAACTTTGAGAAAGTTCTAAGCATCAAACTTGGAAGGAGATGTGCATGAGGAAGAGAATTCCCCTACATCTTTTAGAGTGTTTTGGACTCAAATAAGAGAGGGAAGAATTGATTTCCCAAGGTTTTAGGAGACGTTTCTAAACCAATTTTGGCATGATTTAGAAACTTGGACAGGAGAGATCGATCCCTATGGCTTCTAGGAGATTTAAGATCAATTTGGTATGATCTAAGAAGAACCTAGGAGTGCATGCATGTGTAGATGATTATCCAAATTAGGGAATTTTGATCATTGAAAGCAATCAAGTATTTATTTTGTAAAATGTCGTACATAAACTTAACCAACAATATATTTTGTGGGATCTACAACATAGACTTTGGAAAGTCTATGGGAGACCTCACAATGATTTGATTTTCAATAGTTGATTAAATTTATATTCAAGCACTCACAAAATCTCACTAGAGTTCATAATTCAATGTATGCACACTTCTTGCAACTCCTAAATAATTTTTTCCATGACTCATACTTGAAAGAAGGGTGCATGCAACTTATGGATGAGTTTTAAGATTGCTATTCCTTGCTCTAAGTTTTGTATGGTACAAGATATAAGCTTATTTGATTCTTTATGTTTTGAGATTTGTTATATAGTCCCTTGAAAGTCTGTCTCACAACGACTAGAAAGTCCAAATCAATTGAACTCAACACATGTATTAAACAAAACTCTAGATATTATCAATTCAATGTATGCAAACTCTCCTAAATTTGGGTGTCAACTTTGTCATGACAATGTATTTAAATGAGAAGTGCATGCAACTAGTGACAATCTAAACCTATGCGTTATCATTGACTTTGAGGTCAAATGATAGCATCTACCCTAGGGCATGATAGTAGGTGACGGATTGGGCACAACATGAGTGCTATTACATGCATTTGGAGAGCGTTGGATACCAATCCAACAACCCTACGCGCATCGCCATTTCCTTTTTGGCTCTCACATGAGAATAACTTGGCAAAAATCACCAGATTTCCCCAAGTTTACAAAGAGGACAGCGATCATAGGATTTCGGGTAAGCATAAATTTAAGTTTTTAAGTGACCTAGGGCTTGGGGACGTCAACTACACAAACATTGGCCTTGGGGGACCCTAGGTTTCACTAAGTTTTAGGGTTTTATCTCACCCGGGTTGTCCTAGCGCTCCAAACCGAGCTCCAAATGTTGTCCAAGCTCCTTTGAAGGCTCCAAGTTGCTGTCCAAGACTTTCCCAGGAGGAAGACTGCTGTCCAAGCCTTTCCGGATGTCGCCGTTGCTGTCCAAGCCTTTCCGGAGGGTGGATTTGCTGTCCAAACTGCTCCGGACAGCAGTTTTCGCTGTTTGGATGCTCTCGGAGGCCGTCGCTTGCTATCCAAGGCATTTTGAAGGCTCCAAGCTGCTGTTTGGAAGCTTCCTTTACTGTCCAAGCTGCTCCAAAGACTCTCCTTGATGTTTGGAAACTTCCAACAGCTTTTGGAAGTGGTTGCTTGCTGTCCAAATGTTCCAAACAGCAATTTGCACTGTTTTGAGGTCGCCGGAGATGGTTTGGAAGGAAGTAGAGGCTTCCTACCTTCTTCCTAGAGGCAGCATAAAAGAACTACAGCAGTTCTTGTTCCAGATTTTGAGATAGGGAGAGGATAACAGCGACGAAACGGCTGACCATGAAGGCTTGACGTCTGCTAGGGCCACTCCTTCCTCTCTTCCTCCAGGAGACAGCAAGCAAAGGGGGCGGAATCCCCCCCCCCCTTCCTCTCCTCCACACTCACCTGGGAGAGCCTCTCCCGCTCTTTGTTTGGGACTGACGGCAGCAAAAACGGGAGCTTTAGGCTCCCTCTCCCCCTTCCGCTCTGACTGGGACGGAAGCCAGAGAACGGGAGAGCCCAATCTCTTCTTTCCGCTTTCTTGGAGACTGTAAGAGCAGCCAGTGCCGCCCAAATGAACCAACCCGGCCTCTCACGTGCGAAACGAGGGATTTAGGGCAGAATTCTACAAGAAATCTGAGCCCTCCATTTTGATTTCAAATTTAGGTATTTGATTTAGCCTAAATCAATCAATTGGGGCTGAAATTAAGCCCAAATTGGACTCAATTCATACCGATTTGGGTCGGTTTGGGTCCTATCAAGTTAATTTTGCGAAATTAAACTTGAAACGACACCGAATTTCGTTGAATTGCGTTCGAATTGGGCTCGACGACGCTCGACGGGGTTTGATTTGGATTGATTTGATTTTAATTAAATTAAATTGGATTTAATTTAATTAAATCGAGGCTTAATTTGGGCTGATTTTGCTTTGACGACATTTGATTGGGTCGATCGAGCCTAGTCGGGATTGATCGGGGTCGGGTCGATACGAAAATATGCATCAACAAAGCCAAGTTGGAGAACACAAGGACAATTGTGGGCTCCGAAAATTCGGCCTCGGCCTCCCCGCCGCTCGTTTTTTTTTATTCGGCGAGGGAGTTTTAACGAATTAAGTTCCGAGGTAAATTTTGGAAGGCAGATGGGTTTGTAAATAAGACACTACCCAGTTGGAGAACACAAGGACAATGAAACCAAACTCGATTCACTTTAGCTTGCAAACATCCAAACAAACATCCAGATAAACGAAAAGTCAAATCAAATGAAACAAAATTATAACATAAAAATGCTATCCTCAGAACAACCGTCGAGCAGTTTCCTCACATGCAACGAGAGTAGGAAAATATATGAAAATAGTGCTTAGGCTTGCAAACCGAGGGTTCACCACTACAAAAGGGTCCAACGTTCTACCAAACTCTTCCGGCAAATGTCTCCAAAAATCAGCGAACAAACAACTTCCAAGAGCTCAAGAAGAAGGATACATGTGGAGTGGAACTTGCGTAGAGAAGAACAGGTTAGAAGCCAAGACGAAATAGAGAGAAGGAAAGGGGGGGTGGAACAAGCTCTCAAGCTTTTCCAAGAGAAGAAACCCTCAGGTTTGGGGAAATGAAAGGCCAAAAGATACCACAGCAGCCCCCAAATCCTGCACACAAAACATGAAGCAAAGCCATGAGAAACCCAGCCAGCAAGCCACGGGAAAGTAGCCAGAGAGGGACCCGAGGAGCCAAGAAAGGAAACGGGGCAGAGGGTTCATGGGAAAGAAACCAGGGAGAAGAAACGATAAGACAACCAGCTCATAGCATTGACTCACTAGGAAGAAACCAAAGAGACACAAGAATAGGGAGAGACAAGCTCCAATCCACATACCTTTATGATTTAATGAGCTAGGAAGTGCAATTACTCCTCCAAATAATGAGATAAACTTCAGCTCAAACATTAATGAGCTAGCACCAACTAGAACCCAACTTTTTAAGCTCAAAACCTAGCAGCCAAAGCCCACCCGAGAACAACCAAGGCGCCAAACTGAGAATAGCAAGCAGCCCAAGGACAAGAAGGACCCAAATGCAAGCAAACCCAACCTTGCCATGCCCAAGCACTTCTTACCATGATCATTGGATGCTTTCCATCATAGGATAGCCTAAAAAAATATATAAAACACAACTAAAATTGTTCAAATTACATCAAAATAAAATAAACCAAAATATAATTGCATCAACTTGGTTGCAAACCCAAGATACAGAACTTTAACTTTGGCTGAAAATACATTTGCTCTCCAATTCACTTCCCTCTCTAAAGAGCAATTAGTTTCTTATATAAGATCTACAATTTAGATTCTAAAAGAGAAAATAAACCAAACCGGAATTTGCGTGCCTCTTTTATTTCTACTGAACCGAACCAAAAAGTTGGGGATATGCGTTTCTAGCTATCGGTTCAGCTGTGAGCTGGACCGAAACAATAGGAAGGCCGGTCTTAGCTCCTACATCACTCTCCCTGCCTTGACAAAAACCTGCTTCATCCATGAGTTCTACATTATTAATTTGGTCTTTTTACTTTCATCAATATTGACATGTGATGAAATTAGATTTTGCTATCTTGTATCTTTTAGATGTTTCAACATATAATAAATCACCATCCAACATTAAATCAAATAATCACTTGCATCAATATTGAGATGTGACATTTTATTAATTTTGTCTCTTAACTTTCTTTTTATATTTTTTTAAAGAATCATGAATTTCATCTTTCATATATTTGAGGTAACTAGTGCAAGCTTTAGCATTTTTGAACTATGGTAGTGATGAGACAGTTGCCGTAGTTTCTCTTCTCGAAGTAAAATACTAGCCATATGTTCGAACCCGGATATGAGACGCTGATTGATGCCAGATATGAGATGCTTGCTCAGTTCGAATTCAAGATGAGTTGCCAAGATGAGAAGTGTGAGGGAGACAACATGCTAGGGCACATGATGGCTTGAACCGGGAACGATATCGTATATGCCTTAGTTACTATTTACTATTTGCATAAATTATGAATTAATAAACATAAATAAATATTAATTTAAATGCTAAATCATAAAAATTAACATAGTGCAAGTATATGATATTTATGTTGTGCCATTGCCTTTGCATGCATTATTTTCACCTTCTATGTTGCATCAAGCAAATGGTGTCGAGGATGTGCTATTTAAAGAAAGTGACAACGAGGGTGCATCGCATTACATCGTGTCATGGTGAATGCTATTTTGTGCTATTGGTATTTTGTGACTAAAAGACATAATATTGTGGTAGAAAGAGGGTCTTCTCCTTTTTCTGAAGGTGTATTTTTATTTGGTAGTAGCCCAACATAGCATCGAAGAAATTAAGTTTGTTGATGCCAAAAACAAAGTTGACCAGGGCATTGATGTATAGGGGCATGCATAGTTGACCTTTTTAATGTTTACACACGTCCTCTAACTCTTGTCGGCATTATTAACCATGAGATCTAGCATGGATATTGAACTTCACTAAAGAAATTGGCTTTCAGCAGCTTTCGAATCGTGGCCTTGATCGCTTCTTGGATTTCAACTATGAATTTTATTTTTTTCTTCCTTATTGCAATACCACCTAGGTTGATGCTCAAGGATGGCTTGTGCCTTGACGAGAAAAGTTAATCTTTCTAAACTTCTTGGGATATCCTAAGCCTGGATGACCTTTTGATCCTCAACCCTTCTTAACATCGGATTTTGATTTGGACCCAACTTGCTTGTTTCATACCATTTGTTTAGCATTGATGATCTCAACAGCTTTTTGGTATACACAATTTTTTGGCCAAGGAAAACTTAAAGGTGCTTGGGCAACGACTCATGGTAAAGGCAGCCTTTGCTAGATTCTTATCATTATTGGTGACCTCGCAGGTAGCTCTTTTGAAATGATCAAGGTAATCTTGTAGTGGTTTTCCCTCAGTTTGATGCAGAATAAAGATCGAGGGTCTTTGTCCAACCTTTTTATTGCCAAAATTATAAAATATAATGTGAGTTGAACTTTTAGTCCAACATGGAAGTTGAGCTACCTCACTGATGGACCGGCGCCTGGACCCGTGCGGGTCTATAGGCGGAAGAAAAGGGGAGGGGGCGGGCTGGCTGGACCAAAGGGACCCACCACTTAAGTGGGGGTATTTTGGGGATGGGAGGGATTTTTCAAAGAGTATGAAGGGAGTCATTAGGGTTTAGTTTTGGGGCATTATGAAAAGTGTATTCTCTTTCTAGTTTTTCTTCCTCTAGTCTTTTTCTTGTGCTTTTCTAGGGTTTTCTTGTGGGAGATCTTGTCCTTCTCGAAGTGGACAAACTTATCTTGTTTTCTCTTGGCTTTCTAATGCAAAGGTTCTTACTTTTCATCTCAACCCTCTTGTGAGTGTTTCTCATTTGGTTTTGGTGGAGAAATTTCTCCTTTTGGAGGAGAAATTAGGGCAAACCCTAATTTGTGAAACCTAAGGTGTATCACTCACCTTGCCATGTCATCCAAACTCGAGTCACATGCATAGCTGGCCATGATCTTGCAGATACTAAGACACATTAAACCAGTGGTTAACAACCCTTGAGTTTCCAAGAAATGAAATTAAAGATGAGGTTTCCATGCAAAGGCTTAATAGTCGGTTGCTTTTTTTTCCTCCCTTGTAATGTTTCATCTTCTTCAAACATTTAGTGTCAAATTTGCTGCAATGGGCACATGGTGCAATAGTAATAATTTGGAGAAGTCTTGTCTTTCTCCTTAGGGAAAGCTTTGTGGTTATCCCTAATCCTTGGTTTGGTGACTTTGGATATTATTGGATCCAAATATATCTGTGGATGATATCCGATCTTATCAACAGGCGAACTCTGTGAGGAGTGACTTGGAACTTGTGTGAGAATGGAGAGAAAGTACTTTGCTAGAGAAATTTGTAGAGAAATGCTCAGGGGGCTCAAAATCTCACTTTGTCAACAAGATACCAAAAGATATGAAAGATCCAAAATGCTTTTTTTCACGTCTTTTTTTTATAGGGATCCAAGTGCTACAAGAAATATTTCATAAAAAAGAATAAAAATACATTGACTAAAATGAATCTTAGTACAAACTTCCCTTGTCATGTGTCATCTCATGACTAGCAAGGGGGCGGCGTTGAATGACATTTGATGATCTACCTATGGGGCGAGTTGAGTAGTGTTAAGTAGGTTCTGACGAGCATGCTAGGGAGACTATGCTCGGGAAAGTGCTGATATGAGGGAGCCTGTGATTGGGGGTCTAATTGAGATTGCCTTCGACTTGTGTTAAAGGCCTTGGATCGCCTTACAAGATAGAAGCGAGTGAGCTGTTGTTGCAAGAAAGGAGAGATCTGGGTTGGTTGCGTCAATATGAGCTAAGGATCCCTTGGGTAGGTGCATTCCTGTAGTTGAGCTTGGTGTGTATGAGTGAGGATGCCCACTTTGTAAGAGAGCGAGTGATGATGGTAGTTATTTTCTTATGTGGCAGATGATGAATTGTCCGCTTGCCGTCCCCCCCCCCAACCCCCTCGTATAGTGGGCTTGAGCAAGTTGTGCTTGAGTTGCTCCCCTTAACCACTGGGCTAGTTTTGCGCACGGCGCACCTACGACGCCATGTTCATGGCGAGGCGCATGTGTTTAAAATAGCGCACGCTATTTGCGCCACATGTGAGCCATGGCGCATGGCACAAAATAGTGCGCCAAATTGTTTTTAAATTTCATTATACTTATGAATATTTTTTACAAGAATTTACAACTTAACATGTTTGATTCTTATTGATTGCTACTTGAAGTGTTTCACTAGCAACCATGGTTTAGAGGCGTCCACCTCTTAAAATTTAAAAAAAAAATGCTCGGTGCCGCTAGGCACATGCTCGGTACCGCTAGGTACATGCTCGGTACCATTAAGTACATGCTCGGTACCGCTATTTACATGCTCGGTACCGCTCGGTACATGCTCGGTACCACTATGTACATGCTCGGTACTGCTAAGTACATGCTTAGTACTGCTATTTACATGATCGGTGCTGCTCAGTACATGCTCGTTACCGCTAGGTACATGCTGATACCACTATTTACATGCTTGGTACCACTCAGTACATGCAGGTCGAACCCCCTTGGACCCCCGGCAGCCCGGCATATTATTGTATTCATCATGTTTAGTAATATTTGTTAGTGTTAGTCTGCTTCTTCATGAGTGCATGCTTTGTATACGTTTTCTTCATGAGTGCATTCTTTGATTGGGAGACATTGGACTCTATAGGAGAGGAGGAATGGGCGAGAACTTTAAATGTGAATTCTTGTATCTTGGATAGCTTGTTTTTCATTTTTAATGATATTTTATATTCATGCTTATTATTTTATAATTTTTAAATAGTTTGTGCTATGTTCAAAATGGCGCGCTATGCGCCATGGCTCCAAGGGGACCTTTGCGCCATGGTGCGCCATTCGCTTTTAACAGGTATGGGTACTTGTGAATGTATATATATAATCTTTCTTTGATGAGAGATTAAAAAATTTTCTTCCTTTTTAGTGCTTTTTTTTGTTATGTTTTTATGCACACTTCCTATTGAGTGTTTTGGAACCTAAACATCAACACCCAGATTCTGCCTAAAACCTACCACCCTCCAATCCATTCCCCAAAATTACCATCAATCCTTAAACACAAACTCTAGAGCACCATTTTCATCATCATCTTAACATCTAAAGCTCTCCACTACTATGATAGGAAATACTTGAGTTCGCGAGCAAACATATCACTAATTGGTGAGAACGGCAAGAATAATGCAAAAATCTGGGTGAAATCAGTCCCAAAATGATGGATTGCAATAAGGGAATCAAAGCCAAACAAACACCAAGCAAGATACAAGCGATCCTTAATTCGAGAGGAGGAATGTTCTCTCCCAGTCTCTAGAAAAGGAATCTAGAGCCCAAGACACCAAGGAACTACAAGAGAAAACCAATCAAAGCCTAACCCTAACCATAGCTTCTCATGCTTTTAAATACCCTCCCTCCTAAAAAAAAGAAGAAAAAAAAACCCTCCCTCCTAATAAAAGCTTCCTAATATAAAACAAATTCAAATTGTCCTCCTCATGCTTAAACTACCCCCTCTCTCTCTCTCTCTCTCTCTCTCTCTCTCTCTCTCTCTCTCTCTCTCATTTCTGCCCAAGGAGGGGGCGCACTTGCTTAGGCGGTGGGCATTAAAGGAGGCCCGCCTCCTATAGGTCTGAACCGGCCCCACCTGGGACGGTTTGGGCTAAGCTGTAACATAATACATTCTTTCCATCCACAACCCCTTATTAACCCATTTTTCTGACCTGCTCAAAATCAACTACTCACACTACACCATTGTTCTTTCCACCACTTGTTTGGAGTGTTACATCAGAGATGAAATTCTTGAGATAGAGATAAACTCGCTTGAGGTTTACGTGGGATTTCCATGATCTTCCTCGGCCCGAGAAAGATTCTCGAGATCAAGGACCCAACTCAATATGATAATACCAATGTTATGCTACATATATGGCCATGGTGTTGCCATTCAAAATGTGCGAAACTTGAAGAATGGGAGATTGATTTGAAACATTTTCATGCGTCTATATCATCGATTGAGTCTAAATATCATGCTCCTGTGAGGAGAGTACGAGATAAGATGAGAATTTCCTGAGATTGAGATAGGCTTTGCTGAGATTTGGGAAATATTTTTGAGAACTTATTGGGTTTGATATGGATTGTTGAGATTGAGAATGATTTCCTGAGGATTCAAGGAACACAGTATGATGATTTCAAGCTCTTTATATAGGATGTTGCCAATGGAAGGGTACAAAATTGAAGAGTAAGAAAGTAATGCTTTTTGATAAGTACATTATTCGAGTAAATTTTAGCATTTCCTATATCTAACGATCTTGTCCATGTTTTTGGTTACTTTTTGATTTCCTATATCTAACTCTTTGGTTAGCTCTGATTTTTTAAACAACTAAAAATTATCGTGTACAATACTATTCTTTTTTATGAGAGTCCTCGCTCTTGGGGCAAAGAGTCCGATTGACTTAAAGATCTACCAGCATCATTTTTTGAAGAATAATTATAATGGTAGAGTGTCATATCTTCTAATAATTTGCTTTTGGATTATTTTGTTGTAAATGACTGGAAACAATTTTTGGAAAACCTGAATTTTGCACATCTTCTGATGCTTATTTAAGAATTATGTGTCACTGAAAGAGAATTTATCTATTAACCACAAATTTTTCTATTTATTTTATTTTCAGGATTGAAGCCGTTTATTATAACGTCGAAGTTGCTGTCAGACGTACAGCGGGAAAGATGGTTTATTATAATGCTCGTTGTCCCGTCAGCTTGTGCTGCGCTTCGTTAATATTCTGCTGTAGAGGGTATCTTTGTTTTACTCAAGACGTTTAAAGTTATGGCTACTTGATATGTATTTTTGATGTTTGCCGTTGACGTCTTAATGTGGACAGATATTGTTAAATCAATAAGTTGCTTAGGCTGGCTTTATTGTTGGTATGTGATATATTTCTCTCTACAGGTGCACATCAGGAAAATTTCCTTTGATTGGTTAGCTCCGGCGATCATTAAAGCTGGGTCTCTTTGCTTGCTCTGAGTTCTTTGTTCCTTAATTTTTTTTATTTTAATTTGTAGGGCTAGAAATTTTGCAAGCTACCTAAAGATTCATTATGCAGCTAGTCTTTATCTGTTGGTTCGCAATATTGATTATATTTTGAGTTTGAAGTTTGCATATGTGGTGTGTATGAGTTTGTCTTAATTGACTTGAAAGTCTAAAAAAAACCCTTAAGATTCATTTGAATATTGGAAGTTATTTGGTTTTTGGTTCATATCAAAATAGAAATTGCATGCTAAGCTTAGCTTCTGTACATGAATTGAATCAAACAAGCTTAAAATTGAAGCAAAATATTATTTTTTTTATAGTCGTATGTCCGTGCACTAGGAGTAGTTATTGGGCCTTACCGATGGGATTTCTCATTTGAACGAAGCTGATAATTTATATTTTGGATCATTTAGGTATATACATAGGTAAGATTTGAACGCAAGATCTTTTAGTTGGTAGTCAAAATTTTTTATCAACATACAAAATAGAGTTGCAAGTTGATAATATTAAAGCAATTGTGTAATTAGAATATTATAAATTTTAGGATTATTTGGCATGATATTAGTTATATATACAATTTATAGAATAGGTAAAAAATGTGATAGTACATTTTGGCTCTATATGGTCACCTAAAAACTATTTGGTGCAATGACTGGACGTAGCGCTACGTCCGTACTCTAATTAAAACTAGATATGTGGAGCCATGTGGATTTTTTTTTTGTATATTATCTTTGTTTTATGTCTTGTTAGGCCGATCGACCTGATCGACCTGACCGACCCTTAAAAATTCAATGGAGTTCAAAAGACGTGAAATGGGTTTTTTTAGATTTCACCCTACATTTTTAATTTTTCACTCTCTCTCTCTCTCTCTTGTCTAGCTCGGTTCTTCAGAAGTTGTTCTTCTAAACCTTCGGCATTTTCAGTCTCCAGGACCATTGGGGGTAGCAGAAGTTTGTCTACTTTGTTTTTAAAAATAGGTAAAAATTGTTGCGCCATTGTTACACTTTTACTGCGTATTAATACTTTTCATTTTTTTCCCCTTATTTTTCTTATATTTTATGTGCGGCTTTACTATGTTTTTGCATTCATGGTTTCATTTTCTATATTGATTAAGTAAACATTTCTTTTCATCTTTCATATCCTCATGTGCTGTACCTGTATTTTACCTTAGGTTTAGCAGCAGTTAAAGCACAGAGCACGTAAAGCGCAGTCAAAGCACAACAACCTAAGCAAGTTTTAACTATACTTTTAATGCTCTTTCAATGTTCTTTTCATTATTCATCTGACATTTCTAATTTTTCACTCTCTCCAGTCATTTGACATTTCCATTCTCCATGACCAGGCGGGCAACAAAAGTTCGCCTCCTTTGCATTTAAAAGTAGAAATGGCCTAGTAATTTTACTGCATATTATAATTATTTCTAATTTATGTACATCATTATTATATTTTTGATGTGCTTTCACTATGCTTTACATGTGCTTTCGCTACTCTTTTGATGCACTTTACATGCGTTTTTGTTGAGCATTTGCTGTGCTTTTACTGTGCTTTCTTCTTATTCTCTGATTATTATTTTTTATTTATTTATTGCAGATGGCTCCTTAATCTTGTCCGTTATTTCTCATTGCGAAGTTTCAACTTTCAGAAATATTTGTGACTCATTTGTTGAAATAGTTCTCAAAGATGTTTAGGACACTTTGAGGACTATGCACATCCATTAGTTCTTGAAGTTCCCACCATTTAACAAAAAAAATTTGCATGCTTCAATTTCTCCATGTAGATTTTTTAATCAATTAATCAAATACTGCTTACAAGTTTGCCCAACAGAGGTGTTGAGATCATATGTCAGGCCGAGCCACTTACTGGAGTTTTGTCAACTGAAATTAAAACTAAAATGATGGAACTAAACAAATCAACTGATGAAGTTGTTATGTTAAAAGCTTTATAATGTTTTTGGTTTCCAATTTATTTTTTCCCCTCAATACCAATAGAACCCCAAGAAGTTTGGTTTCTATACATAATAATGTAGATGAATTTTCATCTATTAATTGGGCTGGTAGTAGGAAAATTTTTATCCAAATATTTAATAAGATTGCCAACAAGATTGCTATGGAGAAGCCATTGGTTATATTAATGGATTTCTTTCTCTTTTATTGGTGAGTCCTAATTTCATTTAAGTTTAATTTAAACTATAAATATTTTTTTATAATTCATAACCTCATACTACTTTACATTGTCTAATGCAAATATAATTCCTAGAGTACATCTCTTATACAAATAGGTACCAAAATTTAAGGCCATGTTTTCTTAGATGGGGGGCAACATAGATATTTTTTATTCCGCAAAGAATGCCAAACATTTATTCGCTACCTTGAAGGAAATGTAGGTATGTATTTATATTTGCATTTAAAATTTTAAATAATTTTGCAAAGATTTATAATTTTTTAAATAATATTTAACACTTATAGAAAAAACGTAGTGAAATGGCAGTGAAAGCGCAGTAAAAGCGCAACAAGAGTGTTGTGAAAGATCAGTGAAGAATTCGATTAACTATTCTTTCACTAAGCTTCGGATGTGCTTTCTCTGTGTTATTACCGCGCTTTGGCTACGCTTTGAATGTACTCTTAATGCCCTTGGTATATTCTTAGTAATGAGATTTTCTAATTTTTGTTAATTTGTGTTCAGATTTTTCATATCCTCTAGGGTGTTAGTCAGGAAGTAGCAGATAATTTGAATGCTGACATAATTGTTATTGATAACCCCAAAATTTGAACTACTCAAACTCACCAAATCCCCTCACCAAAACCAAAAGAATTGACCACCCAAACCTCTCATTCTCCCCTTTAAGGTCATCCATATTCTCCCCATTGAGACCCCCCTCAAGCTCAAGGTGAGGATTGGGCTATTGTTTACAAAAAATTGCTTGGTGCCCTAAATAACTATTGTAATAGGTTTGAAGAGAATTTGGGCACTATGATTGATTGACTTGAAACACAAGTCGATTATCTTGAGTACAAGCTCATCCACCATATAGCCCAGTGTAAATATGATATAGAAAAAAATCCCGCATCTTCCTCATCCTCTTCTTACCCATATGTAAAAAATCCCTCCACATCTATAAATAAACCAAACCAAAAGGTACACAAACCCCCCAAAGAGATCTCCACAAGACTCCACCCAACTACCGGCCAACCCCCATTATTAGAACCCTCCTTTGCAACCCAAGTATTTATAGCTTATGTCACTGAATATGACATAGTGTGGAATTTTACCTTGGTAGCCTTCCCAAACTCATTGATCAAGATCATAATCACTATCATGATGCATTGAACCAACATTAAGCCTTTGGTGGTCTTTGATTTCCCATATTATATTTTTATCTATGTTTTTATAAGTTTAAATATGTTGTTTTAATTATTAGTTTATAGAAAAAACTCAAAAATGATAGAAAATCTAAAGTAAAGTATAGTACGATGACATCTAAAAATTCAACATTGTAGTGCCATATTTCACACTGTCGAGGAACTACACTTGGACATGGAAGCACCATGTTTACTATCTTGAAGCACTATGGCATCAAAATGGTCAGCATGGTAGTTCCATGTTCACTATCTTCAAGCACCGTGATGGTACTATCTATCATGCCTTGGCACCAAATCTGCCATCAAGTTATGTAGCGTTCAAAAGTCAACAATGACATTGCATAATATTGTAACTTCAAAGGACACGATATGCCAGCAAAGCAACACAAATGTTCACTAAGCAACTATTCCAAATTAGAAAGAACCTTGGCGGTGTAGAAGTTTCAGTACCAAAGCATTAATTTATTTCAAGGGCACCGTGGTGCTACTCTTTCAAGCATCGTGGTGCGCCACTCTTTCAAGCATTGTAGTGCCACATGCTATTTTTGTGTTATCTTATAAATAATAGTGATGCTAAGTTTTAAAGGAGTTTAGTTACTTGTTTAATTTTAGTACTTTTTGAAGTAATTCTTTAGTATCTCTTAGAGTCAATTCTAAGAGAGACTAGAGAAGTGTTAGATATAATCATTAGAGTGTTTAATCAGTATTTGTTTGAGTAACTTTGTATACTAAGAAAGGAGTGTGGATGAGATATATTAATCCTTCCTGGTAATATCACTCTCTTGTATTTTTATTCTTCCATGATTCAAATAAAAATAAGTTTTCTTATCTTTACTTTAATATTTAACTAGTTCTTTAGTTTTGAATTTATGATGTAGAGAATATATTAAGTACTCTGAAGATTCTTATACTATAAAGTTAATGCACATAGTGATCATATATATAGTTAAAATTTTGTGTTATGTATAGCATCGACGAAGGAATGTAAGAACAACCAATAATATTGAAATAATATATTCGCATACCTAGATATATCATGCAAAATATACTAGGTTCTTAAGGAGATGATATAACTATAGGAGGTTAGCATATATTTTTTTACTCCTACAAGCTCGATAGAGATCTAGGGATACATATGCTCTGAGTCACATTATAAATAAGAGTTTAAATAGGAATGATATACAATTTACATTCATCAATTCACAACACTTTATCTAAATATTGTATTTGTTATTTTTACTATTTATATTCAATGATTGAATCTGCACAACCAACATTTTTATTTTAGTAGGATAATTTAGCAATTAGAGTAAACAATAGTAGTTGATTACTAGAAAGCATACTTCCTCGTGAGTCTAATACTCTACTCTATCACTTTATTACTTGATTAGATATGTATGCTTACATATATTAAGTGGGATTTATTACTTTTTTTATATATCAAAGAAAATCTAAGCATTATTTAGGGGAGCTAGTGCCTTACACATTTAATAATTCAAAATTGCACTCCATAGCCCCTATCATTGAACTATGATTATATGATTGCAGGAAGATTTTAGTGATTTATTGTCTTCTGCTTAAAAAAATCAATCAAAAAATATATATTATTTATTTTATGCATACATACATATCATATAAAATTTACTTTTTAAAATAATAAAAAAAAATTTATATAATTAAATTTCAGAAAATAGATAATTTATTAGTCTTGTATTATCAAATTATTTATTTTATGCATACATACATATCATATAAAATTTACTTTTTAAAATAATAAAAAATATTTTTATATAATTAAATTTCAAAAATGGATAATTTAATCTTTTATTATCAAATTGCTAAGGCTGAAAACTTAAGCAAACAATTAATATCTACTCGCAAGAACTTAAAAAGAGTATTACTCAAACAAAATTTATTATTGAAACAACTTTTTTAAAACTCATTTTTTTAAATATTTGTTTCTAAAATTTCATTTTACATGATCAACAACCCAATCAAAAAGGCCGATAGCGAGCGAGTTGCTTTTTATCTACGTTTTCGGTTGCACAATCCGCGCAACGCGGTCCTACCCCTGCACTCTCGGTCCTGTGCAACGCCCACTCAAATTGCTACCCTCAAAGCTACAGCTGCGGTTTTTGTTCCAATTCGGCAGAGGAGAGCTTAGCACTTCTTCAAATGATCAAGTATTTCCCTTTAAGAATCCCTAGATCAACTTCATTAATAACTGTGCTTGTTCTTTCACCGAGCCGAATGACTTCCTTTGATCCTATATGCAATGTTGTGCTTATTTTTTCAGATATTTCCTAAAACATTACTTGGGCGGAACGTCAGCTGGTCCGTTTTCATGGTTTTGGATTGGATTTTTGGATCATTTTGTTCTTTTTTGGTTAAAGACGTGCAAATTTGACATATTGTTTTAATCCTTTTGCTTGATAAAAAATGGGTCATATTAAAGCTACGAGGGAACATTCTTGACTTCTCGGGCCGGGTATTTTGTAAAAAAAGGCGTGATTTTTGTTAAATTGATCTGGGAGGATCACTATGGCCTTAGGGATCCTTATTAGTCTCTCTTTCACTACATCTGTTGGTTACATACAGTAGGTCTTTGAATTTTTGTTCGTTTCTTATGTAACTCTTCAGTGAATGGGTTTACTTTTTGGCTTATGAGCAGTATAGACAAATTCCACTTGATGTAGAAATATGATTTACAAGTAATCATTGTTCGTTGTATCAGGCGCATGAATATTGGTAAATGTAACATCAAATTGGTAGGTACTGGGATGCATTAGAAGGCAGTCAAATTTGCACCTGTGTTGCGATCCATACAGATTGCAGAATGTCATGTATGGAGGGAAATTTTGAATTAGGGGTTTGAATTAATGTATTAAATAGGAAGGGGTGTTTAGGATTGGGGTTATGCATGATTTGTGTCTGATTTGGTGTCTTGAGTTCTTGGAGTCTTGGGCTCTAGCTTTGTTTAGGGATTGGGAGAGAGCGATCCTCCTCTCGAATTGAGGATCAATTGTACTTTACTTTTCTTCTTTCGTTAGTTTAACCATTGCAATAAAATTGCTATTTTTCTCATTCAAATTACGGAGTTTTTCTCGCTGTTTTTGTCTCTTTTGTTAGGGTTTGCTTGAAATTTTCAAGTATTTCCTAACAAATTGGTATCAAAGTATATTTTGGGACTATTTGTGGGTTGTTTTATGGAAAATCAACGGCTGTTTTTGGCCGGAGGAAGAGATTTTTTGCTGCTTTTTTGTCAATATCCAAATTTTTTGAACCTACAAAAATTTTGGGTATTGATGGCGGCCAAGAAGGTAGATGCATTGGAGGAACGCCTAGAAGGGGAGATGAGCCAAATGAAAGCACTGGTAGAAGACAAAATTTCATATATGGAAGATAAGGTTTCCAATCTTCATGAGATGGTGAAGAAGATATTGGGAAATCAAGTTCAAACGGCAACATCGAAGGCAAAAGGACCGGTGGGGAGAAGGACGAATTCTGAATTTTGTAGGAGGTATAGTAAGGTAGAAATCATGGAGGAGAGAAGTGGAAGGTGTGGAGAGGCTTGGTTATGGTGGGCGTGAATCAAAGGGTGTTGGTTGGGAAAGAAAAGAGAGGATTATAATTGGAGGGGTGCTGATTTTGAAGGAATGAGAGGAGAAAATGAAGAAGGGTTTGGGTACAAGCGGGGAAGGGAGGATCAGGAGACTTGGGGAGAGTCAAGCACTTGAGAAAGGGGAAATTATGGAGGAATATGGGGAAACGGGGGAGATCCTAAGGTGAGGAAATTGAAGATACCCATTTTTGAAGGGGAAGACGCACACGGGTGGATCTACAAGGTGTAGAGGTATTTCGCCGTCAATGGGCTGACGGAGGAGGAAAAGCTAACAGCAACAAGCTTATTTTTTGAGGGAAAGACATTGTCTTGGTACCAGTGGAGGGATCAGAGGAGACCCATATGGAGTTTGAGGGAATTTAAGGAATTCTTATTGGAATGTTCCCGAACTGGAAGGCGAGGGGACTTTTATGAGCGGTTCTTTACACTTGTGCAGAAAGGATCAGGGACAAACTACCGCGAGAGATTTGAGAACTTGGCTAGTCAAGTGGAGTAACTATTAGAGACTATTTTGAAGGGTAACTTCATGAAGGGACTCAAATCCGAGATCAGAGCTGCAGTGAGAGTCATGAGGCCTCGTGATTTGGGAGTGGCAATGGAGCTGACACAGTTGATTGAAGATCAAAAGTATCAAGAGAGGGGAGCCAAGGGCAGCAGTTCAGGGGCCTCTTACAGAATGATTACTACTCTTCTAGCACCCAAGGGTCTTGCAGCAAATAGTTTTCATTGAGGTTCCCAGGGAGAAGCTAGTTGGAGGAGGAAGTGGAGGAAACTTCATAAGGTTGACGGAGAGGGAGATATAGGAGAAGAGGGCGAATGAACTATATTTTAAGTATGATGAGATGTATACTCTAGGGCATAGGTGTAGGGATCAAATTCTTCAGGTTTTCACTATCTGTGATTACGAGGTAGCTTAAGAGTGACGTGAGAGTGGGTAGAGGACTAGAGGGAGAGATGGAGGACAAGCTACATTTCGATATGGCGGAGGTCTCCCTGAACTCAGTAGTATGATTCACTCTGAATCATACCATGAAGGTGAAGGGAGAAAAAGCAGACAGGGAGGTGGTGGTGTTGATTTACAGTGGGGTTACCCATAATTTTATCTCCAACCAGGTTGTGAACCAATTGGGGGTGAAATTAGTGGATTCAGGACGTTATGGAGTAATGATGGGTACGAGGAAGATAGAGATGGGCCAGGGGATCTGTAGAGTAGTGTTGAGTACATAGGGGTTCAAGTGATGGAGGATTTTGTCCCATTGGAGTTAGGGAACATTGATGTCATTATGGGGATGAAGTGTTTGTAGACCTTGGGAGACACCAAAGTCAACTGAGGGGCATTGACGATGGAGCTCGTGGTGAAGGGGAGAAGAGTAGTGATACGGGGAGATGCAGGGCTCTCTAAAGCCATTGGTGAGGAGCATATAGGAGGTGGGGGAAGGTTATTTGGTAGAACTACACAGGTTGGAGGGGATCAGACTGGAGGAGGGAGGGGAGATTCCTCTTTCAGTACAACCATTGATTCAGTAATTCAGTGAGGTTTTCTTAGCTACCTCAGGGATTTTCACCACCAAGGGAGCAGGAGCATGCTATTACTTTGAAGGAAGGTGTGTCACACATCAGCATTAGGCCTTACCATTATTCTTAATTTTAGAAGGATGAGATTGAGAACTTGATTAGAGAGATGCTGGAAGCAGAGATTATCAGACCCAGTGTTAGCTCTTTTTCTAGCCCAGTGTTACTTGTTAGAAAGAAAGATGGGAGGTGGAGGTTTTGTCTAGACTACATGGTAGTGATTAAAGAAACTATGTCAGATAAGTTTTCTATCCCAGTGATAGATAACCTGTTGGATGAGTTGATTGGAGCAGTTATCTTCACCGAGATAAATTTGAAGTTAGAATACCATCAAATCAAGATGAAAGGGGAGGATGTGTTAAAGACTACTTTCAAAACTCATGAAGGCCATTGAGAGTTTCTAGTAATGCCTTTTGGCCTCACTAACGCCCCAACCATTTTTTAGTCCCTCATGAACAAAGTTTTCAAGCCCTATCTCAGGTGATTTGTGTTGGTGTTCTTTAATGATATCTTGGTTTACAGCAGACTAGAGGAGTATTACTGGGAGCACTTGAGGAGGGTGTTAGAGCTATTACAGAAGCACCAACCCAGGGCCAACCTTAAAAAGTGTTGTTTTGCCCAGGCTAGTGTTGAGTATTTGGGGCATATCGTGTCTAAGGATGGGGTGGTGGCGGATCAGCCGAAAATTGAAGCTATGTTAAGCTGGCCAGTGCCTAAGAATCTTAGGGAGTTGTGGGAATTCTTAGGATTGATAGGATACTACAGAAGGTTTGTGAAGGGGTGCAACGCCATCACATAGAGCAATTGAAGAAGGATGATTTCTTATGGGGGGAGGCGGCCACAACAACTTTTGAGAGCTTGAAGAAGGCCATTACTGCTGTAACGGTCTTGGCACTACCAGATTTCACTCAGGTCTTCATCGTAAAGATAAATGCCTTAGGGTATGGATTGTGAGCAGTACTCATACAGAATGGTCGACCCATCGTCTATTTTAGCTAGGGTCAGGCTGAAATCAATCTATGAGAGAAAATTAATGGCTATTGTGTCAGCCATCCAGATGTGGCGAACCTACTTATTAGGCCGATATTTCATCGTCATGACAGATCAGTGGAGCTTGAAGTACTTTTTAGAGAAGAGGATGATGACTGAGGAGCACCAGAGATGACTGTCAAAGTTGTAGGGGTATGACTTTGAAATCCAGTATAGGTCAGAAATGAAGAATAAGGCGGCAGATGCATTGTCCAGATGTATGGGGAAGTTACATGCGATTGTAGTGTTGATCCCATTGGTGCTGGATTGGGAGGCCATTAAGGAGGAGAGTGCATGGGATGAGGAGTTGGGGAAGATTAGTGATGATTTGTTGAAGAAGGGGAGTTGCCACCCAAGGTATTCGTTGGAGGGTGAGAGGCTTCTTTATCAGGGGAAATTTGTGATGCGTAGGATATTAGTACATATTCTACGCTTTCTCCAGAAGTTCCATGGGAGCGCTGTTGGGGGTCATTTAGGAGTGCAGAAGACATACAAGAGACTGCCTTAGAATTATATTGGAAATGGATACATAAGGATGTGGGGGAGATGGTAACTAGGTGTGAGATCTGTCAGAGGAAGAAGCATATGGCCCTGTCTCAAGGAGGATTACATTAGCCTTTAGCTCTACCAGGTCGAATATGGGAGGAGCTATCCATGGACTTCATAGATTGATTACCTCGATCAGAAGGGTTCAAGTGATTCTAGTGGTAGTAAACAAATTTAGCAAGTATCCCCATTTCATTCCCCTACGACATCCATACATAGTAGTAATAGTGGCTTCAACTTTCATCAGGGAAGTGGTCAGACTACACAGAGTACCGAAGTCTATAGTATTTGATAGGGATAAGGTGTTTCTCAACCATTTATCCAGGGAGTTTTTCAGATTGCAGGCGACAATACTGAAGAGGAGCACCGCCTACCACCCTCAGACAGATGGTCAGATATAGGTGATCAATAGGAGCTTGGAGACATACCTACGATGCTTTGTGTTAGAGACACCCAGTTGTGGGCCAAGTGGTTGATATGGGTAGAGTATTCGTACAACATTTATCATTCTACTTCTCAGATGACCCAATTCAAAGTGTTGTATGAAAGGGATCCTCCTCACATAGTGCATTTTGGGCATAGTAGCACTCCAGTTTCTTTAGTAGAGGAGTATTTATAGGAGAGGGATTCGATGTGAGAAGAATTGAAGAGACATCTACTAAGGGCCCAACAGATTATGAATAAACAAGTAGATGGACATAGAAAATACATCCAATTTGAGGTAGTGGACATGATGCATGCAATAAACTTCATTTTAAGTTTATATTATTTTTATTTTGAATTCTATTGTAATGTGGATTTTATGTTTTATATTTTCCCCAATGATGGAAGACAATCAATGATCATGTGAAGGTAGAGTGCTCTTGGGTCATGTCCACCTTTGGTTTGCTAGCTTTCTTGGTTCCTTTGGTATTTTTTGTTGGGCTGAAATTCATTTAAATGGGCTTGGCACATGTTCCTTTAGCTGTTTGGTGTTTGATGTGTTGTGGCTAATTAGGAGCCGTTTTTTGAGCATTTGGCTGCTATGTTGCTGAGCTGCTGTGCTCCTTTCTTGGTGTCTGTTCGGCTCTGGCTTTTCTGATTCTGGTTGGATTTTTGAGGGGACCTGGCTGCTTGGTTTGAGGTTCTGCCATGCATTTTCTCTTGGGTTTTTCCTATGTTCTGATTGGCTAATTGGGGCGGCTTCTTTGAGTGTATTTTGAGCTTCTTTCCCCTATTTAAATGTGATGTTGGCTGTTGTTGGGAGGTTGTTGAAGTTTGTTATTATCTCTAAAAATTTGAGGGTTTCTTCCTAAGCTTGAGAGCTTTTTTCTTCTACCTATTTCTTCCTCTAAGACTTCTATCTATTTCTTCTCTCCACAAGTTTCCACCCCATTGTATCTTTCTTTTCTACAAAAGGTGTAAGAGGTGTTGTTGTTGGCTGGTTTGTTGGTATTTGCTGGAGGAGTTTTAACGGGTCTTGGATCGGGATTGCTATGGTGAACCACTAATTTGCATGTTCTTAAGAGCACTATAATTTCATATTTTATCGTTACATGTGAGGTGGCAACTAGTTGGTTGTTTTGAGGGGATTTTTTTTAGTTTTTAAATTTTGATTTCTTTAGTTTCTTCTTTTTTCTTCCTTTCTTTTAAAACATCTTTAGTTTCTTGCACCGAGTTTGTTTTATCGGTGGTTGTTCACTTGTTTTTGGATTGAGCCGTGTTCCGTTTCTCCTAAGTGTTCTCATTTGGTTTTAGTCTCTTTTGATCCCATCAGGACATGGTGTTCTTAAAGCTTTGACCTTACAGGCAGAAGACTGCTGCCAACATGAGTAATGAGAAGCTAGCACCCAAGTATTTTGGGCCATTCAAAGTATTAGAAAGGATTGGAGTAGTGGCATACCGACTGAAATTGCCACAAACAGCAATACATCCTTTTTTCCACGTATCACAATTGAGGAGGGCGATTAGGGATCATGCAGCCAGTTTTGAGATACTAGGGACATTGACAGAGGGCTTGGAGGTGATGTTGGAACCCCTTGAGTTACAAGGGGTGCGCCAGGGGGAAGGACAGGTAAAGGAGGTGTTGATAAAGTGGAAGTACGTCATAGATTATGAGGTGACATGGGAGCCTTATGAGAGGGTGAAGTATCAGTTCCCTCCTTTAACCTTGCGGACAAGATGATTCTTTGGTAGGGCAGTATTATTTGGCCGATTCTCACTAAACCGGCCCAAGGAGGAACAATTATTAGGTCAGGTGACCTGACGTAGCTCTACGTTCGGACGCCAATAACATGTCGCCACGTGCTCTCACTCAATGCCGCGCGGCCCGACGACTTGGTACGACCCAAGATTGCTATGTTCGCGTATTGCTCGGTATTGCTAGGTATTGCTTGGCAATAATAAAAAATATCACTCAGTGAAGACCAATACCGAGCAATACCGAGAAATACCGAGCAATACCAAGAAAAACTTGGTATTGCTCGGTATTGCTCGGTATTGCTCGATATTGCTCGGTATTGGTCTTCACAGAATGATATTTCTCGTTATTGCCGAGCAAAATCGATCAATACTGAGCAAATATCTAGTAACACGCGAACATAGCAATCATGTCTCCGTTCCGGGTCGGGGTGGCACTATTTTACTGGCATCCGAACGTAGAGCTATGTCAGGTGATCGAACCAAATAAAAGTTCCCCAAGGAGAGACGTCTCATGTGTATAAGAGGCGGAATATCTTGTCTGCCTCCTATGATTGTCGCCCAAATTTAGTGGACCCCACTAGGAAAATTATTGAGGGAGGAGGGGGGGGGGTGGCAGCGGCTAGGGTTGGAGTGAAATATTGAATTAGGTGTTTGAATTAATTTATTAAATAAGAATTAGTGCTTAGGATAGTGGAATTGGTTTCCCACAGATGACGCTAAACTTTAGTGGGCTAGAATATATGAGGCGATAGAGTTAGAATTTTACGTCTCAGCGTTATATGGATATCCAGCACACAAACATATAACCTAAAATTTATTACATGGAAAACCCAAGAAAAGGGGAAAACCACGGGTCCACGCCCAGTTGAAATGATTCCACTAGTGTTTGAGTTAATTACATGTGACAGAAACATCCTTGAATTAAGAATGATTAGATTGCAATAATCAACTGTTGGGTTGAACTCTTGTAACGAATGGAGATTGGATGGAAGTTCGGCGCATTCAATGATCGGGGGGAAGTCTGGTATCAGTCGGTAGCTGTGTGGAAGTCCAACGACAGCCAATGGCCGAGGAGTCTGGTGGCAAGAGACTCTAGTTTCTCTCTCTTCCTTGCTTAGGTCCCCCTCTATGATGATTGAGTAGTATATTTATCATTTTTTCAGAGTGGCATGACCAGTAAATATATGGGAGATCAAGGATAAGTTGGGAGTGGTTTGAATGGACAACCGATGTTGATTCCCTAGATCGTGAACCGTTTATTGGGCATTTGAATTTCTTAATGATATCAATATTTGATGATTTTAGGCTCGTTGGATTCGTCTCGTCGAGTCGCTCGATTTGACTATAAGCATGTCGCATTTGGTCATCCAATTTTTGGTTTAAACTTTCAAAACGCACTTCGGATCTTCAATTTGGACCCATTTGGGCTTGGATTGAGTCGAGTTTGGTGTCGTTAGGTTCAGATTTTTGAGACGTTTAGTTTGTTAGTAAGTTTGCTGAAATTGGAGTTCGGATGATCCCAAATTTAATTTTAGAATTTTCCAACTTGATTTTTCCTTTAAATTCATGCCTGATCAAGATAATTTATTTATGATATATAAATAATTATTTTGCATTTAATAGCTTATCATGACTTTGCAGTACAATGGAGCTTGGGGATTTTGCCAACAACAACAACAACAACATCAAGCCTTTGTCCCACTACGTGGGATCGACTACATGAATCCTTTTTCACTATAGTGTCATGTTAAAAGTCAAATTCTCATTTAAATATAATAAAGAAAGATTATTTCTAATATTTTCTAACTAAGTCTTTTTAGGTCTTCCTCTACTTTTCTTAACATATGTAAAATATAATACCTCAACTTTCCTAACAGGGTCATTGGAAGGCCTCCGTTTAATGTGTCCAAACCATCTAAAGCTACTCTCTCTAATCTTATTGATGTAGACACAATAAAGAAACAGACGCGATTGATAGAACTTAAAACAAACTTTATTAAAATAAAGATGGACAACTAAAACTTGACAAACACGACAAGAAATACTAGGAGATTTTATAAGGAAATAAAGAAAATTAAAAACAAAAGCTATCCTCAGACAACCGTCAGAGCGGGTTCCTCACATGCATCAAATAGTAGATTAAATAAGAGAAGTGCATAAGACTAGCAAACCGATGGTTCACCACTGCAAGACTGTCCAAATGCTTCCAAATCAACCAAGACACGACACCCTAAAGTTGCTTCACTGTTGAGAAGAAGGATACAGATGGAGTGGCACTTGCGGAGAGACGAAAGAGGTTAGAAGCCCGAGAAGAAAGGTTGGAAAGAGCCCGCAGGATTTCTGGAGGGGATGAGAAAAGAAGGGTGGAAAGAGCCCGCAGGATTTCCGAATAAACCCGCAGGTTAATAGCAAACTATGCTCACAAATATCAACTGCTTTCCTTCTCATCATCATCTCATTTTTATAGGCAAAGAAGGGGAAAGCCAAGAGTCACATGACTTTAATTTCCATTAGAACCGAAGCATTATTAGCATAGAAATCTGATGGAACTTGGTTTGTAAATTTCGGAATCCAGGAAAACAGCCCAAAAACAGTGGAAAAATGGGGAATTTCTTGGATGAAAACAATCACAAACACTTCATTAACTTAAATATCAAAAGACTTACAATTTTCCACGGATACAATGCTCTCAATTCGAGAAGAGAAGCTTTCTTCCAAGCCCTAGACTATAAAAACAGCCACCAAAATGAGATCCCCTCAAAACAAACCCTAACTCCCTTTTAACCCTCACATAATCCCACCATAATACCCTAATTACCCCTAAGGCAAACAAATTACCCTCCCTCTTCCATTTGGTGGGCCCCTTGGGCCCACCCGCCTCCTCCTCCTCCGGCCGAGCGCTCAGGCGGGCGGTTTCTCCGCCTGCAGTAAACGAGAACCGGCCCATTTTGAGTCGGTGCTGATGTGGGATGGACCGGCCAGTCCGGTCCATCATCACTCCCCGCCCAAAGATTAACCTTGTCCTCAAGGTTGAAAGCGGGAAACTGGGCTTGTATGCTCTCATAGGCCTCCCAAGTAGCGTCATGTGTCGGTAGATCTTTCCACTCAATCAAAACTTCTTTCCCTCCTTCCTTAGTGTGTCGAACCCCTTTCAATGAAGAAGGCTCTAATAAACTTGTACCCTCTTCAGACAATGTTGGCGGTAAAGTATCGACTGGTACAAAATCTCCCTTGAACTTCTTTAACTGTGACACATGAAAGACTGGATGAATCGTAGTAGTGGGTGGTAACTTCAGGCGATATGCTACATTCCCAATCTTCTACTTCATAGGGGCCTTAATACCTTGGGGCCAGCTTAACACTTAGCCTCCTTGCTAAAGTATTCTGCCTGTAAGGCCTCAACTTCAAGTATACAAATTCCCCAGTCTCAAAATGAACATCCTTCCTATGATGATCTGCTGCCTGCTTCATGATGTTCTAGGCTCGTAACAAGTGTTTCTTCAGCTCCCCCAAGATCTCATCCCTTTCTGACAATTGTTGCTCCACCAGAGACACTGATGTAGAATGTGACTTGTACTGTATCAGAGTTGGAGGATCCCTTCCATAAAGCACCTTGAAAGGTGTGACCTGCGCCGCCTTGTGAAATGAAGTGTTATACCAATATTCAGCCCAAGGTAGCCACCTTACCCAATGCTTGGGCTTTTCCCCCGCAAAACATCTAAGGTAAGTCTCCACACTTCTATTGACTACCTCAGATTGCCCATCTGTCTGTGGGTGGTAGGCTGAACTGCGCTTCAAATGTGTCCCTTGTAACTTGAACATCTCCTTCCAAAAGTGACTCAGGAACACTTTATCTCTGTCAGAGACTATCCACTCAAGAAAGCCATGAAGCCTCACAATCTCTCTGATGAAAACTGCTGCAACGGTAGTGGCATTAAAAGGATGTCTCAATGGTATGAAATGAGCATACTTACTAAGCCGGTCAACTACAACTAGAATGACAGTGTAGCCTTCCGACTTGGGTAAGCCTTCGATGAAGTCCATAGTCACCTCTGACCAAACCTGATCAGGTAACTCAAGTGGCTGCAACAGTCCTCCAGGGGCACAAGCTTGATACTTGTTCCTCTGACAAGTATCACACTGGGCCACCATTTCCTCCACATCTTTCCTCATCCCCTTCCAGTATATCTCTCTAGCCAATCTCTGATAAGTCTTCTGCCCTCCTGAATGTCCTCCAATAGCACTGGCATGAAAAAACTCTTGAAGTATCAGTGGAATCTGGGAAGAGGTCCTAGGTAAAACTAACCTTCCTCTGTGTAGCAAAAGCTGATCCTCCACTGTATATCCTGATGGTATTTCTTCCCCCTTCCTTATGGCCTCTCTGAAGCTCCCCAATTCTTCGCTAGTCATATTTTCTGTCATCAAATTCCCCCAATCCACTAACTGAGGCACACACTCCACCTTCCTGGATAAGGCATCAGCAGCTTTATTCTCCAATCTTGGCTTATACTGAATCTCGAAATCATAGCCCAATAATTTGGAGAGCCATCTCTGATGTTCTTCTGTCACCATGCGTTGCTCCAACAAATATTTTAGACTCCTTTGATCAGTCCTCACAAGGAATCTTCTACCCAACAAGTACGGTCGCCACTTCTGAATGGCATTAACAATGGTCATCAGTTCTCTCTCATAGACAGATTTGAGCTTTGCCCTCCCTGATAGTACCTGACCGTAGAAAGCTATGGGTCGCCCTTGCTGCATAAGAACCGCTCCTAACCCCAAACCAGATGCATCAGTTTCCACCACCAGCTGCTGCTCAAAATTCGGTAATGCTAACACCGGGGCACTAACCATAGCTCTTTTCAAAGCCTCCATAGCGCTATCTGCCTCCAGTCCCCAGTTGAAGCTGTCTTTCTTCAACTGCTCAGTGAGTGGAGCGATCCATACCCTTTTATGAACTTCCGGTAGTAACCTGTGAGTCCTAAGAAGCCCCGGAGAGCCCGAAGGTTCTTAGGAGTTGGCCAGCTCGTCATGGCCTCCACCTTGGAAGGGTCGGCTGCTACCCCTTCTGCTGATATAATGTGCCTCAAATATTCCACACTTCTTTGAGCAAAAGAGCACTTTTTCTGATTGACATACAACTGATGATGTTGTAAAGTGCTCAAAACCTTCCTCAAGTGCTCCAAGTGTTCGTGTAGGGACCTGCTATAGATCAGAATATCATCAAAAAACACTATAACAAACCTCCTCAACATGGGTTGAAACACTTGGTTCATCAGAGCCTGAAATATAGAAGGAGCATTGGTGAGTCCAAATGGCATCACCAAAAACTCATAGTGTGCCTCATGAGTCCTGAAAGCAGTCTTGGGAATGTCCTTCTTCCTCATCCGGATCTGGTGATACCCCGACTTCAAATCAAGCTTGGAGAACATTATAGCACCCCCCAACTCATCAAGAAGCTCATCAATAACGGAGATTGGAAATTTGTCTTGAACAGTCTCCTTGTTGAGAGTCCGATAATCAACACAAATTGCCAGCTACCATCATTCTTCTTCACCAATAGTACTGGGCTCGAAAAAGGGCTCACGCTAGGTTGGATGACCCCCGCCTCCATCATCTCCCTGACTAGCTTCTCAATCTCCTCCTTCTGAGCA
>NW_021318680.1:188983-196561 GCF_001605985.2 Dendrobium catenatum
GCGGTATTGATCAGAAGACAATCTATCCTTTATCAGCTCAGCCATCTCCAAAGTCTCCCTCAGACTCCTTGGTTTGGCCGCTCTAACTGCTGATCGAATGTGGGGCTTCAAACCCTTCATGAAGTTCCCCTCAAGCACCTCATCCGTCATCCCACGAAGTCTACTGGACAGCAACTCGAACCTGTCCCTATAAGCAGATACTGTACCAGTCTGAGTCAGTGCGAAGAACTGCTCATGATGAGTTCCCTTCTTTGGCGGTCTGAAGCGGTCTAGGCACATCTCCCTAAACTCTGCCCAACATCTGAATCTTTGCCATTCTTCCATCCACTGATACCAAGCTAGGGCTCTTGCCTCCAAACATAAAGGTACCGCTAAGAGTTTCTCCTCATTCGTCATCCCCATCACTGTGAAGTGTCTCTCCGCCTTGAAGATCCAACCATATGCATCCTCACCTTCAAAGATTGGAAGCTTCAACTTCCTCATTCCCCATTCTCCTCTCCCATTCACCCTGCCGTGGCCCATACCTCCTTGCCCATATCTCCCATCTGGTTGCCTCTCCCTTGGCCGTGGGTCCATCCCACGATTCTCCCTTCTTTCCCAAGCTTGCGGTGCCACCGGATCCCCCTTTGCATAACCAGCCAACCCCCACTGAGGCTCCCTAGGGTAGGCCTCCCTTCTTCCTCGATACGATCCTCCTCCCCACTGATTGTAAGGCATGCTTCCCCCCTCCCTTCCTTCGTAAAATTGATCTAGATGATTCTGAGTATAGCTTTCCCTAGCATCTCCCATAAATCCGACGGTGGAGTAGCCCTCCCCTCCACGGTTTGGGCCATACATGCCCCCCCTTGGGCCGGCGGACCATGCATCCTCTCCATGGTCGCTAATGTCAATGGCCTCCTTCCCTTTTGCATTAGGTCCCTCACGAACCCTACTTCCACCTTCACCATCAACCGGCTGCGCATTAGGGTTAGGGTTAGGGTTAGTCGAACCCCCCATATTGTTTTGGCCCGCCATCATTTGTTTGATCATCTCTTGTAACCCTAACATTTGAGTCTTCAACTCGTCTACTCCATCTAGCTTTTCGTCAAAGGATGCAAATTTCTCTTTGAGGGTAGTGAACTCCACTTCCCACTCTCCAACTTTCTCTTCAATAGATTCAATTCTTCTTGTACCCATCCCTTCCTTGTGGATCTAGCGCTCTGATACCACTTTGATGGAACTTGGTTTGTAAATTTCGGAATCCAGGAAAAACAGTGAAAAAATGGGGAATTTCTTGGATGAAAACAATCACAAACACTTCATTAACTTAAATATCAAAAGACTTACAAGTTTTCATGGATACAATGCTCTCAATTCGAGAAGAGAAGCTTTCTCCCAAGCCCTAGACTAGAAAAACATAAAAACAGCCACCAAAACGAGATCCCCTCAAAACAAACCCTAACTCCCTTTTAACCCTCACATAATCCCCCCATAATACCCTAATTACCCCTAGGGCAAACAAATTACCCTCCCTCTTCCATTTGGTTGGGCCCACCCGCCTCCTCCCTCTCCTTCGGTCGAGCGCCTAGGCGGGCGGTTTCTCCGCCTGCAGTAAACGAGAACCGGCCCATTTTGGGCCGGTGCTGATGTGGGATGGATCGGCCGGTCCGGTCCATCAAAATCTTCCCAAACCATTCGAAAATCAATCCAAACACAGGAACCGAAACAACAATTACGGGAACCAAGCCTCACGCATGGAACCAAGGAGTCACGGACTCGGGAAGAGTCCCAGGTGCGGAAAACAGCAAATGGCCGGAATTCCAAGAGGTAAAGCATGGAAAAACAACACTTCATATAACTTTTTATGCCTAGAATTCAGCCATCATTAAAGAGCAAGCCACGGTTTTCCAAGAGGCAAGAAGAAAGGGGAAGGGGAAGGGATAAACTTCAGCTTAAGCAACTAAGAGAATGAGCTCCATCCAAACCTCCTCCAATCAACCCGTGAACCAGCAGTAGTAAATGGACCAATCAAGCCAGCAAACCAAAGGTCTATCAAGTCTCATGCACAACCTACTATGATCATTGGATGCTTTCCCATCATTGGATAGCTAAAAAAAGAAAAGAACATAAAATATTCTATTGTTCAAATAAAATTACAGAAACATTTGATAGCATCAATTCTCCCCTAGTTGAAAATTCTCATCTCCTGATGAGAACGTATCAGCAACTTGTTCATAAAGCCCTGAATTTCTTTTTTTTAGATCACCAGCATCAATCCAAGTACAATCAGTCAATGGTCGATTGCTCCATTTGACCATGAACTTCTTGTGTTCCCCATGTCTCGTTTTAGTGATTTTCATATCTATCACATCTTCAATTTGATCTTCTGACTTTACCAAAGGAGCATAGAATTGTAAAGTTTCAATATCTACAAAATCCTCAGAATCTCCTTCATACTGTTGACCCCAATACTAGTGTCGGGATCACGTCGACCACGCAAGGTGAATATCGAAAGCAAAAGAGCGAAATCGTGCAAAAACTCACCCGACGCGTGTCGACCGAAAACCCAAAATCATCGAGACGACCTCCGTTTGTGAAACGGACAGCGCCGATGCATCTGGGGCAATGGAAATAGCTAAAATTGCTACAAAATCCTCAGAATCTCATTGAGACGGTTTTCCATAGCAAGACATCTTAATAGATTTTCCAAGCTTCTATTGACTACTTCAGTTTTCCCATCAGTTTGAAGATGATAGGCGCTACTATATTGAAGAGTAGTTCCTAGTTTTGCCCACAGAGTTCTCCAAAAATGACTTAAAAACCTAGTGTCACGATCAGAAGTAAAAGTTCGAGGAATACCATGCAAATGAACAACTTTAAAAAACAAATCAGCAATATGAGAAGCGTCAGAAGTTTTCTTGCAAGGAATAAAATGTGCCATTTTACTGAATCGATCAACTACCACAAAAACAGAGTCATATTTTCGAAAAGTAACTGATAAGCCTAAAACAAAATCCATAGAAATATCTTCCCAAGGTTTGTTTGGAATGGGCAGAGGAGTATACAAACCAGAATTTTGTGTAGTTCCTTTAAAAGCTTGACATACATTGCATTGTTTTACTAATTTAGCAACGTCTTTTCTCATGTGAGGCCAGAAATACTTTTCTTCAATTAAAGCAATTGTTTTTCCTTGCCCAAAATGTCCTCCCAAACCTCCACTATGCAATTCTTTCACAAGTTATTCTCTCAAAGAACTTTTAGATATGCAAAGTCTAGTTCCCTTAAATAAGAAACCGAAAAACAACATTTCATATAACTTTTTATGCATAGAATTCAGCCATCATTAAAGAGCAAGCCACGATTTTCCAAGAGGCAAGAAGAAAGGGGAAGGGGAAGGGACAAGGCCACTCCAAAAGTAATTCTTCTAAATGAGGTACCTTTTTGGATATTAATGAGCTACTAAACTTGAGCTCAACAACTTAAGAGAATGAGCTCAATGCCATAAGCTCCAAGCAGCCAACCCGTGAACCATCAGTGGACAAGGACCAATCGAACCAGCAAACCAAAGGTCTACCAAGCCTTATGCACAATCTACCATGATCATTGGATGCTTTCCCATCATTGAATAGCTAAAAATAAAATAAAATAGAAAATAAAATATACTATTGTTCAAATAAAATAAAAAGTACAGAAATTCTTGATAACATCACTTATCTTCCACTGCAGCTACTTTAACCTTTTCACGTATATGCTCATTTCGTATCCTATCTCTAAGTGTACAGCCTCTCATCCACCTAAGCATCCTCATCTTTGCAACACGTAACTTAATATTATGCTTCTCTTTTAATGGCCAACATTCTGCACCATAAAGCATTACAGGTCTCACCATCATCTTATAGAATTTTCCCTTAAGTTTGAGAGGGACTTTTCTATCGCACAACAAGCCCAAAACATTCCTCCACTTCAACCATCCAATTTGAATTCTGCTAATAATATCTCCATCTATTTCACCATCACTCTGAATAATAGATCCAAGATATCTAAAACGTGTACTCTTATTAGTGACTTGATAACCCAAAGTCACAATCCCCTCACTAGGTCTATTGCTACTAAAATTACACTCCATATATTATGTTTTAGATCTACTCAAGCGAAAACCTTTAGACTCTAAAGTTGACCTCCATAATTCAAGTTTACCTTCAACTCCCTCTCTAGTCTTATCGACAAGAAGAATATCATCAACTAAAAGCATACACTGAGGTACATCCTCTTGCAAATGTCTAAGTGAGAACATCCATGACTAAAGAAAAAAGATATGGACTTAAGGCTGATCCTTGATGTAATCCAACCAAAATAGGAAAATACTTAGTCAAACTACCTTGTGTTTGAACACAAGTAATAGCTCATGCATATATATCTTTAATGATTTGAATATAAGCATTATTAACTCCTTTCTTTTCAAGAACTCTCCATAAAACTTATATTGGAACTTTATCATATGCTTTTTCTAAATCAATAAATATCATATGTAGATCCTCCTTATTCTCTGTATATTTCTCCATCAAACCTCTCAATAAATGTATGGCTTCTATAATAGACCTACCCGACATGAATCCAAATTGATTTTGGGAAACATTAGTATCACGCCGCAACCTACGCTCTATAACTCGCTCCCATAGTTTTAAAGTATGACACATTAACTTAATTCCTCTATAATTCATTTCTGTGCATCACATTTATTCTTAAAAATAGGAATTAACACACTCAATCTCCACTGATTTGGTATCTTTTTAATTTTTAAAACAATATTAAAAAGTTTAGTAAGCCAAGAAATTCCTTCATCTCCTAAGCATTTTCACATCTCTATTGGAATATCATCAGGTCCAACAGGTTTTCCATACTTCATTTTCTTTAAAGTCTCTCTAACTTCGTTTTTACTAATACACCGATAAAAATAAAAATTTTTATTTTCATTTAGGGTGCTAAAGTATCTAAAGTTAATAGTATTTTCACAATCTTCATTAAAAAGTTTAGCAAAATATCTCATCCACATTTGTTAATATCATATTCTAAGAAAAATACTTTTTGATCTACATCCTTAATACACTTCACTTTAACTAAATTCTTACTACTCATATCTCCTTGTTTGATTAGCTTATACATATATCTTTCTCCCTCAGTATTTAATATATTATATCTCTGTTTAAAATTGCGCAATAAGAGGCGCGCCTCTGCGCAATTTGACCCAAAAACGCCTCGAGGCTTACGCAATTCCTCTCCTGGCAGAGGCGTACGCCTCACCTGTTCTGAGGCGCGCCTCACCTGGTCTGAAATGGCGCAATTTTGGGTGAGGCGTACGCCTCTCAGAACCTGCCCCACCCACTTAAATTGAAGCCTTTTCTCCCCTTAATCCCGCACGGCTTCCAGGTTATCCCGAAATTTTCCTTCCCGCAGCCTGTGTTCGCGAAACAGAGGGGTTTCCGCACGGTCGGCTTCCCTTCCCGCCGCCTCTCCCGCCGCGCCGCCTCTCTCCGGCGAATTTGAAGTGTCGGGCCGCCCTTTAGGAGTACTCCACAATCGATTTTAGGTATTTTTTTTAGTTTAGGGCTAGATTTTTCAAGTGAAAGAAAATCTAGGGTTTTTGATTTTTTGATTTTTTTGTGTTTTGGATTTTTAAATTCTTATTTAAGCAATTCTCCGTCCGTGAGGCTTACGCCTCACACCGCCTCGAGGCTTACGCCTCGCCTCACGGACGAAAATCGCCTCGAGGCTTAATTACACAATTTTAAACATTGTATTATATAAATCATTAAAAGCTAAGCTCTTTGCATCGCAAATAGCTTTCTTAGATTCCTTACGAGTCTCTTTATAATTTTCCCAATTATTCGATTTTTTACATTTAAACCAATTTTTATGATAAATCTTCTTATTTTTTATCTTTTCTTGCACATTTGGATTCTACCACCAACTATTTTTATTATTAGGAGCTTGTTCCTTTGAAACTCTAAGCAAATCTTTTGCAATATCCTTAATATCACTAGCCACTTTTTTTCACATAACATTAACATCCTCATGTACAGACAAAATCTTAAGATCTAAAATCTTACTCTCAAAAATACTTTTGTCAATATTCTTTAAATGCCCCAATCTAATCCTAGAAAATCATTTTATTTTATTTTTTATTTTTTATTTTTTATCCCTTTATCTTAAAGTCCAAAACTAATAATTAATGTTGGGTACATAAATTTTTACTCGGAATAATCTTATAATCTTTGCAATCTAAACGATCTAATTTTCTTATAATAAAATAATTAATATGTGTTTTACTTTATCTATTTTTATAAGTGATATGATGCTCATATTTTTTCATAAATAAGGTATTAGGTATTAAAAAATCATAAGCTAAAAAAAAATCTAATATGGCCTTACCACCTTCATTTTTCGTTCGAAACCCATGACCACCATGATGCTTTTAAAATCATCCATCTCTCTACCAACGTGTCCATTTAAACCCCCTTTAATAAAAACTTTTTCTTTAAGAGGTATCTTTTGTATTAATTCTTCTAAGTTATTCCAAAATTTTAATTTTGAACTCATATCCAAGGTTCTGAAAATCGGACCGGACAATGAACCAGAAGAAAGAGAGGTTCACGGTTCGACCAGTCGAACCGGGGTCGAACCGGATGACGTATAAATAATATTATTATTATAAAAAATTAATAAAATTGATAAAATAATGAAATATAATAACCATATAATTTTATATAAATTATTGTTAATTTATATTACATATTTAGATTTAATTTATAAATATAAATTATTTAAAAAGCTCATAATATAAAATTATAAATATAATTAAATATTTTTATATAAAACTATTTCATTTGGAAACATCTAAATATGTTAAAAAATTTTACCATAATATTTACAAAGTTTTTTAACAATATAATATTTACCAAATATGTTAAAAAACTTAATATTTACAAAGTTTTGTAAATATGTTAAAATTTACAAAGTTTTTTACATCATAATATTATGACCGGACATCTAAATATGTAAAAAACATTAAAAAATATTATTCAAATATAAAAAATAATTATTTCTATTATAATTTATATGATATAAGTTTTACTTGAGTGATTTGACAAACAAAAATGAATCCACATTAACTTTATAATATATATAATGAAAAATATTAAAAAAAATAAATATAAAAAATTAAATATTATGAACTAAGAAAATAAATTTTATCAACTAAAAAAATTAATATTATTCAAATTATAAAAAACTAATTAAAAAAATTATTTTAAAAAAATAATACAAAACTATACAAAGGCTAAAACTATGAAACAAAAAATGGGTCTTTGCTTTGTATGGTTTAGTCCCACATTGCTTGGGAAGTTTTACTTTGTATATTTTATATACCTTTTCACTTTCTCTCATACCAAGAGGTCATGTGAGGAAAAGATGACATGAGGTTGTTCAATTATTATTTAAAATAATGTACTTAATATGAAATTAAAAGTTTTATAATAATTGATTAAGATTAATATTTATTTAATATTATTTATATTAAAAAAATTTGAACCGGCCGGTTTT
>NW_021318680.1:196661-228661 GCF_001605985.2 Dendrobium catenatum
TTGGGGGAGCTGAAGAAACACTTGTTACGAGCCCAGAACATCATGAAGCAGGCAGCAGATCATCATAGGAAGGATGTTCAATTTGAGATTGGGGAATTTGTATACTTGAAGTTGAGGCCTTACAGGCAGAATACTTTAGCAAGGAGGCTAAGTGTTAAGTTGGCCCCAAGGTATTATGGCCCCTATGAGGTAGAGCAGAAGATTGGGAATGTAGCATATCGCCTGAAGTTACCACCCACTACTACGATTCATCCAGCCTTTCATGTGTCTCAATTAAAGAAGTTCAAGGGAGATTCTGTACCAGTCGATACTTTACCACCAACATTGTCTGAAGAGGGTACAAGCCTATTGGAGCCTTCTTCATTGAAAGGGGTTAGACCCACTGAGGAAGGAGGGAAGGAAGTTTTGATTGAGTGGAAAGATCTACCGGCACATGACGCTACTTGGGAGGCCTATGAGAGCATACAAGCCCAGTTTCCCGCTTTCAACCTTGAGGACAAGGTTAATCTTTGGGCAGAGAGTGATGATAGACCGGACCGGCCGGTCCATCCTCCATCCGCACCGGCCCACAAGGGGCCGGTTCTCGCCTTTTACAGGCGGAGAAATCGCCCGCCTGGGCGTTCGGCCGAAGGAGAGGGAGGAGGCGGGTGGGCCCAAGGGGGCCACCAAATGTAAGTGGGAGTTTGTTTTGTTTGCCCTAGGGGTAATTAGGGTATTTTGGGGGGTTTCATGTGAGGGTTAAAGGGGAGTTAGGGTTGGTTAGAGAGGGATCTTGTTTTGGTGGCTGTTTTAGCTTTCTTCTTCTCTAGGGCTTGGGAGAAAGCTTCTCTTCTCGAATTGAGAGCATTGTATCCGTGGAAACTTGTAAGTCTTTTGATATTTAAGTAATTAAAGTGTTTGTGAGTGTTTTCATCCAAGAAATCCTACATTTTTCCACTGTTTTTGGGCTGTTTTTTCTGGATTCCGAATTTTTGCAACTCAAGTTCCATCACTCTGATATTCTGTTGAAATGTTATAAATGCACTTTTCAGTGGATTTTTGAGTCGTCCAGTGCTTTTTATAGCAATAGCATCTTACCCATAAATCTCCTGCCATTTTTTTAGGTATTCAATGATATCCTGTTTGTTGCTAGAATCTGAAGTGATCGCTATAACTTTATATTGTGAAAACTGACAACACTTAACACTTGATAAACTTTTATTTCCTTTCCAGGGCCATTTAGACTGAACCAATGTAGAAACTTTTGTCTATGGAAAATTTAAGTTTTCTTAGCTTCGTTCTTTTTGAATGATTGTATTGCTGATTTGGATCTTTCCTCTCAATGTCTTTTGCTTTCATTTGGTTGGGAAACTTTCATCAAATAAGGATCTGCGTCAGGAGCAGTTGTACTCTCACTATTCTCAAATCCCACGCTGAGTTCTTCCCTGGAAAACTATTGGAACCTAGGATATGCTGTCTACGGACTTTAGCGTCAAAAGTAGAACAAAGGAGTCAGTGGTCACACAACAGCGATGCTTTTGACATCAGCCTTAGGGTTCCTGGTGGTGCTGCTGAAATCTTAAAGAATATTAGTAAAACAAAGTCAGATTTTCATCAATACAAGTCTGATGAGTATTGCAGTATCCAGAAAGTTTCAGAAGACAAAGCATATGACAGACCTGCTACAGTTTTAGTATTTGACACTGAAACCACTGGTCTTAGTAGAGAACGGGGAAGGATAATTGAAATTGCAATTCGAGATCTAATCGGGGGTAAGAACAGTACATTTCAAACACTTATAAATCCTGGAAGAGCTGTACCAAATACTGATGTTCATGGCATTAGCTCTGATATGGTTAGCAGGCCTGGGATTCCAAGGTAGGGTTCTGAATTTGAAAGATTATACATTTATATTCTGCTATGTTTGTGTTGTGGTATTTTGTCACCTTAGCAAAATCTTGTTATTTTTGGCATGTTTCTTACAGTGGAATTGAATGCCAAAACATACAAAGCTAAACGGAGCAGCATCTTTAAGTTGTTCAATTTTAATACTTCAATTAACTAAGGGAATGCTTGGGACCGCTTTTTGTTTTTTTAAAAAAAATGTTTGCTTAGTATTTCTTAGCTGTTCTAGCTTCTAAAAATAAATTAAGTTATTTTTGAAAATACTCAAAAGAACTTTATATGTTTTTTAGGTGTTTTCTAAATTTTTAAATAAAAACTATACTTCAACCACAGTTGGTCACCGTCGGTCGCCATCACTGTTTGCCATCATCGTTTCATGCAATATTCAATATAAAAAAAATCATATTAGATAGCAAACATGTTTTTGACTATTAAAAAACAAAAAGTAGAATTAAAAAAATATCTTTTTCATTGTGAAAATAATGCATTCAAATTTGAAGTTTTTTTCTGAAAACTTTCATGTTTCATGTTAAAATATCATAACCTAAGAACAAATAGCAACTTGGACAACTATTTAAATCCTATCGAACTTTATTGATGATTTTTTAACATTACTATGTTTTTTCATATAACATTTGCTTCCTCATGCATAGTAAGAATCTTAAGTTCTTGAATCTTATTCTAAAAAATAATTTTATTAGTGTTCTTTAAATGTCCTTTTCATCCTAAGTCAATATTTTACTTTATTTTTTATATTTAATCATTTGCCGACCCCACATAGTGGGACAAAGGCTTGATGTTGTTGTTGTTATATTGTTGTATTTATATTTCACCATTTCATCTTCAAGTCCAAAATTAATAAGCGATGCTGGATTATAAACTTTTACTAGGAATAACTTGATAATCTTTGCAATCTAAATGATTTTTTTTTATAAGGAAATAATCAATCTGAGTTTTATTATATATATTCTTATAAGTAATAAGATGCTCATATCTTTTCTTAAATAAGATTTTAGCAATTATAAAATAATAAATTATTGAAAAATCTAATATGGCTCTACCACCTTCATTAGTATCTACAAACTCACAACTACCTTTAATGTTTTAAAACCTTCTACCTCTCTATCAACATATACATTTAAATCTCCATCAATAAAAACTCTTTTTTCAAGAGTTATATTTTGTATTAATTCTTCTGAGTCATTTCAAAATTTTTATTTTTAACACATATCCTAACTTGCTTGAGGAGTATAAGCACTTATAATATTAATAATCTTAGCATCTACAACAATCTTCAAATTATATTTCTATCTTTAATTATATTTATTTTTATAATATTATAAATCAAACTCTATCTATAAGCATATCTACATCATTTCTAGTGCAACTTCTATCTGAATACCGTAGTTTAAACCCTAAATTATTAATTTCCTTAGCCTTCTCTCCTAATTGAAAATTTCTAGGATTCATATTCCATTCATATAAACCGTTAAGACCACTTCAGAATAGATTTTAGACATTTAAATGCACACAAAACATCTATAGACACATGTAGAATAGAATATAGAGAATTCTAACACACAAGACGTACAGGCAAGAAAATGTGCAATTGAATACTATTTTAGTGGGACCTTTCCTATTATTTATGTTTAATTACTACAAGATACCTTGTTTTGCTCAATTGTTACAATTGCATAGTAGCGTATAAATGTCCTGTTATGAAAGTCATGCATGAATCTTTTATTGTTGCGCTGATTGGTGCTACAGATTTTTCAAGTGCTTTCTTGATTTAGTTTAAACTAGTGCATTGGGTTCTGTTTTGTTCTTTGAAGCGATATATCTCTTTTGCAATTCAATGCGTACTCTGTTTAGATTCCTGTGCTCACTAAAATGATATAAATTATGTCAAACAGTGTTTGAAATAAAATGTTACAATGTGTTTTTTAAGCGCCCTCAAAATTTGGAGAAAATGACATGGTGAAAATGGTTCACAAGAAAAACAAAAGTTTTATGTTTGATTATTAATGGTTCCACAGTAATATTTTACTCTCTGCTTTGCTTTCCTCTAAAGTTTCCTAGTCTCCTATAAATTGAAGTGTTAATTCTCTCTTATGTTTGTGAAACTGATTCCATTGGCTGCATCGATGCATATTCAAAATTCCCCAATCATGTTGATTAGAGGGGACATAATATAGTGAAATAATGTGATTCCAGTGATCATGTTATTAAGAAGCTGTTGGATGGAGCACGCTGAAATTTAAATTATTTAATTTACTATAATTTCAACTGTTCTAAATGCTTGATATCTTTCTAATTTGTTTATAATTTTCCTTTTGTGAGTAATCAGTCTTAATGGAGTTTCTTGTAGCTTGATACCATACACTTAGTGAAATAATGTGATAATTTTTTTATTTATTGAAATAATGTGATTAAATAACGTGTGAAATATCTTGTTCTGTCTGCTTATGTTTCTTTGATCGTTCTTGTATAATGGTTATGCATAATTTAAAAATATTACAACGTTTGATTTACAAAGAAACCATGTCAACTCTTTAAGTTTTAACATACCATATGTTGACGAAATAACGTGCATTTCTTACTTCTGGTGCTTAGTTACCCTAGTACTTGTTGCTGGATGTGCAACTTTTCCAGAGGAAGCTGGTGAATACCCCTTTTAATTCCGCTTTTAAGATAACTTCTATTACTACTAACATTGGACAACGATTGAAATGGTTTAGTTGTAATTGAATCTTCATTTAAAAATGGTGCATAGTTTAAAATGTTATCTATGCTGTGGATGAAAATCCATCATCTTAGATAAAAAAATGCCATATTATTAGTAGTAAGTGGAAGTAAGGATAGATTCTGAGTTTCCAATATATAGATATTACATCTGAATTGGAGTCATTTTCACTGTTCTACCGAGGCACTCAACCTGAAATATTCAAAGGAGTCCTGTGATTCATTTTACTTATTATATCTGCTGTTTGATTTTCAGCAGTTTGTGGCTTCACGTTACTTACTGAATCTTATTTTCTTATTTGGCTTTCCTGTAGTTTTGAGGAACTTATTCCAATCCTACTGCAATTTGTAAGTAGCCGTCAAAGGAGTAGCAGACCAGTCCTGTGGATTGCTCATAATGGACGGAGATTTGATGTGCCTTTCCTCATTAGGGAATTCAAACGTTGCTCTATGGAAATTCCTGAAGATTGGTACTTCCTAGATACACTTTATCTTGCACGCCAGTTGAGAAAGTCAGATGGTATACCATTGTTCTTTTGATCCTTCTTTAGTTTCTGTTTGGTTCTCTTTTGACCAACTTCTATGACACATCTAGCCTCAAAACCCTTTGTTTATTTGGAGAATATAAAATTGTCATAAAGAGCACTGTAAAAGTATTAATGCAGTATTTTCATGAACCATCAATTTATTTTTTAAAACTTCAATTCTTTCAGTCTGAAATTGTGTAGGATCTTTTTTTTTCCCGGTCCTTTTTTGTTATTAGAAGTTCCATTTAGATGTAAGGATGACTATCTTTGAAGTAGGTGATTAGGGAAAGGAGTGGAGTAATGTTGACACGATCCTTAGCTTTAAGTATAATTGAGGTCCGAAAAATATGCTGGATAATTTGTGCATTTGGATTGTGAGCGTGGACTAAGGGTTGGTGTTGATTTAGAGCAACATTTCGAATCATTAGATTTGCAGCAATCCAATCAAAATCAATTTTAGAGGCCATGAATTGTGGACGGGGTCTTTATATGGAAAGGTGGATATATTCCCCTAAATCTTTCTTAGTGATTTCTACAGGGCGTCCACATATAAGAAGTTATGGTGGATGCCTCGGCACTAATCTTAAGATTTGCCATCAATTTGTAGAGGAGTTCAACGTTGAAGGGGAACACAAGGGTGAGAAAGTGAAGAGTGGTGAAGGCAAAGAGGTTCATCACCTGAAAGTTTAGTGCATGCTGATTTATCATTCTTGAGGGGGTGATGCGAGCCTCCTTGAATCTATTGCAGGCGGCTTCAGCTTCAGCTGTTTGAAAATGATCGTCGACTGGGCAATGAGAGGAATAACCTCTTTGGGTCATATGATCTCATTTGCTAACTCCGGCCATTTGAGAACTTAAGATCGTGAGGGTAGGAGTTTGGAAGAAGAAAGGATTATTGAGTGGATTGAACCAAGGAAAATTCTCAATTTATAGAATTTTCTATTAATTGTCAGTACAATTGCAGATCGTACATTAAGATCTGATGAGTTAAATTGTCTAAATGAAAAAAGGTGATCAAATTGTAAAGTATGATCAGTATCATACTAGATGATCTTAAGAGATTTAATTCATCCCGAGGAGTCGTCTGTACATTTTTTTGACTAAATGGATCAACAGTACGAACAGATGTTCGTATCGGCTGACTTGAATTCATCCAAGGGCTTTTGACACATGTATATCGTACAATATGATTAGATGGTTGTAAAATATGATTGCCAATGAATGAACTTATCTAGACCATTGATTTAATCTAAGGGTAGAGATTTGTGTGGGATGTGTAGATCATATAGTATGAAGGGAATCATACAGTATGATGTGATTTTTTTTACTTTACTATTATTATTATTATTATTATTATTATTATTTAAGTCGGTGAAGAGTGTGAGCTGATCATAATACATCTACTTATAAAACAAAAATACAAAATAAAATAACATACACAAACAAACACACAAAAAAGACTGGTTGATTTCAAATGATAAAGATATTTAGATTTTTCTTGAATCAAGCATGAATATCTATAACCTCTAGTCTAGTCCTCAAGGTGCTAAATGTATTAGAGGCTAAGCATTTGGTAAAGATGTCTGCCAATTGATCTCCAGTAACTATATGGTGCAATTTTATATCCACCTTGGCTACATGATCTCTTATAAAATGATGCCTAATTTCTATATGCTTTATACAGGAGTGTTGAATTGAATTTTTGGATATGCAAATGGCACTAGTGTTATCACACATGATAGGAATGACGCCTACAGGTAGTCCAAGATTTAGGATTTGTTATTTCAATCATAGGATTTGAGCAATAAAGCTTCCTACTGCAATGTATTTTGCTTCAGCGGTGGATAGGGCTACTAAATTTTACTTTCTACTAGACCAAAAAACTAACGATTGTCCTATAAACTGACAGGTTCTTGATGTGTTTTTCCTATTAATCTTACATCTTGCAAAGTCAGAGTATGAATATCCTTTGATTTCAAAGCATGAGCTATTTTTAGGGTATCAGATTCTTAAGTTTTGGGTGCCTAATAAGTATTTTAGGATTCTCTTAACAGAAGTCATGCGAGACTCTTTTGGATTAGCTTGAAATCTAGCACAGAGACATACACTAAATATTATATCACATCTACTGGCAGACAAGTAAAGAAGTGATTCAATTATCCCTCTATATCTCTTCTGATCAGTTGATTTTTCATTTGGATCATTATCTAACTGAATAGTAGAGCTCATGGGAGTATTCATTGCCTTAGTATTATCCATCTCATATTTCTTAAGAATGTCTTTGATATATTTTGTCTGATTAAAGAAAGTTATATCATCCATTTGCTTCACACTAAATCCAAGGAAATAGTTGAACTCTCTCTTCATACTCATCTCAAATTATTAACTCATTGTCTTTGAAAATTCATCACAAAAATTTTTATATGTGGATCCAAACAACATATAATCGATATAGATCTGAACAATGAGTAGATCTCCTATTTTCTTAAGAAATAGGGTGGTTTCTAAACTACCGTTAACAAATGCTCTATCTAAGATGAATGTGCTTAGCATTTCATACCAAGTTCTATGTGTTTTCTTAAATCTATAATGCCTTGTCTAACTTGAACACATGATTGGTAAAACCCCCTAGCTACTAATCTGGCCTTATTCCTCAATACTATGCTAGAGTCTTTCATTTTATTTTTGAAGACTCGCTTAGTTCCTATAACACTCTGGTCTTTAGGTCTTTTGATTAATTCTTATACATCATTTCTAACAAATTGATTTAGCTATTCTGCTTTGCTAGGATCTAAAATTCATCAGATAAAGCTTGATCTAAGTTGGTGGGTTCCATCATGGAAATAAATGCAGAATGACTAATCTCTTTCTTAAGTTAATGCCTAGTTTGAACACATTCAGATGGGTCTCCTAGGATAAGTTCTTTAGGATGACTAGATGAGTATCTCCATTCTCTAGGCAAGGATTCTTAAGGTTCTACTCTATCTCCTAAGTTAATGGCTTTTACCTCTTTGATGTCCTCTACTTCTTATGTTAATCTAGATTCAGAGGTACTATCAGATTAATCAAACACAACATGGATAGATTCTTCTACTACTAAGATCCTCTTATTGAAAATGTTATAGGCCTTACTACAGATGATAACCTAAAGACTCCATATTTGGGATCAAATTTTCCTAGAGGCGATTTTCCATTTATTAGGATAAAGCATCTACGCTTAAAGACGTGTAAGTGAGAGAGGTTGGGTGTCCTACCCTTAAGGAGCTTATAGGATGTCTTATTTAACTTTGATCTAACATTCACCCTATTTAAAATATAACTAGCAGTATTCACTGCTTCTGCCCAAAAGTATTTAGGGAGAGAATATTCAGCTAACATAGCCCTAACAGCTTCTACCAAAGTTCTATTTTTCCTTTTAGCTATTCCATTTCGCCGAGGGGTCCTAGGTGCAGAAAAGTTATGTTCTATACCTATCTGTTGACAAAAGGTTTCAAAGTTATCATTTTCACTCTCCACTATTATCACTATGAATGGTTGATATTTCATATCCTAACATTCTTTGTATCCAGGTGGAGAAGATTCTAAACTCCTCAAATGATTCACTCTTTTGTGCTAGGAATCTAACCTAAATGAATCTGGAATAGTCATCAACAATTACAAATTCATATGACTTCCCTACTAGACTTGTAGTACTAATGGGTTTAAATAGGTCTATATGGAGAATTTCTAGTGGCCTAGAGGTGTTGATATCCTTAATTGAATGAAATGACGACTTAATTTGTTCTCCTAGTTTGCAGGCATCATATAGGTGGTCCTTAATGAAATCTAGCTTAGGTATGCCTCTAACTAAGTCTTTTTTGGGTAATATTAATAATAGTCTTGATGCTTGCATGACATAGTCTCCTATGTCATAGCCAGGATTCACCATGAATAGTTTTCAAACACAAGGAATTAGAATATTCAATGCAATTTAAATCAAGTATATAATTGTTATTTATTCTTTTCCCTTCTAAGACTACTTTACTAGTCAAACTTGTGATGTATATGATTTTGGCCTCCACACTAAATGTTTCATATTGTGGATAGTGCAAGTGCAGGCTATGTGACTTAGTATACTACAAGAGTAACACCTAACCCTAGGAAAATGATTCACTAATTTATGTGGGTTAATGATGCATGTTGTTGTGATGAGTTATGCCACTATGCCAAAGTATGTGATGATTTATTATTTTGAATTGCATTTACTTTTGCATATAGGAATTCATTTGCACTTTCAAGGATAGACACTTTTATCTTCAATGTATGCTCAGTAATGTCTATTTTTGTTGCACATGCCCCTAATTCTTTGAATGAGTTTTAATTCAATATGCTTTATTTTCAAGGATTTATGTGCATTAGTTAGGTCAACATGCTTTTTATTTTATGCATCAAACTCATTAAATAAAGACATAATTGTTATCTTAGCTAGAATGTTTAGTTATCAAACAAGTATGCTCTTCTTGCAAAGAAGTAAAATCAATATTCGGATTAGCATACATCTTCTTAAACTTTCTATATAAATAATGAATTTTCTCTGAAATAAATTAACAATTCATTATTTGAGTGCTGGCATATCTCTTCTTGATCTGACTGAGCAAGATTACCATTAACCATAAGACACAAGTTTGTTACCTCCTCCTCTGCTTCTTGTTCTGATGATTCTGAAGCGGAGTCAGTCCAAAATGCATGCTGTGTACTGTTCTTCCCCTTCTTGAATTTCTTCTTCTCCTCACCCTTCTCCTTAATTGGGTGAGTCTTCAGATTGGGGCAGTATGCTCGGAGATGAATTAGTTTTCTGCATTCAAAGTATGTTGTGTCAAGTGACGTTTTAAAATTTCTATTGCTTTTACCTTTGTTCCATTATTGTTGATGATGCTTTTGTTTCTTCTTTATAAAACTTTTGAACTGATGAGTCATCAACACAATGTCTTCATCCTCCTTTGCTACAGAACTATCACTGTCCGAGTCATTTTCTTTCAGTGCTACGATCTTCTCCTTCTTCTTATCACCTACATCAAGTAGTCTTTGACTCACGCCTTGCTCGTAGACAATGAGTAATCCAAAGAAGTTGTCAATTGAATAAACATTTAAATCTTTTAATTCTATAATAGCAGTGACTTTAGCATCATAAGAACTAGGTAGGTAATGTAGAATCTTATTAACTTTTTTAAAGTTAGACAATTTTTATCGAGTGCATGCAAGGCTGTCACTATCTAGGTGAATCTAGTGTACATTTCAAATACAGTCTCGCTAGGATTCATGCGTAAAAGTCCATAGTCATGTAGTAGAATATTTAACTTTGACTATTCAACTTTTCTAGTTCTCTTATTTGTGATGCATAGTCTTTCCTATATTTCCTTCCCTGTAGTGCATATATATACTCACATATAGTTCTGAGATTTTAAAGTACAGAAAAATAATTTAAACATTTAATATTTAATTATATGAGTTCTCTATCCTTATGACTCCATTTAGTAAAAGGAATATCAGTTTTAACACTATTAACTACTCGAGATGAAAGTGAATATTCAATTTGAATCATATGTCAAATTTTATAGTCAATGGATTGCCAAAATGTTGACATGCAAAAATTTCAAAAATTAAAGGGAATGTTTTCAAATAATGGTGGACAGGTTATTAAATAACCCTAAGCAGTATTTTGATTTAAAAAATGCTCCATTTGATCTTTGCTTGAAGATTTTAATTTCTAAATTTCAAGGACAGCTTTAATACCACTTAAAAGTTCAGGGAGGTTGTAAGACCTCAATTAACTAACCCAAGGTGCACCAAGAGGAGGGGGGTGAATTGGTAATTTAAAAAATTATTGCGATAAAAAAAAATTTCTTGCTAGAAAAAATGATTAAAAAAAAACAATTCTAATCAAGTAACTTAGCATATGCGAAAGCAAATCAGGGTTTAAAATATTTTCCGTTTTAAGACTAAAATATATAAATCAATGCTATGAAATTTTTTCTTTTAGTTAATCATGAATTAATCTAATTGTTGTCGATAGTAAATGATAAAATTTGTGCAGTAAAGTAAGATTGCAGAAATAAAAATGCAGAAAAGTAAATGTGAATAAGATAGAGCACACGAGAGATTTTATAGCGGTTCGGTCAACCTTGACTTACGTCCACTCATTGGAATCTTCCACTCCGGGTATTACACTATCACTATAGTCTCTCCTTTTGCCCCCACAAAAAGGTTGAGAAGCCCTTATACAAATCAATTCAACTAAACCCGGTGCGGCAGAGAACCAGAAACTTTGTCACCTTCCTGGAGATGATAACAAACCTTCAATTATTTTTCTCCCTCCTGGAGAAGGCAAGGAATCTCAATCATTTTTCTCCTTACTAGAAAACGTAGAGAACCTCAATCCTTTTTCTCCCTCTTGGAGATGGCAGAGTACCACAATCTTTTTCTCCCAAGAGACTCTTCATGAACCAAGGCAACAGGAGGAAGCTAGCTGCAAGTTTGCCTAGAGCAACCATGTGAAACCCCTCATGCTCCTCCCTCACGCAAAACCTCACATTCTTCTTTCAAACCCCAAAGCTCTCAAGAACAATCTCTCTCAGAATTTCTTCAACAGCCAATGTCTCTCTTAAAAAGTCTTCAAAATATTGCTTAAGGATTAAAAAAATTAATTTTTCAATTTAGTCGTTTCTATTTGTAAATCATAATATGGGTTCGTACAATACGATTAGTTCAAAAACTAGATATGTTCAGTGCAATGCAAACAGTTGTTTGGATGAACTGTTCAAATTTTGCAAACATATCGTATAATACGATCGTAAGGTCGTAGAATACGAATAGTTTAATTTCTCTATATTCGTGCAGGATGATTATGAAGAAGATTGGAAATATTCTCTATCAATTGTCTCGTATGGTTCTCATCGTACAGTACGGTTAGTCTAAATTCAATAGTTCGTATAGTACGATATAGATATCATTCTATACGATTAGTTCAAAAATCAAAGTTTCGTCTGGTATGATCTTTGTGATGACCAAATTTCATCTCTGTCAATCGTACGGTACGATCGATCATATTATTAAATCTTGATTTGATTGACTAATCATTGGAAATAAGTTTAGTATTTAAATATAGTACAGTACGATTAGTTCCGCATTCATTTTAAAAAATTCTTACTTAATTTATCTGGCGGCTAGGGTTTACATATCGAAACAAATCGTACACTACGATCAGTTCATTAAAATTAATGGTTCAATTACTCGTTAGACTTTTTTTTTAATATAATAGATCATACAGTACGATTGTAATCGTATGGTACAATTTGTTCAAATAATTTTATCTCAAAATTTCATCGCTCCCTCCGTATGTGTACACATTTAGTATAAACCCTTACATGAACATACTTAAGAAATAGAAAATATAAGAAAGTTAAAATTACAAACTTTTTTTATTGACATTCTATTCTACCCAAATTTGAGTCTTGCAATTTTGAGCGGTGTATGTTTTTCTTGAATATTAGTGAGCACAGAAAAAAAAGTAATATCTAATAAATATGCTTGGAGAAATAAAAAATTTAAAAAATAATATTTGTTATCATCAAAATCACAAGCTAGAGATCTTGGATTGCAACAATTTGAAATTTATTTTCTCTCTTTAAAAATCTTTCTATATCTCTCTTGTTGCTGCCTTAGGTAGAAAATGGGTTAAATGGGTAGAAAAATATATTTAAATAAAGAATTTAGGTCAAATGCCGTGGCGTTAGACTTTGCAAGTGCCACAACGCTCCCTTTGGAAGCCAACAACATTGCTTCATTTGTTCAATTTTCCAAAATTCCAAAGAGCTTAGTGCCGAGGTGCGACATTCCCCAGTGTCGTAGTGCCCCAGGAGGAGTATTCCAGAATTTTCAGAATATTCAAATAGAGTCTCTTGGTAGCCACTTCAGAAGACATATAGACTTTTACATACATAAAAAATACTTCCAAATACATGTAGATGGGTTCAAAAGTAAAAATTCAGTGAATTACATTTTTTCAGATCGAGTCAGAATAGGTTGAACTATATACTGATATTGAAGGTGGCATGGCTCGCTTTCAAGTTGTTATTTAAATTTTCTTCAATAAGCATTCTGCATTTCAAGTTTGTCCTCTGCTGTAAACATATCTTCATTTAAAGCTGACGTTTTCCTGGCCCTTCACATCAGTTTCTGCTATAAAGACAAAATTCAACAAGAGATTGTTGATTCCTTGTAAACTATATATGTAAATAGATCTATTAGGTTTGAGCTTAATCCATATATCAGTTTCAATGCGTGTGAAAATGTCCTTAAGATGCAGGCTTTCTCAACTCAGTACTGAAATCTACCTTGTCAAATATTTTTTTCATGCAGGTTCAAAGCTTGGCTCTTTCTCACTAAATGCACTCCGTGAACATTACAGGATTCCTATGGAGGGTCCTGCGCATAGAGCAATGCAAGATGTTAATGTACTGGCCCATATTGTTCAACATATCACTTATGAACTGAGAATAACAACTCTGGAACTCATGCAAATTGCTTTCCGGCCTTCTGACATCTCCAAATCTTCGTAACCGCAAAACCTGAAGATTTTTTTACTAACATCTGACCAAAAGCTTTTATTCTTTTATTAAGCTCTCTTGTTTTAGGGAAATTATTAGGTCCGGACACCGGACCTAAAAATAGGTCCGGATATCCAATTAAAATTTGCCACGTGGACTATGTTTTAACTGCGCTTTTGATGTGTTTGACTTAAAATTCCGCAGACGTGTACATTCCACATGTCAATATTTTATTGGACACCGGGCGTATCTCTACGTCCGGTGTCCGGACCTAATAATTTTCCCTTGTTTTATCCCTAATTAATCATTGACAACTCCATTCTTTCCAGAGAATCTTCTGGTGAAAATTGCCTGCTTGAGGTTTTCTGAACATTAAACAGTATGTCATGTTACTTCATTCACTAGTGCATAGAGAGGGATCATGGCACCCATTATGTAGATTAAAGATGTGCAGAAACTGCAGGTGCTTAGTTTTGATGCATTTGACCTAGTTCTATTTCTTTTGGTAAATGCAATGTTTTGCTAAGGTTTTGGGTTTTGTACTGAAGTTTTCATTTGGGTTTAGCGTTAAGAACTTACATTATGTAAGAAAAGGTTGCTAAAAGAGAATTCAATAAAGTAGATGCTATAGGGGTGTCAATATTTGACCCTGCCCGAAAATCCGACCTGAACTTGACCTGAAAATTTCGGGTTCGGGTCAACCTAAATCCAAATCGGGTTAGATTCGGGTTGATTCGGAAACCTGAAATCAATCTGGTTTGACTCGATTTTAATTAAATTAAGAGGGTTTTAAAAGATTGTTATGAAATAAATAAATGATATTTCTTAAAAATAATAAACATTGATGCCCAAATTAAATTAAGTTTAATTTATTTTAAATTGATTGAAGTAAATCTTATCTTAATTTGATTTGATTTAAATAAATCGAACTAAATAAAAAAATTTTAGTAAAACATATTCGAAGCGGGTCGGGTTCGGGTTGACTTGGACCCAAAGTTGGTTAGGTTTGGATTCGGAAAATTGTCTCATTTGCAAAAAAAAATGGTCGGATCGCATCGAGTTGAAAGTGTCGGGTCAGTTTCAGGTTGGGCCTAAATCCGATCTATAACCCAATTTTGACAAACCTAAGTTGCTATGCATTATATATTCTATTGTAAATGTTATACAAGGACTTTATTCATGCCCATTCTTTAAAAAATAATTCATCTTTGTTCCTCGCATTGAAAAAAAAATCATTAAAAAATTAATAAATTTGAAATATAGGTTCATCTGAACATGTGCTTGAGGACTTTGTATCATTTTTAGTGAAAAAAGCATATTTTCTTTCATGTAACATATTATGTATGTTATTTTACTTATTATAGCGATTTGTTTATGTTATTGATGTTGTAGTACAATTTACATATAAGTAAAATTCTTAATATTACTTAACTTTTGAAAATGTCCTCTGCATAATGCTTGCACTTCTTTTTATTTTTGCCTTATTAGCCAAAATAAAAATGTCAATTAATAATTATTTTAAATTAAGAATAGTGCTAAACTCGAGGAGATAGTTAGGATGAATAAATAATCAAAATTTTTAATTTGAAAGTCATAATATTTAATTAAAGAAAATCAACTAAGTTATTGACTTGCTTTGAACTTAAAAACTAGACACTTAAGCATTTGTTTATGAATTAAAGATTGAATAATTTAGTTTAGAGAGAAAAAGTGTGTAGATTAAATTTTGTAAACTTGAATATGACTATCTCTCCACCAAAAAAATCAGTAAATAAAAATCCTACATTAAAAAGAACCTGCAAAAAACTTATAAGAAGAAAAAAGTTCGAACACCAAAAGCCAAACTGGCATATTAGTTAACACTTATATTGCTAGAATCTAATATCCTTACATTAAATCAATTTAGGGTTACTTGACGGAAGAAAGCAATAAGATATTCAAATACTCAAAATTTAAAAATATGAGAAATATGAAAATCAAAAGAAAGGAAAAAAAAAAAAAAAAAGGTTGGGTACTTAAAAAATTAGTAATATGATAAAGTTCAATTCCTAAAAGTATTCAAATAGGTAAGTCAAATATGTGAATGTAAGTAAACTAATTGATTTGATAGTTTATTAATGAACTTCTAATTTAACTACAAGCATAATTAATTTCTAAATGACATATTATTCATATAAAAAATTAGTAGTCTACAATATATATACACTTGAAGTGGATAAGTTCAAATTAAGCAATAAAACTATGATTAATAAAGATAATTACTTTTGATCATCCTTAAATATATCGTATAACTTGGATCATTTAAAATTACATCTAAATTATGAAGTATTTTTTTTTTACATTTATATAATCTTAAATTGTTTATTTTTATTTGGGCTATTGGGTTAATCACTAGATGATTACACCATTGCCTAAGGAAAAGCAAGTGTTTAACCTAGGGGGAATTTATTAAGTGTAAATTTTGTTGTATTTTATAAACTTAAATGCCAGTAAAAATGTTATTTTTTTTACTATTGTTATGCAGGAATATTTCAGAAAAGGCGAGAAAAATTCATAAGTGTTGAGCTAGCATTCGGTGCTTTAGCAACTAGTGCCTCAGCATCCACAATGCCCTAATGTCAGATCAGGAAATTACAGCGTTAGAGCAACGAAAAAATAATAAATAATTCAAAACCACAACGAAGGCAAGGTCAATGTTGTAGCTCTTCATAATGTCACAGTGCCATAAATTAGCATCGCAACACCGGATTATCTAGAATTTGAGCACCATAGCACTAAACATCTTTACGTTGCAGCACTAAAAAGTACATTCAATTGCCACAATCCTCACCTTTTGGAGCACTATGGCGGAGTAGTTAAAGTAATATGGAGCCACATAGAATTGAAAGTTTGAATGTGGGTTGTTAGACCTAGTTGAATTACTAGAGAACACCAAGATGGAGGGAGGGGGTGAATTGATAATTTTAAAAAAGTTCTTTTTTAATGATTATGTTTTCTTAAGGAAAACTTATGGACTAGCAAGGAAAACTTTTTTTTTTTTTTGTAGACAATAAACTTGCAAAGAGAAATATTTGTACTTTTTATTTTTGAAACTTTTTTTCTTTTGGAGAAAATATAAATATATTCTAATTCAAACAGAAGCTCCAAAATCATAAATATCCAATTAAATAAATTACAAAAATTAAAAGTGCTAAAAAGTAAAAATAAAATAAGAACAAATACACCAGAAATTTATAGTGGTTCGATTACCCTTGACCTATGTCCCCTCTTTGGAGCCCTCCACTTTGTAAATTGCACCAAAATTTAGTGACTCTCCTTTTGCCCAAAAAATAGGCAGAGAATCCCTTACAAATCACTTCCACCTCCTCGATGCAGTAGAGTAGCCAAATTCCTTTAACTTTCCGGGTGGGACGAGGTAGTCGAATCCCTTCTACTTCTCGGTTCAGTGGAGAGGTCGGATACTTCCCATAAAGAGAGAGTTATTGTAGTTTCCCTCAAGCAAAGACACTAACCTTGGAGGAAGTAGGTGAATGATCACAAAGCAACCATGTGTAGTAACCCCTCTCCCACACTTTATTATCCTATAAGACTTTTCTCCCTCAATATCTCGCCTCTCTCTCCCTCTCTCCAAATCAATTCTCCCTCTTCAAACCCTTTCTTACAGAAGCTCTCCCTCATAAAAATTGGTAAAAGACCTCCCCAAATTAATTAGGAAAAGAATATAAAGAAGGGTTTTAAAACCCAAAAATTTTAATTCTGCCACTTCTAATTGTACAGTACGATCAGTGATCAAACAAAAATATAGGGATTTTTTAGTATGATTAGCTTAGTTTAACCAGATAATATTGTACGATGAAAGAGGACATGTACAATTAGTTAAATTTCTTGAACAGGTTGTCTAGTATGAGTTTAGAGTCGTCTAGTATGATTAGTTCATTTGAATAGGATTTTTTTCAATATGATCGGTCGCAATTAAATATCATCTTGGAAGAAAATTGGGTCGTATTGTACAATTAAGGACATCGTATAATATGATCTTAAAGATCAATTATACAAATTTGATTGCCTAATTATAGGATTAGATTAGGCAAGATTTATTTATATCATATTATATGATGGGTATTACACAATATAATCAATTCATATTTTGAATTTTAAAATATAGCCTAATTCTTGAATGTTGAAAGAATCTCGATTTCTACTGATCATCCTATATGTTGTGAATCACATAGCATGATTAGTTCTAATTTAAATTAATTTAACTATATTTTTTAATTAATCCCTATTTTTCTCATATCATATAGTACGATATATATCTTATTGTTCGATCTTAACAAAAATTAAATTACTTTATTTTCCCCTCAATGTGTGGGTGGACAGTTGTGAAATTGGCATAAAACTTTTATGGAACTCATTGCTCAAGAAATATAAAAATAAAAAATTAAAAATATAGACTCTTTGTAAAAAAAATTTATATATATATTACATTTTTTTAATTATATAAATTGCGACAAACACAAGAGCAAAACAAAAAAATAAAGATATTTTATCAAATAATAAAGATACAATCTATCAATATTTTACTCCCCCTTTTAACATCTCCAAAAGGGAGAAAACAAAGACAACCCAAAAAAATAAAAGTTGACAAAATACAAAATAATAGAAAATGACAAGAACCGCATAACAAAATAATACTTAAAAGTAGGAGGGACCCTGATCTAATAATAGGCGTGGTTATTTACATTTCAGGTTGATCTAGTTGCTCCACTATAGAGTCATAGTCATGAGTAGGGGCTGGTGCTCGAGTTTGTGGTAGTGCTGGAGCTAGTGCTAGAACTACCCTTGCCTCCTCTGGTGCGGGATCCCATACATAATGTACGTGCTAGTGTCTAACACTATGGAGGATATAATAGGAGCTGTTGGAGTAGAAGACTAGAAGGCAATCAGGTGGTGTAATATATTATAGATTGTATTTGGATTCTAGAACATAAGATGTCAGGTGACCTAGTGCAAGACTTTACTTACATTTATTCTAAGATCACGAATGCTTGTCAAATTTTTAATGTAGAGGATAATCAGGTTTGATGCATTAAAATCAATTTTGGACACAACAAAATAGGTGACTAGGGATCTAAGAGTTGTGATGTTGACTTTATCATTTGCTTTAAGAATGAGTGTGTTGTGAAGGATATATTACATTATGTGGGCATCTTGAACTAGGGTGCATACCAAGGCAACATGACTGTTCAATGGAGTATCCCTTAGAGTTAGATTTGCTTGGGTCCAGTCATAGTTAGGAACAAAGGAAATCGAGTGTGCTATAAGGTCAGTAGTGAAGAGATGTATGATTTGGTCAAAATATTTATAGGTGATTTTAACAGGTCTCCTACAAACAAAATATTGAAGGGCTATCCTATCACTATTGGCTCTAAGACTAGATAAAAAGTTAAAGAGCAATTTTAGAGTTGAAGGGAAAGCTAAGGTTAAAATAAAGTGGATTGTGCTGCCACAAAGAGATTTAGAACTTGAAAGTTAAGGACTTTTTGATAGATGACTTTTGAGGGAGTTATCTCGACAGCCTTGTACCGATGGTAGGACCGGCCCTTCATTCATGGCATTGTGAAATAGAAGGTCTAAAAGAGTCTAGATGAGTGTCCTACTAGAGCGCTAGAATGCTTTCCTTCAGCCATTTGATAATGAAGAGCATTAGACTAGGAAAGAAGAAAAAAGGGATGTTGTTATTGAAAGCACTTAGAATTCCCTCTCATTAAATAGATTTCAGAGCTATCATATAGTACAATCTTGATCATACATTAAGATCAAAAGATGTTAATTTGTCTAGGCTGATTAGTCAAAAAGGTTGGTCTAATTGTATAAAATGATTAGAATCATTCTTGATAATATTTATCAAATCCATCATCCTAAAGAGTCAACTAGTACATTTTTTACTAAGACATCATACAATATGAATAGGTGATCATACAGAATGCTTAGAATTAATATCATATTGATCGAATTGATTTCATCCAATGTCTAATGACATGTGGATCATATAGTATGAAGTAAGTTGTCAAACAGTGCGATCAAGAATTATTAGTCAAATATGAACCATTGATTTCATGAGCAATGAGGATTTGCAAACATGTGAAGATTGTACAATATGAATTAGGTTCATATAGTATGATGTGAGCAAATTTTTTATTTTTTTATATTTTTGAAAATAGATTAGTGTGTGAAGATAAGGGAACTTCTACTAGCTAGAGTTATCAAGCACACAAAACTAAAACAATAATACAAAAACTAAAAAATGCAACAAAAATAGAAACTAAAAGAAAATAATTACTGCACATGTTATTTATTTCACTACTTTGAATCAAACATGAATATAAATAATGCCTAGTAAATTCAATGTGCTAAATGTATCATAATTTAGGAGTTTGGTGAAAATGTATGTTAATTAATTTTTAGTGGCTATATGATACAATTCTATATCTCCCTAAGCTATATGATATCTAATGTCTATATACTTAGTACATGAGTGTCGAATTAGTTTTTAAGAAATAAAAATGGCACTAATGTTATCACACATGATAGGAATGGTACCTACAGAAAGTCTAAGATTTAGGATTTAACCATCAGACTTGTACAACATAGCTTCATATAGTTATGTATTTCACCTTAGCGGTTGAAGGGCTACTGAATTTTGCTTCTTACTAGACCAGAAAACTAATAATCATTTTATGAATTGATAGGTTCTAGAGGTATTTTTTCTATCTACCCTACACCATCCAAATTCTGAGTCTGAAATCCTATGATTTTTAATGATGAGCTATGTCTAGAATACTTGAGTTTTTGGTGCCTAAAAGGTATCTAAGAATTCTCTTAACTATAGTCATATAGGATTCCTTGGGATTATAGTTGAATCTAGAAAAAAGGCATACACTAAATAATATATCTGGTCTACTAGGCATCAAATACAAAAGTGTTTTGATTATCCTCCTATACTACTTATGATCTATAGATTTTCTATTTGGATCCTTATCTAATTGAATGGTAGAGATCACGGGTGTATTTATTTCCTTAGTACCTTCAATATCATACTTCTTTAGAATCTCCTTGATATATTTACTTTGACTAAGGAAGGCTCAATCATCTCTTTTATTCATATTAAATCTAAGGAAATATATAAGCTCTCCCATCAATCTCATCTCAAAATCTCTACTCATAGTTTCAAAAAAAAAAAAAAACATTACGTAGGCTTTCATTTGATGATCCAAATTGAATTTCATCCACATATATCTAAATAATTAGTAGATCATTTTCTTCTTTCTTTATAATTGGGTTTGTATCTACACTACCATTAGCAAATGATATATATTGGATAAATGTGCTAATCCTTTCATACCAAGCTCTAGGTGCTTGCTTTATGCCACATAATACCTCTTTCAATCATCAAACCTACATTTATTTTTAGGTTTGGTGATTTTTTTTGGGAACTGGACTCAAGGGGTTTGGGTGAAATTAGTGACTAACTAACCCTTACATATAACATTACAAACACACTAAAAATTAACCCCAAATTCCCTAAGGAATCATGGTTAAGAATTTTTAAATCCATATTTTGAATATTGACCCAAGAAGTTAAAAAATTCATTTGGACTCCTTAAACAGCTCCAATTGAATTAAAAATTTTTGGAGATGTGTTAAACATCTTCAAGAAACATTCCCTCTAATTGAATCCCATGCGTTTCTGAATAATCTAAGAAATATATGAGAAGGATTTTTTAAATTATTATTAATATATTGCATATCATGATTAAGGACCATGGTGGTTTGGTAGTGCTCATCACATTGAGTCCATTGAGCCTAAGATATCTTGATTTAGACAAGTGTATGATGTGAAATTATTTTACAAAGTTCTATTTATTTTTTGTGAAATTAAACTCCTCAATTATATAGTTAGACAACCTTTTCACATATTTCCTTATGACTGAGCAAGTAATGGTTAATCCACTAATGGTATTAATACACTTTCATTATAGCAATCTGATTCAAGATTGGATGGTCAACATTTAAATCAGATCAAAACTACAAGATTTGATCGTAGCTGCTAATTGAAATGGATGGCCGTGATTTTGTCTTCAATATCCCACATAGTTTTATATTCATGAATTAATTCTCTCAAGATCTAAGGAAATTACTGGATATAATTACATTAGACATCATAGGAAGCATCTGCAAAGTAAGAACATTCAATCCAATGGAGCGATCCATGTTGATTTAACATTTCTTTCACACTTGCCCAAACCTAGCTAAGGTGAGGATCGAAAATGGAAGATTACCCAAAGGAAAGCTTTAATTTCCGTAGCCTAGATTTAGGCTTGATCAACATGTACTGAGTCCCAAGAATTCTTCATCTCAAGAAGCCTCTACCTAAAGAAGATTGGAATGGAAGCTGCACCTTCATGGTGGAACAATCACAAGAGCTTGCTCAAAACCATTCAAAGACCTCACACAGATAGCTGGGAATTCAGGGAAAGGATGCTATCACACTCAGGAAGATTTACAAAATAAAAAAACCAACCCTTCTTCACAAAATTTCAAAAATAAATTCAAAGGATCCAATATATAGGCTAGCCTGAGCAACCATGTGAATCCCCCCGCACTCCCTTGATACCCTCAAAGAGCTTCTCCCTCCCCCAACCTTACCTCCTCCCTCTCTCATTTTCCTTTGTGGACTCTCTCCAAGCTCTCTTAAAGAAGGAAGACATCTCTGAAAGCTAAAAAAACAATTCTCTTAAGTCATAAAATAGTTGATAAGGTGGTCTCTTAAAAAACTCTCATTTTCAATTTTATGTCTTCTTATTATATTTTAAAATTCTTAATTTGTACAATATGATTAGTTCAATTCCGTCGAAGATTATCATGTATGATTATAAATCATCTAATATAATTAGTTTAAATTGAATGCTAGATCGTACATAATGAACTAAAGTTTTTTCATAGAGCTCTCTAGTGGATAAGATAATATAATATTCACATTATACATTACGATTTAGAATTAATTCATTTTTGATCGTATACCTAAATACTCATACTTACATTAAGAAATTGTAATTAAATTTTATACTGTACAAAGATATTCATATAATATGGTCATGTCAATTTTAAAAATTTAAATTTATCTATTTTATATAACTTTGATTTGATGATGGGTTTTCTTAATATACTTGATTAACCTGTATGATGTATAAATTAAACAGTATGATTAGTTATATGCCAATTTCTTTTAGCCTCACTTGATTAAATATTTTAATTATTTACTATTTGAACAGATCTTATAGTACGATAAATAAAAAAAATAAAACATTCAATTTTAACCCCCTTGTTTGTGTGTAGAATTGGTAATCCAACATATACAAAATATAAAAATATACTCAAGAAAAATGAAAAATACATACTCTGTAACATTTATACTAGCTTTTACTTCGATGCTTGTTAAGTAAAAATTATGAATAATTTATTATGTTAAAATTTTGTGAAAAATATGTTGTTTTAGTTAAGTTCAAGTAGAAATTATTCATGAAAAGATAAAAATTCACAGGCATTGAACAAGCACCACAATGCCCTTAGAATTAACAACACAGTGGTGTTATCCATAGAGCCCCAATGCATAATTCAAATAATGTAGCATCAACTACTCTGAAATTTCAGGAAAATCAACACTGTGATGGAGCTAAGGTTAGCACTATAGCGCATCACAGTGCTACTATGCAAGAAACTAGTATCGTAATACTAGAGTCTTGTGAAAAATGAGTGCTTAGTTATGAGCATCTCAATATCATAGCGTCAAATTGCACTTTCAAGCATCACAACACTCAACTTTTGTAGCATCATGGTCGAGCAATTAATTTCCAGAATGAGGAGCCACATTGACTCGGCTAAAAGACATGCCAATTCAATAAATAATCATGCGAGGTCAGCCCAGCATCGCAACGAAGCAAGACCAAAAATGTCAAGGTCCTAGTTCATATTATAAAACTATTGTATAACCATGTCGAGAGTTATGGGGCATGAGTCTATTCTTACACTAGCTATAAATAGTATTTTTTATGTTATTTTATTTTAGAGTTTAGTCATTTTAAGTAAAGTCTTATATACTTTTCACTGTCTTAGTTCTCCCTTAACATAAAATCGAACGGAGTCTAGGAAAATGAAAGATATTTTTATTGGGAGATCATAGCATGTGTTGTGTAAGCAATTCTATTATTGGAGGAAGTAGTATGGAGAATATCAATTGTTCCTTCTAAGTGAAATTTACCATTATTAATTCCCTTTTTTTTTCATATATGAATGAAATAAACTAGAATATACTTTTTATGATGTCCATGTTTAGCTAAATTTCTCAATTTTGGGTTAATGATGTAAATACACACCAAGTACTAATGAAGACTCATGTACCCTAAATTAGTTTATAGAGGTTTTCAATATCTTCTGTTCTTGATTTAATAAATATAATGGACATTGTGTAGTTAATAGTTATTTTAATATATTACTTCAATGGAGGAATATTAAAATAAATAGGAATATTAAAATGGAATATTGACATACTTAGATATTGAATGTTAAAGTTTCTAGGTTTTATAGATATATTATAATTATAAGAAGGTCATTAACCCCCCTTTTCATCCCTATAAGCTTAATAGAGATCTAGGAAAGTATATGCTCTGATCATAATCTAAAAATAAGAGTTTCATTAGGAAAACTATGTTATCTTGCATACATTATTCAAAAGAACTTTATTTTCATTAGTATCCTAAAAAATCTTCTTTTTATAATCAATAAGATAAATCATGCATCTATATTAAATAGTAGTAGTTTAATTATAATTAAGCAGAACACCTCCTCTTGGGATGAACATATATTATGTCACTTTATTACTTTATTGACATGTATACTTATGTTTTTGGTGAGATTTTATTACATTTTATATCAAAGAAAACCTAAGCATATTCATATTGCACTATTAACTCTATATGTTGCACACATTATTGACCATATAGCCCCATCAAGATTTTGGCATCATTGCTCGGGAAGTAATATATGTAATATAATTTTAAATTATATTGTTGAACTAGTTATATATTTACATGTACTTATATCTTGTATCTTTATTTTTATTATTTTTATTAAAATTTAGAGAAAGTTAAAAAAAGTTTTAGATCTTTATTTTGGTGCATCATTATTGCATGCTTTGTAGATCTTATTAGGAGCCCTTTTTGCCTAATTCTAAGAAATAAATGATCCTTATAAAAAAATGGATTTCAGAGATATCTAAACCAGTATAAGATCAAGACCATCCTAAAACTCTCAAAGAGTATGTAATCCCTATAATAGAAGGAATCCATTAGAGTATAAATAGACTTAACATCCATGCTAATAACTTCAAATTGAAACTCACCATAATTTAGATTGTTCAAAATTTCCATTTTGGGGGAACTCCTATTAAGGATCCCAACCAACACTTAGCAAGGTTCATAAAATTTGTGCAATATTCAAGTATAATGGTGTTAGTAATGGTGCTAGTAGACTTCGATTGTTCCCATTTTCTTTAAGGTACAAAGATAAGATATAGTTGATTTCTTTGCTCCAAGGCTCCATAGAAATTTGGAATGATTTGGCACACAAATTCTTAGCCAATTATTTCCTACCTTCAAAAACTACTAAGCTTAGGAATGATTTTACATTATTTGCCTAATTTGAAGGTGATAAAATTTGTGAATGTTGCGAGAGATTTAAAAAGTACTTGGGAAATGCCCTCATCATACTTGACCTGATTAGTTGGTTAATTAGACTTTTTCTTTATAATGGATTGGTAGTATCCATTAGGTCAATCATAGATGCAGTAGTTGGAGAATCTTTCATATCTAAGCCATTTGAGAAAGCATATGAATAAATTATGGAAATGACTATAAATAATTTCAGTGGTCTTCTGATTGGTGAATCCTGGGAGAGTAGATGGTGTGTATGAACCATATGCATTTTCTATTCACTACAGGAAAATCACTTATTACCGGCGGAATTTTCCGACGGCTTTCCGGCGGCAAGTTTTTCGGCGGCTTTCCGGCGAATTTCCGACGGTTTTTTACGGCTTATTCCCTACAAAATTTTCCGGGGGCTTTCCGACGGCTTACCGGCGGCTTTCCGACGGCCAGTTTTCCCCGCAAAATTTTGCGACGGCTAATTTCCCGCAAAATTATCCCGCGGAATTTTCCGGCGGCTAATTTCCCTCCGGCGTGACCCGCGGTCAGGCGCGATAGCCGGAGCGCGCGCGCTGGCGTGCCGACGAGCAAGTTTGCGCACTCGGTCTGGTCCGCCTGAAATTTTTTTTTTTATTCAACCGGCGGTTTGTGTCCGCCGGCACGCCGCCGGCATCATTTGCTGCCGGAAAAAGCCGTCGGAAATTATTTTCCTATGCCGTTTTTACCGGCGGCAAGAAAGGCGCCGGAAAATTAAAAAACCGCCGGAAACTGCTCAAATTCCGCCGGAAATGTGTGATTTTCCTGTAGTGATTTTAATTGCTTAGTTAACTATAATTTTTAGGAAGTTAGATATTATTGGAGGAGTCCATGGTCATGATCATCTATATAATTAGAAGAACAAGATTAAAATTTTATTGATGATAGTAATACGTTAGATATTGAGATATAAAGTTGATTTGAAGGCAAAAGAATCTTTATTCTAATACTTCTTATCTAGGTTGGAGGAACTAACCTCATTTTAGATGCGTAAAATACCAATGTTGGTGGCAACATCAGCGAAATACATGTCGATTTAATCGAGGAGGAAATTGAAATAATCATCAATAATCTATAGTAAATACTAGACCTTTATATCGCCAAGGTTTTAAACAAAATAATTTATTTAGAGAGAGGAAATCACCTTTGGAAGAGATTGTGATTAAGTTAGACACTCAACAATAAAGTCAGTCTACTTCAATAAAAAAATTAGAAAATAATTTTGGATAGTTTACAATTTTTCTAGTAGTAGACCTCATGGAACTTTACCCATTAATACTAAAATTAATCTAAAGGAGAAAAGAAAAGAGTATAGTGGAGACTACCTGAGAAGTGGTGGTGATTATTATAGCCAAAATGACAAATCTAGGTAAGTTTAGTTGAAGACTATAAATATAACATTTTTGGGAGGCAACCCAATTATGTTTATTTATTTATAAGTTTTATCTTATTTCATAGTATGTATTATGTGTGTTTGAGTGTATTATTAGTGCAAGTTATTAATTTTTATTTTGACTAAGTTATGAAAAGATTTATATGCTAAAAATTGACCTAGCATGACTTTTGAGATGCCACGGTATTTGTACATCAAGTACCATAGCATTTAAAAAAAACATTGCAGCACTTAAGTCTCAAAAGGATATTTTTTATATTGCACCACTGTAGTGTTATATCATTGAACGCTACAGCACCATTATACCCTATAGAACGCCTCAATGTTATACTATTAAGCACTACAATATTAGGTTTATTATTTACACAGTGTTGATGAGAGTGCAGGCAATATTTTTTACTTTCCTAACTTTTCATCATGACTCTTTATTAAGTGCCACAATATTGTTGTCAGTGCCACAACATTAGGTCAAAATCATTATTAGGTTAGTTAAAGCGCAACTATGGTGGTCTTTATTAGCACTTCAATGATCATTCATGTCAAGAAAAGATGCATTTTCATAAAAAAAAAAAAAAAGCTGGCTTTCCATTTTCTAAGGCATGTGCCAGTGTCACGTGTCCTATATCATTGCATCCTCTATTTGCTTGACTCTTTATCATTTTTCATGTCTTTAAGTACCATAATACTGATCTATTAAGCGCCATAATGCTCATGAAGTTTATATATATCATGTGCTTTTTTCAAAATGTATTCATTACATTATTTCTCTCATTTTCTCTATGTCATTGCATATTTCTTGCTTGTAATGTGTAAGATTTGGCCCCAAAAATATTTGGAAGTAAGAAGCATGTTTCATCATCTTATGATAAGAGCAATTCATCTTTGTTAAGATTGAGTCAAGGTACGGCGAAGTGGTAGTGAACAAATTATTAATCCCTAAGCGTGGCTTTCAAAACCAAGGCGGGAAGGTAATGTAATTGATAGTGAACCAAGGTTGGGATCTTTTCTATGAGGAAACCAATACTTCTACTACCAATATGGTAAAAGAATTATTTTTGTAAATGGGAATGAGGTAGTGGAGAATAAGTGTTATGATAGAGGTAAGAGGGTAACATTTAATCCTATAATAATTAATCATCTTCATTACATGAAGGATTTGGAGTTTGATGCATATACCCCACCCATAGATCTAAATGAGCTATTAAGAGTTTTGTGTGAGCCTCATAGTGGGGTTGTGTGGAAGAAGATGAAGGATAAAATTAATAATTTTCCTTCATCTTGATTAACCCAACTATCTAAAGCTTAGCATTATTTTATTTTTTTCTTGTCTTTTGCCCAACAAAAATATTATTGAGGTAACCAAAGATCGTGTTCTTAATTATGCTATTCATGTTGGTTTCACAATAGATGTGGGAAAGCTTACTTACTCTTCTTTAACTTACATTATTAGAGGCACTACTTCTATGGGCTTGGGCCACCTATCTCTTATTTATGCTTTATGTGTTTAATGTCGATGTGAGGGGAGATCATAGAAGTATATTTTGTTCCTATTTTTGCCACCACTAAAAGAAAAATTGAGGGATTCAACCTAAGAGGAGGCTGATCCTCATGAGCTTTGTTTAACTAGTAGGCCCAATGATTGAAATAGTAGAGTTCTAGGACTCCTAAATCTTTTGGTGATCATATAGCTGATTTTAGGGAGTAGATGGAGGGTGTGAGTGAATTCTATGAGGAGAGTATGGAATGGTAAGCTCTTTACTTGAGCATATAAGGAAAGCATAACCACTAAACAATCATATTCAAAGAGGCTTTAGTGGGGATGTTTAGTAGGAACCCTTTTATAGAGAATCTGCACAAGTTACCTTTTACTACTACTCTAGAATACGAGTTATTTATTTGGACTCAACCTGATGATGTTGAGGAGGAAGAGGAGGATTGTGACTTAGAGTGATGGAAGTCATTTTTGTGTGATTAATTCCTGTTAAGCTTGAAAGATAGAGAGTGGAGTGAGTTGGATGTTGCCACTATTATTTACAACCCTATTTTTCTCTTATTTATTTTTAGTTCTTTTGATTGGGCGGGATCATTTTGGTATTACGATTATCATGTGATATTGTGATTGTTATATTATGTAGTGGTTATGAGAGCCATTATTTTTTACAGACGAGAAACGATCCTATGGATCCTGAATGGAATTGGATTAGGAGACTAGCGCTTCATGAACTAGTTATCCAGTTCTTTTTATTTTAGTAGTTTTATTTAATACTTTTTGGCTTATTATCATTCATTTAAAAGGCATATTTATTTTCACTTTTTAATATCTCTTGTGAAATTTGTTATTTTTATTTCATTTACATTTGGTTAAATTATTTCTTATCCTTAACTATTGAGCATTATCCTTTACAGAGTGCTTGCACTTGATTATTTATTTAGCCAAAATAAAAATTAAGTAAAATTAAGATAATAGTAAATCCTAGATGATAATTTGAATGAATAATGTATGATAATTCATAATTTGACAAAGCTTAATAATTAACTAATATTGATTAGTTAAGTAATTGACTTATTTTGAATTTAGAAATTATACATGAGTAATTGAGTTTAGGGAAAAGACGTGAGAAGCTTAAATTGAGAACATCTTCATAAATTTAAATATGAATTTAGTGATCTTATTGAAACGTTACATTAAATAAATTAGGAATGTAAGAGGAAGAAAGCTATATTAATATTCAAAATCATTAAATATATACTACACAAATATGCAAAAGTGAAAATATGAAAAATAAAAAGATGAGTACATTCAAAAATTGGTATATGTTAAAGCTTAAGTTCAAAAACATCCTAATACCTAAATAAAATATGACAAGATAAGAGAACTAAATACTTATAAACTTCTAATTTCACTACAAGCACAACTAATCCCTAAACAATATATTACTAATTTCTAAAATTAGAAGTCAAATCTGTACTTACACTCATAGTGGCTAGGTTCAATGTAAGCAATAACAAGGGTGATTGATTAGGATAATTATTATGACATTTTAAATTAGAACTATAACTTTGATTATTTTGAATTACTTTTAAATCATGATGTGTTATCTTATATTTTAGAAATTTTAAATTATAAAATTTTTACTTTGACTATTTAGTTAATTAATAAGTGATTTCAACATTACTTAAAGACAAACAAGAGTTTAAGTTGGAAGAATATTATTACGTATAAATTGAGTCATATTTATTGTGTTAAAATTCAGTGAAAATATATTATTTTAGTTTTATTTATGCCGAAATTATTTAGGAAAATATAAAAATTCATAAGTGCTACACAAGTACAATAGTGCCCTTAGATTCAACATCGTAGTGTTATCATCCACAATGCTCAACGTCAACCACTCTAAAATTTTTGGAAGATCGGCACTGTGGCCGAGCCAAGGTCAGCGCTACAAGGCATCACAACATCGTTATACTAGAAATCAGCATCGCAATGCTCTATTTGGGATAAATGAGCACCGTCGCATCGAGCATTTCAATGTCGTAGCACCATATAGTACTTGTATGCATGACAATGCTCAACTTTTACACCTCCATGGAGGATCAATCGCTAAAACTAGGAGCTGCATTGACTCAGCCAAAAGATTCTTTAGTTCAACTAATTACCATGCCAATTCAGGCCAACACTATAGTGGAGCCAGAGACATAGTATTGAGCTGCTAGTTCATATTATACCACTGTTGTGCCATATTTTTTTAGCACCGCGATGCCTGAGTCCATTCTTGCACTTGTTATTATTATTATTTTTATTTTTATTTTTAAAGTTCAATCATTTTAAGTGAAGTGTGATATTTTTGAGTGACTTCCTTTTGTTTTCACATAGATTAAAGTCTAAGATTAGTTAGGAAATTGATTGATACTTTCATTGGGAGATCTTAGATTATATTGTGTAAGTAATTATGTTCTTAGAGGAAGGAGTGTGGAAAATATCAATTGATCATTCTAGGTGACATTTATCTTTATTATTCTCCTATATCTTTTTTTGTATGAATGAAATGAACATGAATTCACCTTTTGTGATATCCATATTTTGTTAAATCTCTATGTTTTGGTTTAATGATGTAAACACATAGCAAATATTAATGCAGACACTTGTGCCTTAAATTAGTTTATAGATATTTTCAATATATTTTATTTTTATTTTAAAGCATATAATGACTATATGTGTAGTTAATATATAGTGTGATATATTAACCCGTCGAAAGAATTGTGGAAAAAATAGGAGTATTTTGAAATAGAATGTTAGCATACATAGACAAATGATATTAAACCTTCTAGGTTCTATGGAGATATTATAATTGTAGGAAGGCTACAAATCTCTCTTTTCACCCATATAAGTTTGATAGAGATTAATTTATGGATACATATGCTCTAACTTACATCATTAGAAAAACTTTGTTGTCATGCATGCATTACTCTAAAATACTTTATTTTTACTACTATCCAATTTCTAGTAAGTCTCTAATAGTAAAAAATATATATATTTTTTTAATTCAGTAGGATAAATGGTGCATATATATTAAACAGTAATAATTTAATTATTGTTGCATCCTGGAATATTCGCGGCGGTAGAGAAATATATAGTTTAACGTCTTAGCTTTGTACGAAGATCCAGCACACAATCAGATAAGTGAGAGGGTGTAGCGTTCAGAAGAGACACCAAAGTTTTTACGTGGAAAACCCCTGAAAAAGGGAGAAAAACCACGGGGCCTGGCCCAGTTTGAATGAATCCACTAGTATTTGTAGTCGATTACAAATGAGGCCCTTCCTTAGGAGAAGGCCTTGGATTGATGTAGCAAATGTACATCATATAGATTGCATTACATGGTAAGAGTTACATATACAGGTTTGTTTGGCCTGAAGGACCGTAGTCAGCCGGAGACCGTAATTGGCAGGAGACCGTAGTCGGCCGGAGACCGTAGTCGGCCGGAGACCGTAGTCGGCAGGAGACCGTAGTCGGCCGGAGACCGTAGTCGGCCGGAGACCGTAGTCGGCCGGAGACCGTAGTCGGCCGGAGACC
>NW_021318680.1:229116-335254 GCF_001605985.2 Dendrobium catenatum
GGGCTTGGATTGGGTTGATCTTGGTGTCGTTGAGTTCGTATTTCCGAGACGCTCAGTTCGACTATAAGCTTGCTGAAATCGGAGCTGGGGTGCTCTCGGAATTAATTTTTGAAGTTTCCAACTAGCTTTCGCCTCGAGATTCGTGCCCGATCAAGCTAATTTTGTGATGCCGTATCAATTATAATTAAGCAGAACACTTCTTCATGAAATCGATCGACAGTCTTCTCTATCACTTTATTACCTGACAAACACATATACTTGTGTATCTTGTGAGCTTCTATTTTTTTCTATATTAAAGAAAATCTAAGTATATTCATATTGCACTATAACTTTGTGTTTAGCACACACCAATGACCGCATAACCCCCATCTATGCTACACTATCTTAAGCCGATCCTTCATACTTTAATTAGTGTATAATGTAACAAAAATGATTAGTATCACACAAAATAAATATTCAAAATATGATGCATGAATAAATAAATAAAATATCCAATAATATTTATAATCATCAAAACACATGATTAGGCTCTTGGATTGCAACATTAAGGGTAATATTATAGCTAATAAAATGTAATAAGATATGCATTTTTGTGTTGAATGAATGTGTTTTAGAGGGAGTATGATTGAAAATTGAGATGGTGAAGACTTGAATGTTTAAACACAAATCAATTAATTTAAATATTACATTTCTTTTATGTATCTCTTTCTTAAGATTATTTAAAGTTTTATTGTACTTTTTAATTTATTATTTGCATATTTGTGTTATTCTTTTTCATTTTTTGACATTATCCTAAATTTTATTTTGTTTATTGCAATGCATTTAAAGATTAACATTTTGGGTGTTACAAATGAATTATCATAAGTCATGCAGAGAAAAGACCAAGTATCGTTAATGCAATGAAATCAGTGTGAATCTTCAAATAGCAATTAGAGATAATGAGGGAGAATGGATTGGTATTTTTTATTGGATGAAGTATCACATTTTTGCAATGTTTATGGAGTTGATGTTCGTAGTATGAATTCTACATTCAAGGCTTGATAACAAATAGGATATAGAAATGAAGAAATAGCAAATTTGCATCATTATTGTGTGGATTTTTTTAGACTTTTATTGATCATATGCAACTTCAAAAACAGAATAATAGATTCTCCAAAAATTACAATTTCCTTAGGACTGTTTGGATATAGGATTTATGTAGGATATGAGCGGCATTTGGCCGAGGAAGCGTGCGAACATAAGAAAAGATGGATTATTTTTAAACGAGCAAGCTCCCGTCGCCATCATTACTTCCGATTGAACATAAGAAAGTGGAGGTGGGATTTCGGGTCTGACAGAAAGGAACGATTTCGAAGGAGGCGAAGAAGTTATTTAGCGACTCGTTCAAACCTCTATTTGTACGTGAGAGAGGCGAAGGAGAAGAGCAATGAGATGGGGATCAGCGGCACCGATTCCTTAATCTTAAAATTTTTTTTTTTATAAAACTTATATTTTTCTTCAAATAATTTAAAATTTTCATATTAGAATTGCTATATATATATTGTATTATTAAAATATATTTATTTTTATTTAATTATACCATATGCTCTTGATTAAATTTTTTTAATGTAATTTATATTTTTATGTTAACAACTCTCATTTTTAAAAACAACCGATGTCATTCAAAAATCCGAATGAAAAATGCTGAATATATTTTTAAATCTACAATTCGTCCACCTCCAAAAAAAATTTCTGTCTCGGCCACAGGATATAAATACAATATATTTTAATATTATGAGTATCAGGTCAATACCTTAAATATTTTCCTCAAGATTGATTTCATGTAGTCATATGATATCAACGGTCGGTCATTATTATGGATTTATGATTTTTATGTGAGAGTTCTATTAAATTAGCCCAGTTAAAAAATCAAGAGGGAATCCTACCTTGAGCTTTAACATTAATTATGAAAAAGAACACAAATAAACAAAGTGGATCCCTTTGATTTCTTCGTCATATAAAATTCCAGAATCTTTGTGCAGTGCTCTTCTCAGGTTTGTTCATTTAATATCTTCCTACAAATTGATTTCGAGTAGTCTTCCATCAGGAGTTATTAATCATTTATTCTTGGTTTTTAAGTTTTAAGGGAGCATTCATTATAATTAGGCCACTTAAGATGCAAAGAATGAACATTACCTGAACTAGTAGATAAGGGGAAATATATATAGATAAATACTTTGAAGCACTGATAAGATTACTTCGACGAAGGCCTGAAAATCTACCTTGCTAAAGAGTGGAACAGTTCGATCATAATAATTCCATGCAAGCAACTAAACAAGCACTACTCTCCTTACTTGAATCAGTCGAACTTGGTAGTAACGGTGCTGTTCTTTTGAGCGAAGTTGTGCTTGTTATTGTGCATCCACACTTTGAGCACCCTTCTCTTAATCCCAATCTCCTCACAGAAGTTCCCCACATCCTCCTCATGCCTCTGCAGTTTCCACCCAACCTTCTCCGCAAACCTCGCCATCTTCTCCTTTTGCTCGGCCGTAAATCTAGTCCTCAGCCTCTTTTTCTTGTCCTCGGGCATTTCTGACGGTGGAAGCAAAGGCGGCATCATAGCTACTGGCCTTGGCATGATGTAGCTGTGAAAGTGAAGACAGTGATCCATTGAATTTGAGGATGAGGAGAAGGGTTCTCCTTCAACCGCCTTGCGGTGGAAGTTTCGATGGCAGCCGCAGACAGAGCAGTTGAGAGCCTCAAGCATGCCATCTGCGCCACCAGGCATGAACTCTCCACAGCCGTCTGTGGCATTACCGCCGAAGGAGGCTGCGTGGTTCTTGAGACATTCTCTGTATTTTGTAGATGCTGCCGCTACTGTCTTACAGCTGTGGTGGCTACGTCGCTGATGATTCTCCTTCTTACCGGCGAAGGAGAAGAGGGATGCTCCATTGAGAGAGGTTTGGTTGATCATGCTGTGGCTGCAAACAACTTGGACATCCTCTTCTTCCTGGTCAGAGAGGTCCATGCTCTCTCCCTCTCTGAGCTGATGTGGGGTAAATGCAGAGTGGAGAAATAGTTAGCAGACTTTCTGATATGGCAGCTGGATATTTCTAAATGAATGAACAAAAAAGCATCACCTTTGAATTAAATTTAATGCGAAGAAGCCTTCTTTTTAAGTTAGGTGATTGGCTCATGAGGACTTACGTTAATGCAGAGAGATTAATGATGGCACATACGATATATTTCAGCCCAACTTCTTCCCGTCCTCTAAGTTTTTGTTCGGCGGAACAAGCCACAATTTTGTTTGAGCCTAAGTTATCCAACATATTTGCTATAATGCAGAGCGGGGAAAGAATTTTTCATTTTCTAAGAAACTGTAGATCTAAGAAGGACAACTGGGGTTTGGATGAGCATTGGCATGGATTCAGCAAGATTCTGACAGATCATAAAAATAAGTGAATGAATAGTTCCCTGCGCCGCTGCAGGAGACAAGACCTCAACTTTTCCGACAACAGTAGAAAAAAAACAAGAGGAGCTACAGTTCCGTGGATAGAAAGAGTGTAGTCCTCCACTGATTCTTGTAAGCTTTATGAACGAAAACTCTTAAGATTAAATTTATTAAGGGCCCTACAGTGCAATTGTTGAACATGTGAGAAGAGAACTTTACGAAGATATTCTTAAAAGGAGCGATACTAGATAAGAAAACAACTTATTTGGGTGGGCAGTTGTGCTGTGGTGTGGCTCTAAGTAAGAGGTAATTGTTTTGGTAATTATGATGAGACGAAGATGAACTTGATTTTTGCTGAAGAGAAGAAAGGATGAAGATGTGATTGACAAAGTAAAGCGTGTGATGTTTGCATTGCATGATCTATCTATGCACGGTTTGAGTGTCGAGAGAGAATCCAGCAGAGGACAATTTTACCAGAAGAGAGAGAGAGAGAGAGAGAGATCTTAGAGTGCCCTTTAAAAAGGAGAAATGAAAATCAACCAGCCATTGCTATAAACTGACTGTTTTTATGGGGGGCAAATATATATAGGTTTAAAATTCTTTCTCATCTTCAAAGAAAACAGTTTGTTTTGTTATTTCATGAAATTTTTAAGACCGGCACAATTTATTAATTAAAGGAGTATTACAACAGCACCAAGAAGGAAGCCTTATCAAGTGAAGTGGTATGACTTGGACTTACGATCAAGCGTCAGCCACGTTAGACATCTGAGTTAGCAAAAACAATCAGGTCCAATGCCTCCTTCGGGTCAAAAAATAAAGGCATAGAGGGCAATGTATTATGTTTAGGAGTGTTGACATATTGAAAGAATTTAGCAAGTGAGGTAGAGAACATTTTTGACAAGATACTAGGCAAGAAAATAATCGATGAGAGGTAGACGTTAATTAAACACCATCAGACACAATAGAAGTAAGATAAAAACTTGGCAAGTAATCAATGAATGCACAAATTGCGGGATTGTCCACTCCTCTGCTAGCTTCAACCCTAACACACAGATGGTGCGAACAAAGAAGTAACCTCGCCAATGGCAGGAAAAAACAGAACTTGAGAACTAATTCCTTTCAACATTTCGTTTGTATGTTTGTAAGAAACATTTTTTGAGTTTATACACGGTTTCTTTTGAGTTCATTGTCATATAGTTATTATACAGGGTTTCTTTTGAGTTCATTGACATCTGAGTTAGCAAAACAATCAGGCCATCCAAATTAATAATATACTATTAATGCTATGTCATTAGTTCAGATATATAAAATAAGATTGTAAGAAATGAGAGATAGTAAATGGGAAGACATCATCACGAAAGTAACTTCTTTCAATGCTTTGCATGATTGGTTAGTGATAAAGACCATCTATAATATATTTATAGGATCCCTTAGTTCTCTAATTGATTCGTCAGCATGAGGATATTTTATGTCAAAGCCTTTTGAAGATGTTTATGCCTTGATAAAGAAATTGAAATAAATTACTTTTAGTGGCCCTCTAATAGGGTGAATTATAAGAGTGTAGTCAGTCGCCTTAAGGGAAAAATTGAAGTTTCCTTCAAACTTCAACTTTTCCCAGTTAAATCAAACCCTAAAACCTCTCCTCTAATGCATCATAAATACCATTAGGAATGATGCATCCTAAATACCATTAGGAATGTATTGGGCCCAAACCAAGACCTTGGTCAAGCCTGGTTGACCATGTCAACCTATTTTGACCCAATAGCCCTTTGAGGGTCTAAATGGTTATTTTGACCATTTAGACCATTCTGACCCATGGAACTACTCCCACCACACTCCATTGATCAAACCAAAGATGTTGAGCCCAAACCTAGACCCTGGGATTAACCTAGTTGATTAAATAGCGCTTAAGGGTTCAAATAGTCAATTTGACTAAAATGACCTTTCTAATCCTGGAGACCATACCCATTGGCCTCCATTTATCATTTCAAATCTATTAAGCTCAAATCCTGGCTTTGGGTCAACTTGGTTGACCAAGTTAACCTAGGTTTATCAAATCAATCATTTAGTATTTCCTACACTAAATCATGATTCAAATGCATGTATACCTCTTCAAAACTCCTTTAGACACCCTCTATTGATATAGGGCTGACTGGACACCCTGATCCAGTCAACAGTTGACCTTATCAACCAGACCCATGTATGGACAAATCCAATCAACATAAGGATTCATAACATACAGTCAAATCTAATTCAAGCAAACTTTTTAAACTCTCAAGACCACTCATTGGTATATCTTAAATTCATTCAAACCTAGCATGAGTCACATCAATGTGGGTTTGACAAAGTAAACACTTTGGACTTGGTAAAATCAATCCATACATCCAATTAAACTTCTATCAAGCTTTCAACATAATCTCATATAATGGCTTGAGTGTGTTTAAGCTCAACATAAGTCAAGTTGTTGTTGATTTGACCAAGTTAACCCATTATGACTCAGTCAAATCTCCCTTTATTCATGAATATGCACTTAAACTCTAACATCCTAATATTAAACCCTTTGGAGCTCATCCTAACAACATTCAAGACTATTTAATCTCCACATGAGCATGCCACCTTGACTGGTAGATTGGTAAACCCAATCAGTAAAGTCTTTAAGAAGCTTTTAAATGGTCAAACATCCTCTCAAAGAAAACCTAATTCATTCCACTTGCTTAAAAATATTCTAGAGTCTTCCCAAATAACTCTTAAGCCTAGTTTAACCCTATATTTAAACCTAAACTAACCCTTAATCCTCCCCATGTGCTCAAAAGGATAATTCACCTTTCCACATACTTGTCCTTTTATCATTTGATTCTCTTCCATCTTGACAACTCCAAGCTAGGTTGCAAGCATTAAGGGGGCACGTCAACTGGTTGCAGCCCTCCAAGCAGCCTTAGGTCATTTGAATTGGAAAAAAGAGGTCAAGTGACCCTCATTCATTCATCTAACATTCTCTAACAATTCTCACCACCTCCTGAAGAGAGCTAATTTTTTAATTTTTATTTTGCTTCTGTGGACTTTCTTTCCATCCCTCAAGCTAGGATCTGACGATCAAAGCTTCTCGATGGTGAGATTCTGGCCACCCCATTCAAGTTTCATTTAAGGTCTATAGCTAAAGATTCTGACTTCCTCAAGCATTGATATCTTTCAGAAATTTAATTGTGGATAATCTACAAGTTTAGAAAGCCCTTAATTATCTAAAAATGTTAGTCCTAGCTATCAAGGTAAATCCTAAGCCCTAGTTCAGGACACTAGCTTTAAAAAAATTTCTAATAAGCGAAAAAAAGAACTTTCTAATAAGCATGCTTTAAGCCATGAAACTAAATCCCCATTAATGCTCACTACAGGAAAATCACCCATTTCTGGCGGCTGTTTCCGACAACAATTGAGCTTTTTTCGGCGATTTTGTAATTTAGCGGCGGTTTTCCGGCGGTTAAAATTCCGCCGGTAAAAACCGCATAGGAAAATAAATTCCGGCTGTTTTTTTCCTGCGGCAATTTCGTCCGGCGGATAGCCCGCCACGAGATCCCGGCTCAGCCCCACGGCTCCCGCGCTCAGCCACCCGCGATCCAACCAACTGTTGGAGATTTTTTTTTTTATTTGGATGAGAAAATATCACCTAGCCTATGGTTATTGGTAGGTGAAGGTTTGGAAAACAACATTAATGCTAAAACATACACTTGAGAAGCATTAGATACAAATCCAATACTCCTACATGCATTAACATGCATCCTCTACGGATTCTCACATGAGAACGAACAACAGAAAACAACCAAATTTTCACTGTTTTGCAAAGAGGACGGCCGTCAAGGAATTTTGGGGGATTTCATTAGCCAGCAGATTAAGGAGTCCATGGCCCATAGTAAAGGGGATCATTATGTTCAAAGAGGGAGACCATATCCTGAAGAGTTTGACTTGGTGCAGTACCCCAAAGGTTTTTTTTACCCTTCCTTTTTGATGGAGTTGGAAACCCACGCCAGCACTTAGCTCATTTCAGAGCTGGGTGTTGTAATGTGGGTGGTAGTGATGCTTTCCTTTTCAGGTAGTTTGTGAGCATCCTTTTCGGTGTAGCTTTCGACTGGTATGCTGAGTTACCAAATGGCTCAGTAAAGACCTTTGCAGAATTGGAGTCTTTGTTTGTTAAGATATTTGCAGGAGCCCGACATCACATCACAGTGGGGGACCTTGTAGTTGAAAAATAGAGACCCAATGAGGGGTTGGTGGATTACATTCTTAGGTGGAAAAATCTTAGCCTAAAATGTGAACCACAACTCCAAGAACAACAGGCCATAGAAATTTTACTAAGGAATATTCATGGTCCTATAGCACTCATTCTTAAAGGGTTCACTATTAGGACTTTTGAAAAATTAATTAGTAAAGCTTATGGCTTGCAATCTGAAGCATCTCAGTTATCCTTCCTTAAAGATAGCAGTAATGGTGACCAAGCCGAGAAATTCAAACATAAATCAGTTGAAAAAAAGGGCAGTGTGTCAGCATTATCCTTTCAGAAGGGAAAGCAGATTCAGGTGACTGAACAACAATAACCCAAAAAGATCACTGAACAGCAGCCTAGAAGAGATAAGGAGAAGGCAATCAAAAAGTCTGATCCTAGGGGATTGGCAGAAAAGATCAACCAGTAGTATTCCTTTAGGAGAGATGATATTAGGAAGATCTTTAAGTCATTAATTCAAGATGATAATTTTCAACTCCCTAAATCCAAAAGACCAGCAGATGTTGATAAGAGCAATGACCCAAACTATTTCCCTTATCATCATAGGATGTTGGGTCATGTTTTAGAGGATTGCTATGTCTTCAAAGAATGGGTTGAAAGTGTAACACCCCACAATACCCCTAAATAGTACCATTGAGTGTAACATGTGTCACATAAACATTTATCATTTCAAAAACATTTACTACAACTTTTGAAATCATCTAATAATTTAAATACTCCAAATATAAACTTACAGATCCCCTACAACAACAAACTAATACAAGACTGAAATATTTCATACTTCAAAAGGTAGACTTTAAACATAGAATAAACATTAACCTAAAATGTAAATACTTGCAGAATAGTCTTCTTCCACCTTTTCATTTCCCTTCCCTGTAACAACAGCCAGTAATAAATTACTGCTGAGCTATGAGACTCAGTAAATTATATGCAAAATTAATAACAATAAAAATGCATTGATAAAATGAAATACAATATTGACTTAATAATTGAATCATCTTATCATTATTTGTAAAGCATCATAAACATCATATTGAGCATCATCATTTATGTCATTTAAGATAGATACTGAATATTTAATCTTCTAAAAGATTTGGCTATACATTAACATATTCAATGGAGCCCAGGTAAACCTGGCATTATCACCATTGAATTTCATAGAGGTCCCTTTTGCCTCTTTAGGGGTCCCTTTTGCCCCACCTGCTATGCAGGTATCCATTTCCGTGGGGTCCCTTTTACCCCACATGCTATGCAGGTATCCATTTCCGTGGGGTCCCTTTTACCCCATCTACAATTCAGGTTTCATATTGGGTCCCTTTTGCCCACCTGATAATGTAGATATCATAACATAAAATAGCCAATCTTTATAAAATAAATATTCAATAACTCTCATATTCATACTTCATAACATATTTACATGGTTAATGCTTGATTCATCTGAAATAGGAAGAAGTGGATATGCTTCTAACAATTAACGTCATAACATCATATACATAACATAAAGCCATTATGAACATGTTAATGATAAAAATCACGAATTTCCTTTATCAGTTGCATGTCTAAAATATTCATGTATGACATTTACCAATTGCTCTCATAATAATTGCATTAACAATTAAAAATATTAGTATTCTCATATATGTGCATACCTCATATTTTTCGTGATTATATGAATCTGATCTTACCAATACATGACATTGAATATCATACACTTTAATTAAAATTTTGCATTCTTACCTTCTTGACTAGTCGTTTCCTCCAATTCCTTACTACGAACTCTTCTGCGATTGTAAGTCACCCCATAACTTTCTCTTTGCATGTATGTATCTGATGAATCATAACTTCTATCTTAAACCTTCTTCACTTCATTGAATCCTCATTTAGATCTCACCTATGAATCAAACTACAATTTCATCCGGCAAGTCTAAGTAATCACATAAACATCTTGGTTACCCTTTTCTAATAAATTCATTAAAATCTGAAGAGTTCACTTACCTGCAGTTATTTTCCTTCCTTTATTGTTACAATAGAATTTTCCTTTCAATATTGCAATGTTTAAAAATCCAGAATTCCATTGATCTAAAGTCACTGTTTAAAATAGGAGACTTGCGATCCTTGTTATAAGAACTCTCTCCGCCTATTGCTACAGGAAAAACTGCAAATTCCTTCACCATTCTATGGCTTCCTCTACAGTCCCGGAATATCAAACCGAATTCTGCTACATGGAAACAACACTCTGTCGCTAACTCTTACAGAATTTTCCTCCGGTGCTAGTATATGGAATTTCTGAACAGATGCCAGGACAAATGAGTGGACCCCACACTATAACTGCTCTTTCTCCTTATCCATTTGCTATTTACGGAACTCCAAACAGAGAAAATATATGAAAGATCGAGGGCCCACACACTCCTATAATTGTTTTCATTCTAACATTCCCATACGGTGCAAGAAAGTCTTCATAGCAACTAGTATACATAAAGTTAATTTAATATATTATTAATCAATAACTAACTAGAAAATAATAAAATTGATATTTAATTATCTAGATTTTGGATATTACAGAAAGTGAATACAAATCTGATAGGATGAGTCTTCCTGATGCATACTTAGCAAACCTATCATAGGGATCTGCTAAAGTGATTCATGTGGAAGAAATCCCTACCAAAGGGCAGAAAGCAGAGTCAGCCATTACAGTTTCTCCTTTAGTAATTTCTAATCTGAAAGACATGGTTGATTTGCTTACAGATACAGCGGGTTGGCTACTGTCTTTGTCCAAATTTTCATTAAAAATCTTAGACAAGTTATCTAATGTCTCATTGGAGTTTCCAAAATGAACTCAGATGCCCACCAAAATAGTATCATTTGGAGTTCCTTTAAATAACTCAATGGGTCCTTCACCCTCGAAACTTCATAAAAAGAGAGTTTCAATGGTGAAGGGAAAAGAAAAGGAAGAGCCAACTTCCAAAATCAAACAAGTTATCCCTCCAAATGGCAAGGGGAAATCCCCTAAGCCTATCACTCTTTTTGATTTCATGTATGCTCCAAAAGGTGTTAATGAAATGAACTATCCTTCCGCGTACGTGCAATCTGACCATTCTAAATCTGATAATGAACATGTAACTGAATCTTCTCAAATTTCTGAATCAAGTGAACTAAGTTCTGATGATGATCTACCCTTATACAAAATATAGGGAGTAAAGATTATCATTGAGCCTGAGTCACCTGACTTAGAGACAAAGCAAGTGAAGGAGGAATCAGATTTTGAGGTTTTGGTTGATGTGACCTCAACTTCTGAGCCTGAAGAAATAACAAAAATTAATCTCAGAAGTGGTCGTGTTGTACCATCACCAATGACATCTAAAAAAGATAAGGGAAGAGACCCTATCAACCAAAATGTGGGCGTGGTTCCACCAACACATGTTCCACAAGAACAAGTGGGTGGTGGACCACTAAAAGTGGATTATAATGTGCTAGCACACCTTAGGAAACTCCCTGTGAGATTGAGTATATATGACGCTCTTATACTTTCTCCTGAAATGCTAGAAGCTTTGATCAAGGCCCTACTTAATTGATCCTGAAATTTGTTTGGCTCAACTCGCATAGTGTTCCTTTGAGGAGGCTTTACACTTAAAAGAAGTACCTGGAGTAACCTTTTCTGATGAGGACTTACTTCTAGGTACTTCAGATCACAATCGTCCACTTTATATAACTGTCGATATTGATAACTTCAAGTTGAGTAGAGTCCTTATTGATCCGGGTGCATCAGTCAACATAATGAGCCTAAGAACTTTGGCCCATCTCAATATTGACACGCAAAAATTAAGTTCTGGCAAAATGATGTTACGTGGCTTCAATGAAAAGGGGCAAAGGGCTTTAGTCTTTGTAACTCTTTCACTTTTGATGGGGGATTTGAGAACTGAAGCTAAATTCCACATCATTAATTCTAAAACTTCATTTAAAGCACTTCTTGGTAGGCCTTGGCTCCATGAATACAAAATGGTTCCTTCCTCTCTACATGAATGCATGAAATATGAAAGGAATGGTGTAGAACATTGCATAAAGGAGGATTTGAAACCATTTAGTATGCATGAAGTCCGGAAATACGAACATGCTTCTTACTATGTTCCAAAGAGGCTGTTAGTGTTTTCTAGATCTGTGGTACCGACTGAAGATCAAGTGGGAACTAGTGCACCAAAAGAAAAATCTCTAACACTTATCCAAGAGCACCTTCAAGAGGAGCTTGTGGATAAGATTAGATGAAATCCTGCCCCTCCTTCAAAAAATAATGAGGAGGTACGATGGCACAGCGTGCTCGTGGCAGAGATCATGGCAGAGGAGGCAGAAGCCAAGATGAGTGGAAGATGAGGGCCACCAAAGCCTCATCTCCACCCCCTACTCCAAGAAGGCCCATCACCCACATAGGCTCAGGATCCAATACAAAAGCTGAGTCAAATGTGTGGGCTTCATCCTTTGCAAGACATCGCAGCCACATTTAGTCAAATGATCGTCGATGCAAGGTGTTGTTAATCAGTGAAAATGACAATGCTCTATTCTTTATTTGGTGAGCAACAGACTTCTCCTTTGGTAGTTTACCATTTCGGAGATATTCAATGAAAGGTTGGCGCCAATCATCCTCGTCATCTACCACAAATGAAAACTCATTAAAGGAAGAAGGCTCATTCAGATTTTCAAAGTCAACAAGAGACAAAATTTGGCGATTTTGAACTTCTATTTGGACTGAACCCTTTTTAGGACATGACATCTCCTTAGCAAGCTTTGCTAGAACGTCCGCCGTAGCATTTTGACCATGCGATATTCTAACCAAAGTTGCATTAGGAATTTGCTCAAACAGTTTCATGGCATATGAGTGGTATTGATGCAAGTTGGGTTTTAGAACTTTGTAGGTTCCTGCAACTTGGTTAATTACCAACTATGGATCACCATAAATTTTGATATCTTTAATTTCCATTGATATTGCTAATTTTAAACCAGTTATCAGAGCTTCATATTCTGCCTTATTATTTGTACAATGGTCCGATAAACTATAAGAATATCGTAATATAGCTTTATCAGGTGTTATGAATATCAAACCAACTCCAGCCTTACCGGGGAGGAGACTCTATGGTTCGGTACCTCTTTGGAAAGAGGCCACACCATCAAAATAAAACTGTTAAGTGGGGCTTTTATGGTCATCTAGATTCATTATTTGTTCGTCAGGAAGATCATCATCCAGGGGAGATCCTGCTGGTATTGGATGTGCTGCTAGGAAGTCAACGAGAGCTTGTCCTTTTAAAGCACGTTTGGGAGTGAAAGTGATATCAAATTGAATTAATATCATGACCCATATGGCTAAACATCCTGAGAGTGTTGGACGGGACATGAGGTACTAAAAGGGATTGACCTTAGAGATCAGATTGACTTTATGAGAGAGCATATAATGCCTAAGCTTTTGAACAGCAAAGATAAGACATAAGCAATGCTTCTCAATAGAAGTGTAGTTCATTTCAGGAGGAATTAGATGTCTGCTCAAATAGTATAAGGCATTCTCTTTTCCTTCATTGTTGGTTTGGGCCAACAAAGCTCCTAGAGACTCATCTGAGGCTGTAGTGTAAAGGATCAATGGTCTCCCCATAATGGGAGCGGCCAAAATTGGAGGGGACAAGAGATAGCATTTTATACTATCGAAGGCATTCTGGCAGCTATCATCCCAATAGAACTCTGAATCTTTCTTTGAAAGGGCTGCAAACGATTGGCATATACCAGACAAATTGGATATAAAGCGTCTTAGATATGCCAACCTACCTTGGAAAGATCTTAGTTGAGTAAGACTTCTAGGAGGTTTCATTTCTAAAATCGCCTTGATTTTAGTAGGGTCAATTTCGATGTCACGGTGTCGAACAACAAACCCAAGAAACTTCCCTGAAGACCCCAAAGCACACTTCAAGGGATTCATCTTGAGGTCTTACCAACGAAGCCGTTCAAATACAACTCTTAAATCAAACAATTGATCCTCTCTTTCTTTGCTTTTGACCACGAGATCATCAATGTAACATTCAACTTTGTTATGAATGAGTTCATCAAAATTTCTGGTCATTGCACGTTGGTAGGTCTCACCAGCATTTTTAAGGCCAAAAGGCATGACCTTATAGCAGTATATTCCCATGGGTGTTCTAAAAGCAGTATATTGCTCGTCCTCCGGGGCCATTTTGATTTGGTTGTACCCCGAGGACCCATCCATAATATTAAATATAGAAATTTTGGAAATTTAAATTAATATTTAATCAAAATAAATACAAATATTTTAAAATTTTTAGAAATTTATTTTAAATTATCTTTATATTTTTTAAAGAGTATTTCAAAATTAATTTAAGTTTATAATTAAATTATTTTAGTTTTAATTATTTTAAAAGTTTTTAATTATTGAAATTTTTCAAAAAAATTTAAAAATTCAAATTTGATTTAATAATAATATTATTATTATACATGAAAATTCTCAGATTTTAAAACCCTTTAATTTAAAAATAAAATTATTTTAGGAAATTCTATTTTAAATCATTTTTTATTTCTGATTTTTTTTCAAAATTATTTGAGTTACATTTTGATATTATTTTAAAATTTGAAATATTCAAGATTTATACTTTAATATGTAATTTTGGAGAATTTTTTTTAATATACATGCTAAATCCTTGCATGCTTTTGATTAATTTTATGATATTTTAATCAGAGATTAGACATGCTTCAATTAACTTAATGGGGATTGATTTTTTGGTAATTAAATTATTAATTACCCTTTCTTTAAGCTTTCCAATCATTTAAGCTATATCTTAATCTAAATACTTTGGGATTGTACATGAACCTAGATTTAGGCTTCTCCTAGTCTTAGGATTCTTGATTGATGTTAATGTATACTACTTAAGTTTCTCTAAGGGTCAGAAAATATTGATCCAAGCCTATACAACTTAGTCTCACTTAAGGACAATAAATAAGGACTTATTTTAAAATTTTAGATTAATTTTAGGAAATTAAATTGACATCCAATAGAGATGAAACTTTGAACATTTAAACTTAGTGACATCCCCCTACCTTAAAAAAAATTCCCATTGATTTAAAATATTATTAATATAATTATTTAATTAATTTAAAATTAAGTATTAAATTAAGTATTAAAAATTCTAAAAATTATAATAAATCCAAATTAAATCTAAAAAATATAAATAATATATCAAAACGGCAGAATTAAATTCTCAACTTATAAAAATTAAAATCCTCTTCACTGGACTTCAATTTTAAGTTTAATTTAATTTCATGTGAAAATAAATATTTAAAAATTTTAACTAATTAAAAAAATTGAAATTTTCAAAAAAATCTCAAATACTTGAGAAAATTACCTTTGGTCATGTTTGACCTTTGAAGATGTTTTTTAGAAGTTTAGAGTTCATTTTGATTCAAATCATTAAAACCTTTGTAATTAAACAATTTTAAATAATTAAATAAATACCTAAACTTTAAAAATCATAAGTAATTTCAAAAAAATTTAAATTGAGCAAATTTAAAGTCAATCAACTCCATCTAAGGTCTTATATTTATTAAAAACTTTAAACCTCCAGAATTAAGTCAAAGTCAAAAAGTTAACTTTTTGATCAACCTTAAATCAAATTTCAAATCAAATTCAAAACTAAATGTAAAAAAATCCAATTCTAATAAACTTAGTGTCTAATTACTCACCTTAAAGTCTAATATTTAAAAAAAGTTATTAAAACTCTAAAAATCAATCTAAATTAAAAAAATCAAAACTAAAACCCTTAATTAAATGCATTAAAAAATTCCAATAATTTTATAAATTTAATATTTAATTTAAAATTCTATAAAACTTTAATCCAATATTAAAACGAGCAACAAATCATTCCAATTAAAATTTATCATCCTTTTAGCCATTAACCTATCAAGTTAATTAATTTTGATTACTATCGGATAACTCAGGTCTATGAGATTATTAAATTAATCCCAAGAAAAGTGAAATAAATTTCATAACCCTGGTTTAATAAAGGTAGCAATCACTCAACACTTAAAATACATCTTAAAAATAATTTTAAAATATTAATATTTAAACTTTAATTAAATTACCCCTCAAACTTTTCAACCAATCAGAACACCATATAACTTTAACTAATTATTATATATAAGACATATCCAAATCACAGCGCCTACTTTACACACGCTTTAAATGATTTGCTAGGACAACTAACTCTAGTCTTAGGATAGGCCAATGTTTTACTTTCTTGCTATTGTGTGATAAGTTTTTTGAATTTTCATTGCATGTTGGTTATTAGAATTAGTTAATTGATATGATTGTTTATTTAAATTTTAATATAATCGATGAATTGATTTGATAGGTGTTAGATTATCCCTAGGTTAGGGATGATATGGATGCTAATATAATCTTTTGTATATGATCATGCTCACACAAAGCTATAAAATAAAGGGGGAATAATTAAGTTTTAATTTAATAGAATTTTCTACAAGTGGCATGCATTTATAAGCCCCCCTTTAAAATTAAAAAGAGCATGACCAAGCGTGACTATGATTTGAGCATTTTTAATTTTTTATAAATATAACTGTTTGGGATTATTTAAATTCTAATTATTTAGGATAACTTTATATGTTGTGTTTGAGTCAAGATTTTCTTTTAATTTTTGAATGTAATTTGATTAAAGAGTTGTAATATTACAGTGTCTTTTAAGATGGGATATATATATATATATATATAAACTTAGATTTCAAAGAGAAGAGAACATCCCTTAAGGGAGAGTTCTCCTCCAATTGAAAACTTATGCTAGGATAATTTTAAGTATCCTAGGAGAAAAGAAAACACCCCTTCGGAGAATAGTTTTTTTTTTCACTTGGATATCTAGACTTGATGAATCCAAGGAGCTAGACTGCATAACGATAAAGAAGTGAAGACCAAGAAGAATCTCATTCTAAAAGTTACTTGTGTCAGTCTTAGGTATAGAATCCATGTTATTATTAGTGGTACCCGATCACTTTTAAATTCTACAGACCCTAGGTTGTACTATTATGTGGTACTTACCACATAAACTTTGAATTTATTTCATTATTAATTGAGTTGATTGTTTACATTGATTGTGCTTAGAAATATCTACTTTTTTAATTTTTTGTTTGTATGTCAATTTTTATTTAGCCTGGAATTCAATCGGAGGCTCGTGAGAGTACGAACCAAAATTTTTCTACTTTAACAACATTAAGCTTTAGAAACTCTAATAATTTTATGTATCTCCCCACCTGCAAGTTTTGGCAAGCCACCTGACCTATTAGGTGGTTTAGGAACACGTGTCTATATATCCTTCTATTATATTGCTTGGAATTATGCTATCATTGCATTCCACCATTTTGGATGTTTGTTGGCTTCGATAAATGTTGTGGATTTTTGTTGATGCAATTATGACAAAGATGTTTAGAGGTTGACGAGGTTTTAGGTGACCTTTTTGTGATCTTGAGAACATATGATGGTGAGGTGGTGGGTTGATAATATTGTGGCAGATGGTAGAACAGGTGATAAATTGGGTGTTGTGTTACTGGATGGAGTTGGCTCTGTTAAATTGGAAGTATTTGTGTTGGATGAGACAGTGAAGCGCGATGGGGAAAGTGGACGAGTGAGCTGATTTATAAGTGATAGTTTTGATGTTTGTTAAGTAGGGGTGAGTAGGAATGGATTGGGCATAGTGGCATTAATAGAGTGATGTGGTGATTATTGAAGAAACGAGAATATGGATTTATCGAATTAAACATAATGAGATATGAGAATTTTTTCCACTGGATTGATTGAAGCATTTGTATCCCTTGTGAGTTTCTAAATAGCTGAGGATGATGTAGAGGATTGATTTTGGTTGAAGTCTGTGGTGAAGTGAGGTGGACAGCCACGAAAATCATGCACACCCAAATATGCACAGATGGTCGTATGAGGATGGTTGATTGAAGAGAAGTTCATAAGGGGACTTGTGTTTTGTGATGGAAGAGGGCTTATGATATATTAGATAGGCAGTAGTTAGAGAAATATCTTGCCATAGATGATAGGGAAGGTGAGCTTCCTGAAGTATTATTCTTGTTGTTTCAATGATATGACAATGTTTGCACTTGACTAACCCATTTTCTCTAGAGTGTATGGGCAGCTTGTTTGGTGGCGTATGCTATGGGTTTGAAGATAGGATGTGAGAGTGTGATTGAGAAATACAATTCCACAATCATTACATAGATATTTTATTTGAGATGAAAGTTGGTTTTCAATGAGTTTTTTGATGTTAATGAAGATGTTTGCAACCTTATATTTTTCTCTTATTGGAAACAGTCATATATAGCATGAGAAGTCATCAACAATTAACAAGTAATATTTTAAACCTTGAGATGATAACATTGGGGAAGGACCCCACACATCGGAATGTGGAAGTGCTAGAGGGGTACATTTGTGATTACTAGAAGGTAAGAACAATAACTTGTGGCTCATAGAGGCCATATACAAAAAAATATGAAGATGTATGACCTAGAATATTGAGATGTTGATTACTTTTGGAGATGACGCGGGGATGAGGATGTCCAAGTTTTTTATGCCACTGGTGGTCATATGAGAGATTTGTGATGAAAGAAAATATAGTTGGCTATGTGGGGAGGTTCAGTGGGTAGAGACCATTACGAGCTAAACCCTTATGAAGACAATTTTTGAGTTGATCAAGGATTTAATATCCAAATGAATCAAAGAAGATAAAGAGGTTATTACCTTGAGTAAGTTTGTATACTAATAGTAGATTATGAGAAATGTGAGGAACATAAAAAAGCTTAGGTAGATGTATATTACATGTAGGAGTAGGCAGCAAACCTTGCCTCGTGTGATGTATGGGAGTAGTGTTACCATTATCGACGATGATCTGGTTAGTTCCTATGTAATATGTAGGATGAACTAAGTTTTGGATGTAGGGTGTGAGATGAGATGAAGCATTGGATTCCAATATCCATTCTGATGTGGGATTAGAAGGTGATACGAGCATATCCTTTTGTATAGATGGTTCGGAAGGTAAAGTGTAATTAACACTGAGTCGATGCCAACAAGTGGATGTAGAATGTCCCTATTTATTGCAAATTTAATAAATGAGAGGTGTGGTTGTTGAATGTACAAGAGTAGTTTCTCTATTTTAGTGGTTCATCTAAAAACAAGCTCTTCTTCGGAATCCCCTATCATGATTTGTATATAGAGCATAGCCTAGGTTATAAGAGTTATTGGATTTGGTAGCTTTATTGGTGATAATGTCTTCAATGATTAGAAGTGAATAGAAATCATCAAGGCTTATAGGTGTGAGTTGGCTACGAATGGACGTTTTGAAGGATTTATATTATGGAGGAAAACCATTGAGGGTATACAGGAATATGCCTTCTGGATCAATTGCAAATCCTAATGCGGAAATGTAATCCACAAAGGTTTTGATCTGATGAGGAAGTTTTCATGGGTATGTTATAGAGTTCATTTTTTAGTTGCATAATACAAGATTGATTTGTTGTTTAAAGATGTCATTCTAGAGTTCTCAGTATTTTGAAGCAGATATTGAGGTTGTGGATGTAGGGGGTGAGAGTTGTGCATATGGCTGTTGCTAGATTTCTATCTATGAGAAGCCATAGATTATGAGAAGGATTGATGCATATGGTCGAGTCTAGGTTGGAAATGATAGTTGGAGGGGGTGACGTAGTTCCATAGATGAAGCCGTCAAAGCCATTAGCAGAGAATAGCTTAACGATTTGAGATTTTCATATAGGTTATGTGTCATTAGAGAGTTGGGTGGAAACGATGGTTTTGATGTTAGAAATAACAAATTTTAAAGAAGATGAAATCTGAACTTCTGCTTATAAGCCTGGCTGGTCCTGTCTTCAAGTAGTTGTGTTGTCACCGACTGCTCCATGCTAGCATTGGAAATACCATGATGTAAGTTGCTCTGATATCATAAAGAAATATCTATTATATCATTTTACATAGAAAGAAAGCTATTGTAGAAGTAACCATTGAGTAAAATTATATAAAGGAAACGCGTTGTTTGATGTGTAAACATGTGTATATAAAGGATGAAGGTAAAGGTGTTGTTCGTTTATCCAAGCATGTGCTTTTCTTTACAAGTGTATGGTGTAGATGTGTTGGGTTGGTATAACTCTATGGCCAAGATGTGTTTGCTCTTTTTTATTGTGTAGTGAGTATAGGCCACTAATATTGACTACTATAATGAGGACACTTCCTATGAGTGGGTCAAATGTGTTTGACATAAGAGGCATGCTTTGAGGTATTCCATTTATGCTTGGTTAGCTTTGCAAGATGGGATTAAAACTATCGATGCCTAACGCAAGCATAATATTCAGATTGATTCTGCTTGTCCTTTATGTCACTCCTTTCATGAAAGCGCTAATCACTTATTTTTTTATTGTGATTTTTAATTTTCTATTTTGGCCGCTCTTATTATCCCTGGGTTAAAGAATTTCCTTCTTCGACCAAACCTCGCATAGGTTATGGATTATTTGGATGAAATGCTCTCTATGGATGACTCAAAAAATTATTTATACCTTTCTATTTGGTGCTCTATCTATTTTATTAATTTATATTATATATTCACTTGAAAGATTTGTATTATTTTATTGATATAGCTTTTCTTATATTCATTGATTAAAAACTCATATGTTATGGTGAAATTATGTTAGTATGATTTGTTAATGCTTAACACATAATAAATTAAATTTTTTTTGGATATATATATTAATAAATAAAATAAGTTATAGTTAAATTAATTTAATATTTAATAAACTATATATATTAAATTAAATTGTTAAAATATGAATTGAACCGACAGATTTTTGAATCGGAGTTTAAACCGGTTTGATACAGGACTAATTTTTCATGAGACCAAGTTAAAATTCATAAAATCTCCAAGTGGTCTAATGGGGAGAATATTAAAACTCCGTTCAATATTGGCACCTCTTATGTGGATCTTGGTTTCTCTGCCCTGGCCCTTGTTGGTTTTGTGCCTTGAAATTTCTATTTACATTGCCTTCTCGGCTACTGAATTTTTGTCTGGTGGGTGCTGTATTGCCTTGCTGCCTTGGACTATGATGAATCAAGCTTAATAAGTTCAGGCCCCCTCCACTTGGACGTTCATATGGCAACCATTGGAGATGCCCCTTCTAAAGTGCTGAGCAAACACATTTAATCTATGATTATGCAATGGGACCGTTAAGTTTTGGGAAAATTATTAGGTGCGGACATCGAACTTAGAGATGCGTCCGGATTACTGGATGCATTGCATACGCTCTACATACGCTATGCTTATATTTTGTATACGTTCTGCTTACACTACGTATTTGTAATTACACAACAAATAAGTAGCAAATCCTCACAACTATTTTTTTGCAGCTTATTTAATGCAATGCACAATATATACTCAATAAGTACGCAGAACGTAGGCAGAACTTAAACATATAATACGCAGTATCCGAATGCATCTCTAAATCCGGTATCCGCACCTAATTTATTTGATACAAGCATTGTAATGCGGACATTCCCAAGTATTATTGCACTACAGCTCCTGGACTTTAACTTAAATACCCACTAGGTATTCTGCAGGGATTCACTTTAACCAATGCATCCTGGGAAAAAAAATGACAGAAAAGCTCCTTAAATCTATACCAATATATAAATGTGACTTAGCATTCTGCCCATAAAAAATCTGAACCATTTAATTCTTTAAATTAAAATAAATCCATCAAAAACGAATAATCAATTAATACATTTTTTTTCATCAGAGTCCTACAAATAATTGGTTTAGAGTAAATTTTCTCGTCTGTTTTACTGCAAAGATAATAAGAGAATCAGCTCATGTTTCCATGTTTATTATCCTCTCTGCTAACAGAAGATCATCTGGAGTTGTAACCTGCAATTATATAATGATCAAGAAAATTTCATTACCAATTAAGTGGAAAGTGTTCAGATGTTCCATCCCGACATTGCGGAAGGTTCAAACTCATAAGCATTACCTTAATATTTGTATAAGAACCTTCTGTTATATACACAGGATGTTTCAAGTGTTCCACGATAGATACATCGTCAGTAACCTCTAGACCTTCCCTGTTACATAAATGAATGAATGCAACTTTACAGTTAAATTAAAAAATATAAGATGATTAGAAATTCAAGAAACTGAAGGCACATGATGAACGTTTAACGATACAGTTCAAATTTACTTATACGTATGGAGAATCAATAAAATCATAAAATCAAACATCATTCAGTCAAGACTGATGAAGGTGTTGAGGGATGAAGTATTAATTGCAACATACTGGTTGACAAGCTCAAAACCAGCTCTGAGTAAATCGGACTTGATAACCTACAAGATACAACGCAATATATCGCTAAGAAATTTTTGTTGTCTATGTATTTTTCAATTTCAATAAGGATATGCATGTATTAACAACCTGTGGAGTTTGCATTTCCCAGAGTGTTTTCCGGTCAAGTGTTCTTACAACAAATAAATCATTGTTTGCCTGCAAAATATAAGGTGAAAGAAAGGTAAGGACAAAATATGTACTTCATGCTAACTTAGAAATTTATGTTCATTCAGGTGCTGATAGAGAAAGAATCCTACAATAGGTCAGCGTAGACTAGAGTGAGAATCTGACATAACGATAAGTTATACATTCTTATAACTAAGCAAATATAAAAATATTAAATTAAAAAAATGTAAGGGAAGAAGTGATTCTCATTGGTTCAGGGATGTAAGGAGAAATTGTTTTGGTCGTGATTGATCGAGTTAAGCATAATGGGTCCTTTTCGGATAAATGCAATACTCTGGACATGTCAATGTAATCTGTTTCACAAATGGGTAATGTTCTAGCGAATTTTGTATGTCATGTATATAGTACATCATTTTTATTGCATTCAATTGAATCGCTTATGGAGATCCTTTCATGAGGATTTTGATGATCCAAACATGTCAACTCGGTTCATTTTATGAGCAGGTGACATTTGAGTGATTTTGACTGTGATTGAGGTATTTTGAACCCGTTTCTCACAACACCTTACCAATTAGCTATTGTTCTCGTCGCAGTTGCTCAAATTGGCTGTGAGACACATGTAGGTAAACACATCCAACTTCTTCGCTTAAGAAGTAGGTAGAGAACAACTTCACCAATTCCTCTTTGACTTCTCCACATTTTTACTAGTTGTTGGCTCAAGAAAAACGGCACGAAAGAAAGAATCCCTCTTTGCAGTCGTAGGATTTCATTTCCCTTAAGTCATATTGTAGTTAACCAGATTTTCCCTGAGGGTAGTGTCAGAGTTTAAAGATTTCGGGTCATTACTTCCTATGAGCGCAAGCACTCATAGTTAATTACCCCTCTTACTACGTAAGAGAGAACTCTCGATTAAGGGTGAATAAATTTTAGATAAGTTTAGTCTCAATAATAGGGAAGTGGAGGTAAACCCGATCAAGATCCTATGGTTCCGTCGTCCCGGGTATACCGTAGATTTCAGTCTAACAACACTAATAATTATTGACCATAGTGTCCAGGGAATCTGATTGGCAGCCATGGGTTGCCTCCTCTCAGGGATCCCGAGTAGACTAAAGTGGTGAGATTTGAGTTTTAATTTGATTAGGTGTTTTGGGGTTTACATTTATTAGAATACTCAGAGAATTATTTAGTTTGAAATTTATGACTTCATTTAGAAGTAACCCAGGAGTTTGGTTTGGAGCGGGTCTTATGGCTTCTTTAGGAAGTAGCCCAAGTATTTAGATTTAAGTTGGGACTTACAGCTTTCGTAGAAAGTAGCCCAGGGATTTAATTTGGAATGGGGCTTACTGCTCTATTTATGAGTTGCCCAAATATTTGCTTTGGAATGGGGCTTACTGATCTATTTATGAGTTGTCCAAGGATGGATCTTACAACCTAACTCTATAGTGAGGCTGCCCGGAGGTTTTAATTCTTTGGGTAGGACTTATTATTTTCCTTATGAAGTTGCCTTAAAATGGGTCTTATAACTTAATCCTTTTAGACTAAGATGCCCAAAAGTTTAAATTTGATTGCTTTAGATTTAGGATCATTGCTATTTATTTAACAATTTTTCTAAACGTGGGACTTACGGCTTCACTTAGAAGTAGCCCGAAGATTTCAATTGGGTAGGACTTATTACTTCCTTAGAAGTTACCTAATGATGGGTCTCACGACTTAGTCTAGGAAACTAAGTGGCCTGAGTTATGGGTCTTACAACCAAACCCTATAGACTAGGATGCCCAATTGAAGGGTCTAGGGTTGTATTATGACCTAAATATTTCTCTCAGAGGTCGGACTTACTTCTTCTAGAAGTGACCAATGTTTAATTGGGGGTTGGGATTAGGTCAATTTTTACCTAAAGCTTTCCCCTAAAGTCGAACTTACTACTTTCCTTTTTTGAAAGTTGTCGGGTAGTGGGTCTTACAATCAAGTTCTTATAAACAAGGCTACCCATGAGTTTTGAATTTGATTGTTTTGATAGACAGTAGTTGCTTATACAATGTTTGAAATTTTGTTTCGTACTTGAGTTGTTTTGAGTTTGTGATTTTGACACTTCGGGGTTTGGACAGTGGGTTAGTGTTTTAGTTGTTATGTGCTCGTAGTTGTTTTCCTATTACAGTAGTCCACTACTCTTTTTCTAGCATTGTTGTTTTACTAGCTCTTTCACATTTAGCTTTTCTTGCTTTCCAGTATTATGCTCTACATTCAGTAGCTTATATTTATCAGCATTCATTCAATTTATTTATGATATACTGACTCTTCATTTGTTTGTTTGTAGGTGTTTTTAGCCAATAGTTGCATTAGCCGGGGCTTGCAGTTGTAAAGGAGCTCGTACAGGGGAGCTTGCAGAGTGTTTATAGAGTTGGAAAGTTGTTGGGAGTTTTGTACCAGAGAGTTTTGTGTGTTGAGAATGTGGAGTTGGAGAGTTTCAATGTTGAGAGTTCAATCGTTGAGAGCAGTTTGTACAAAGTACTTGGGGAGTTTGAGAGTAGATTGTATGGAGAGGTTGGGAGAGCAGCACATGTTGATTGGTGGAACTCTTCTTTTTCTTTTTCTTTTTTACTGCATTTTATTTTATTATTATTTTTTATTTGATTAATTAAATAATTAACCAATAAATCAATTTTAAATTTCACTGCTCTTAAACTTTTAAATAACTCTCAGATTTTAAAACTCTTAGAATTTAAAATTCTTGTATTTAAAATTTTCATAAAAAAAGCTCTCATATTTTGAAACTTACAGATTTCAAATGCTCTTGGGTTTTTCTTTAAAATAATTAATTAATTAATTTTAATTAATTTTGATTAATTAAATTTTTTTAATTGATTAATAAAAGATTCAAATTTAATTGCTCTATAATTACTCCAAAAAGTTCTATAATTTTCTCGAAATTTTAGCAGCCTCCCGACGTCTCCTTCCCACCGAGGGAGAAATCGGGACGGCATCTGCCATATATATATATATATAATATACATAAAAAGTGGAGTTGGTTCGGGCAGGATCCGATTCGGCTAGGTTAGTCGTCGAAGGAGCATAGCTGAACAACCACAAAAGAGCAGAAGAAACGACTCGTGTAATCTTATACCTCCTACAAACCAACGAAGCCGAACAGTAAGGAGAGAACCGAAGAAGCTATGCATGCAATCTCTGCCCTCCTGTAAAGAAACGAAGTCGGATAGCAAGGAGGGAGTCGAAGTCAAACAACGAGGGAACCAAAGAAGAGACCGTGCGATTTCTCCCCTCCCGTGAAGTGGCGAAGTCGGACGACAACAAGGGAGCCACAGAAGCGACGTGCGAAGCAACGAAGCCGAACCGCGACAAGGAGCCACAGAAACGACGTTGCAATCTCTGCACCTCCTGCGAATCAATGAACAGGAATAGCAACCTAGAAAAGAGAAGATGAAGGGCGAGCCCTGGACTTCTCTTGCGAAGCAACGAAGCCAAACATAAACAATGGAGTCGAAGGAGCGAATGAGGGAGCGTAAGTGTTTCTTTCCGAACTTCTTTCCCCTTTTTATTTGATTCCTTTGTCGAATGGCAGTTACCGGAACGAAACAGTGTGTCATTTGGGGAGGTGGGGCCGACGGAGGCGGTTGCTTTTTCATGCGTTCAAAAAAAAAATTCTTTTTGTTAGTCAACACTAGTGCATGATTCTTCTCTCTTTTGCATGATTTTCCAACCCCTTCTTTTTGTGCCTAGCCACACCTTCCCCTCCCCTCCCCTCCCCTCCCCTCCCCTCCCTCTCAAATTGTGTTGGTTGAGCCCTTTCTTGATCTTATAAAAAGGAGGTAACTTCAAAGCAAGTTGAATTAAATAAAGAAACTTGTGTTCCACTTGTTGGTTATGCAGTTCTTACTTTACAAGGGATTCCTTTTGCTTAGATGATCAATGTCAAAACAGACTACTTGTGAAGTTGATATCTTCTTGTTTCATCATAAAAAAAGTGTGTTAGTTTGCTAAGCCTAAGTGATGGTTATATTTTTTCACATATCTGAAATCTAGTTTGTATGTTAGTAATTATATTTCTCCGAAATTCGGTATGGACCTTGAATCATGTTTTACTCTATAATGAATGAACTTTAAAACTAACATTTTTACTAAATCATTATGGATGTCCGGATCGTTTTCTTTTAAGATAAGTACTTGGTAATTTACATGTTAACTCCTTTTGAACTATGAAGATCATCTTCATGCATATTCAGTATGATAGTTTAGTTCCCTTTGGCATGCATCATTAAGATTGCATGATAATCTTATTGCTAGACTTTTGAAAACATCAGTAATTTTTCATTTTAGAACTAATTTGTTACCACCATTTCATTGTTTCATTAGGATTTCATCACCATCATTTCATTGTTTCATTAGGATTTCATCACGTACTAAGGTTGTCCTGCACTTCTCATGCATGTGCCTAATATTGATGCTAACACGCACACGATATACATTAAACTATTTAATGTCTGCATCATAGAATGCTTTGCTTTCATGATTATGGTTTGATGCTAAAATCTAAGGGCGATGAAGCACTCAAGATATATAATTTGGTTTCCAATAGGTTTCTACAAAAAGAATTTCCAATATTTTTTTCTCTTGTAAATTTACAAGGCTTTTAGGTAAGTAGGCAGATTTGAATTTCAGTTTCATCAGCCATCCACTTTTTGGTTTTGAAAATATGTTAATTTTTTTCACAAGATACTCAGTTTTGCAGATTCTGATAATTCATGCGGTTAACAAGTTTTCATCCATGATCATTTTTATCATGTCATCTATTTGGCAATTTTATTTTGTTAATAACTACTGAAAATCTTATACGGAAAGGAAGTACACTGCATTTCAAGTTATACAAAGTAAAGCGGCTGCTGGAGAACAATGAACCAACTAAATTTAAGCCCAATACTGCACTTTGGTCCAGTATTTGAATTCCAGAGTTGCACAGCTGGAAAACTTTAGTTTACTTTTACTCCCAATTTTTAACAAAAAATCGACTTTAAGAGCAACCTAATGAAACTAGTTAATGAAAAAAAGTGCAAAGATCATTTGAATATCAAGTGCATTCAAGTTTCCCCTAATGAAACTAGTTAATGAAAAAAAGTGCCAAGATCATTTGAATATCAAGTGCATTCAAGTTTTCCTTGATGAATGGTTTGGATTAGAGGCAAAAACAGGTCAGATTAGGCTTGATTCATAGCTAACTCGAGCTCGTCTCGTCTATCTTAGAGTAGGCTCAAACTCGAGTTCTAGCTCAAGTCGAGCTCATATCTTGAGCTCAAGCTCAGCTCGACTTATTAGCTTGCGACTTTAGCTCAGTTCGTGAGCTCAAATTCCTCCCCCCCAATTTGATAAGCCCTTGATAACAAAGAAGTGAGGAAGTTACGATAAGAGCTTTTGTGAAAAGGTATCAACAAACTAAGTCTTGATTGGAACTCATTGCAAGGGAATGATGGTGAATAAGTCGCTATAGGAGATTGTTAGAGAGAATATGCATGCCTCAACGATGAGATGATCAGTCATAGTGAGAGCCTAAAGCAGGCATCATAACCGAGTCAACGAGTAAGTCATGATAGGAGCTCACTATAGAAAGCATCTTGATAGGAAATACTTGACTTCGAGTATTTCCTAATCACTTTGGCGACAAATCTCAAAGCAAACTGCTGTCCACAGCAGGAAATCAGCCAAAAACAGTAGAAAAATAGGGAAAAACTGCGGAAAATGTGGAGAAAAGACTTGTATTTTACTAGTCGATGCAAGGAAAATAGCAAAGATACAAGGATCCTCTATTCGATAGGAGGATCGCACTCTCTCAATCTCTAGAATTCGATCTAGAGCCCTAGCCAACAAAGAAGAACAAGAAAACTTCAAAGCAAAAATCACATAACCCTAATCTCTCCTTTTCTCCTTACTTAAATGCATACAATTCAAAAATAACCTAAAAGAACCTAATTGCCCTTGCTCCCACATCTTTTGGCTCCAAGAAACAAATTCAAAAACAAGTGGACCCCACCCAAACAACTCCTCAAACTTCTGCCGGCTCCCCTCCTTTTTCCGCCCTTTCCCGTCGCTTGTAGACAAACCGAGCCGGCCCAAAGGATTGGGCCGGCTGGATCGGTCCAAAGAGGACCGGTCTAACATTACCGCCCTCCCAAAGAACCACCTTGTCCTCAAGGTGGAAGTCAGGAAACTGTCGCTCCGTCGATTGGCATGGCTCCTTCTTTCCTGTTAGACTTCACTCCTTGGTCCATGTTCACTTCCGGACGGATAGGAAGTTACAACATTTGGATCGAAAGCAATGACCGGAGTTTGCTATGAAGGAGTCATTGGTTCCTTCATTGTTGCTCAACTTCACTCCTTGAACGATGTTCACTTTCGGTCGAATCAGAAGTTACAATATTTTGATTGGAAGAAATCTAGAAATAACAGGAGTTCGCTCGCTGTAAAGATGCATGACAGGATTCTAGGTCAAAATTGGGTCATTTTTGGGTTTATGGGTCAACCCGAGCCCGACCAGAAATTTGAAATGGGCCAAAAATCAAGACTCACACTTGACCCATTTGTAGTTCGGGTTGACCCGAATCCAAAATTTTCGTGTTGAGTCTGAGTCGTGTCAAATATTGACACCCCTAATGTTGTCGATGATAAACTTTCCTATATTTGGGGAACACACTAATACAATGTAATAGACATGAATAATAGAAAATGAACTTTATTTTGAGAATTTAAATAGTGTTCAGGCATTGAATTTCTCTCAAGAGATCATTCATGATATGTTTGATAGTTCTTTTTTGAGAAAATAATATTAAATGTTAAGAAGTTAGTATAAATATTAGTTTTTATATTGGAGACAGAGTTGATGTCGATGACATTCATCTTCCTTTTAGACAATAACGTGCATCAACATTGGTGGCGGCATCGACGACAAAGTTAGTAAGCATCAATATTTGTGTTGAAAGCAAGCATTGTATTTATAGATGATATCATGTAATAATGTTACTAGAGAAGGAAAACAATCAAGTCAGTGAGTATAAGTTTCGGGGTTGATGGTGCGCACAACCTTATAGGCAATGTTATTTGTCAACATTAAGAGTAACGACTTGCAATAAAATTAACTAGTGTTATAGTTGGTGTTGAAGGCATGCATCAACTTATATGTAATGGAATGTGTTGATTTTGATGGAGATGATGAGCAATGAAGTTAGCGTGTATCAGTGTTGGTGATGACAAGTGCATTGACCTTATAAGTGATGGTGTGCATTAGTATTTGTGTCGAAGACGAGGCAATAAAGTCAGCGAGCGCCAGTGTTAGTGCTAATGATGTGCAATAGTTTTATAATAATGTTTATTGATGTTGGTGGCAATGAAGAGTGAAAAAAATGGTGGCTTATTGGTGTTGGTGTTAATGATTTGTATTGGCCTTATTGATAATAGAGTGCATTAACTTTGTTTATGACTATATACGATAAAGCCAGTGGGTGTCAACGTAGTTAGCTAATAATGATTTGACTAAGTCAGCGTCTTGTAAGGTGGCGTTGTGACCAGTGTCGTTGGTCGCCCACAACACTAGAATAAATTTTATATTAAAATATCCAAATCTACTATTTCATTTAATGTAATTCATTTTAGGCGGTTGACTTAGAGAGAGAAGGAGAATGCATTTAATTAGTGAAAACCCATTCGGGTGACTTTGATCCATTTTATGCTTCTAGCACTATTCTAAATGTTATCTGAATCAAGGTAAGTAACAGTTAACTTATCGTAGTTTTTAAAAACATGACAATTTCTAGATTTTTTTATTAAATTTTATATTTTTATAATGAAAAAGAGAAAAACTTTACAACCATAAATTTTCACCATGTAACTTTTTGTATGTTGTAGAGGCATCAATTTTGAATATTTAGGGATTTTCTGAAAATTTTATAGGAGGTATTTTTAAAAATACATTTTTTTTATTTATTCAAAAATCATTCTGAACTGAAAAAATTATACTATAGCACAATAAAAGTCTCAAAATAGTCTTTTACACAATCCCTAGTAATTATATTGAATTCTAAAATATTTTTCCTACCTACCATTATATCATTTTGTGAAATTTGGAATATGCCTATTTTTTGCTTTAATTAATGCAACGAAATAAATTACATGATTTACTATTGAAAAATGAGGAGTTATGAGAAAATGTGATGGAAAATATGAAAGTTTATTCTGGTGCCTACGAGAATGTTATTATAGCTATATGATATATTTTGGTTCCTATAAGGCATGTTCTAGTGATTATAAGTCATATTTTGGTGTAATATTCATTATTACCAGGTAAATGAAGTTTATTTTAGTGAAATTGTAAATAAATATTAGTAAGAAATATACTAAATTAAATTAGATAATTCTTTAATTCCTGAACGAATGCTTCCAAAGGGGTGTGTAGAAGGCGGTTATGTTGTGGGCCTCACATCGCATTATCCTCCACACAAGCAGTAATTAACGGAAGCCACAAAGGAAGTCGGGAGAGGAGAAATTTCGGTAGTGCAGAAATCACTGTTCACCAGTTCGGCACAGTGCTTGGAATCGCAACAAATCTGTTCGGCAGGAATTCCTATAGCATAATCGCTGAAGTTACTGTACAGGAGGAGGCTCAATACTTTGCTGGGTAAGTATGCATTAAGAGAATAATTGATTTCCATTTCAGAAGAATTCAAACTATGAGTTTTTGGAAAACCGTGGGATTCAATAGTGCAGGTCCTGAAGCAATATTTTGCTTTGGTATAGGAGGATTTTGCATAGTGGAGTTCGGCGATGCAGAAATAAATAATTTGGTGTAAGCATACAAATTAATAGAAGAAGATTCTGTAGCAGAGAATTGGAGAATTTGGCTATGCTGGGAGAAATTTCAGGTATGATAGTAAGATTTAAGGGAAAGTAATTAGTTTCTGTTATCAGATTTTTTAATGTAATTAATATAGGATTTTGTGATGGTTTATAGTGATTGCAAGTGTACAAACTAATTGAGGAATAAGTGAAGTGAAGGAAGGTTAAGAGGAAGATTAGGAATTACCTGCATATACATGCAAAGAGAAGATTTTATAGTGACTTACAATCGTAAAAGGGTGCGAAGTAGAGAATTGGAAGAGACGATTCGTCAAGGAGGTAAGTTATGTAAAGTTAATTCCTGATATTTTTTAGTATATTTATTATGTCTTTTCAATGATCTGAGTAAGTCAATATATTATGAATATTTACGTAGTAACCATGAGATTATATTGAGATATTCGTGTTAAACAAATGTCTTTTATGGGAAAAATGAAATTAATATTTGATCAAGTATGATGTTTCAATCTTTTTGATAATATGTTAAAGAAAGAAGTTTGCATTTGTTAGATAATGCATGTTAAACTCTTCTTGTAACACTTGTACTATTTTATAAGTGGTAAGAATATGAATTATGAATATGAGAGTTTTTGAATATTTAATTAATAAAGATTGGCTAGTTTATGTTATGATATCTATATTTTCAGGTGGGCAAAAGAGACCTAATATGAAACCTGAATTATAGATGGGGCTAAAGGGACTCCAAGGAAATGGATACCTGCATAGTAGGTGGGGCAAAAGGGACCCCAAGGAAATGGATACCTGCATAGCAGGTGGGGCAAAAGGGACCCCTATAGAGGTAAAAGGGACCTCTATGAAATTCAATGGTGATAATGGCATATTTACCTAGGCTCCATTGAATATTTTAAAGTATAGCCAAATCTTTTAAAAGATTAAATATTCAATATATATCTCAAATGACATAAAGGATGATGTTCAATATGATGCTTTTGATGCTTTTCAAATAATGATAAGTTGGTGCAATGATTAGCTCAATATTGTATTTCATTTTATCTATTCAGTTTATTGTTATTTAATTTTGCATAGCTTATGTGAGCCTCATAGCTCACCAGAACTTTCTTCTGGATGTTTTTACAGGTAAAGGAAAAGATAAAGTTGTTGTTGATTAGATTTCAAGTACCTCAATGTTATGTGTTATTTCTATATTTGTTAGTAAGGATTATCTTAAGGGTATGTAAACACTCATTTGAAGTATTTTATTTGGAGGTTCCTTAGTGGCTCTGTAACTATGTTGTGGAAGTTTAAAAATGTTAAGTACTTCAGTTAATGTATCAATGAAGGTTTATGAGATACTTCGTATAGTTATGAGAGTGGTTAACTGTTTTCAAAAACTTTATGGAAAGAAAATAATATGTTTTAGTTGTTACACTCTACAGTACTAGTCAAGGGTAATGTAGGGTGTTACAGCTCCCTTCTTCAGGTTCTTTTGATTTTCGACCAACTGTGCAAGCTTCATGGCCTCCCCTAGGTCCCTGGGCATCAGGACCTTCACCGCTGCTCGCACCTCAGCCTTTAACCCCTTCATAAAATTTCCCTCCAGCACTGTCTCGGACAAGCGCTCCACCCTGCTGGCCAAATGCTCAAACCTCTCTCGATAGTCTGCCACAGACCCCTCCTGTACTAGGACAAAGAACTGCTCGTAGAAGTCTCCTCACCGATCGGTTTGGAAACGCTCTAACAAATTGTCCTTGAATTATCCCCAGCTCCGGATAAGTCTCCTTTGATCTCTCCACTGGTACCAAGAGAGTGCCTTCCCTTCCAGACACAAACCTGTTGCCGATAACTTTTCCTCCTCCGTCAATCCGTTAACAGCAAAGTACCTCTCCACTTTGTAGATCCACCCATAGGCATCCTCCCCTTCAAAAATGGGCATTTTCAATTTCCTTACCTTCCGATCCCCGCCATTCCCCCTTAAACCTCCATAGTTTCCCCTCTCCCATGTGCCTAGACCCCCCCCCATGTCTCCCGATCTTCCCTTGCTCTGCCCTGTCCCAATCCCCCTTCAAAATCCCCTCTCTGATCTTCAAACACAGCTTCCCGGCGCCCCTGATAACCCTCCCGATGCTCCCAACCAGCACCTCTTGGTTCCCCACCTCCATAGCCTTGCCCTTTCCACATACCTTCCTCCTCTCTCCTCTCTCTGGAAAGGCTCCAGATGAGGTCTTCCCCTACTCCCTTCCACGATTTCCACTTCCTCTTCCTCCCGATGGATTTGAGAGTTGGTGTTCTTCGCTGCGGGCCCTTTTGCATCAGACGTCGCCGATTGGGTTTGAAACTCCAACATCTTTTTCATCATATCCCGTAGATCGGCCACTTGTCCTTCCATGGAGGACATTCTTTCTACTACGGTCTCCTTGATTTGATTCATCTCTCCTTCAATCCTCTCCTCCAAAGCATCCACCTTCTTAGCCGTTATCTCCTACGGCTTGCAATTTAGGATAAGATCTCAAGATCTGGAAAAAAAAATCAGCGATTTTCTCCTTCGCCGGCACAATTTCAGCAGCTGAAATTGGTCAAAAACAGCCCATGATTCGTCTCAAGACTTGCTCTGATACCAATTTGATAGAAAATACTTGATTTCGAGTATTTCCTAATCACTTTGGCGACAAATCTCAAAGAAAACTGATGTCCACAGCAGGAAATCAGCCAAAAACAGTAGAAAAATAGGGAAAACTGCGGAAAATGTGGAGAAAAGACTTGTATTTTATTAGTAGATGCAAGGAAAATAGCAAAGATACAAGGATCCTCTATTCGAGAGGAGGATCGCACTCTCTCAATCTCTAGAATTCGATCTAGAGCCCTAGCCAACAAAGAAGAACAAGAAAACTTCAAAGCAAAAATCACATAACCCTAATCTCTCCTTTTCTCCCTACTTAATGCATACAATTCAAAAATAACCTAAAAGGACCTAATTGCCCTTGCTCCCACGTCTTTTGGCTCCAAGAAACAAATTCAAAAATAAGTGGACCCCACCCAAACAACTCCTCAAACTTCCGCCGGCTCCCCTCCTTTTTCCGCCCTTTCCCGTCGCATGTAGACAAACCGAGCCGGCCCAAAGGATTGGGCCGGCTGGACCGGTCCAAAGAGGACCAGTCTAACACATCTATAGGACAAGTGGCATTTGAAGACAAAAGGAGTTCATGAGACTTATAGCCTCCAAAGCTAGCTCAAAATTTAAAAAGTTACGAGATTTAAGGTTTACACATTTATTCTAAGTGAAATGGATGCAAGCCAATGAGCTGAGCAACATTAAAATCAAACTCAAGCTCGTTTAATATAAGAGCAATAATTTAAGATCAAGTTCGAGCTCGTAAGTTTAATATAAGTTTTGCTTTTTGAAACTAGATATTTTAGGCATCAATGCAAGTAAATGTATGGATTTCTTAATGCTTTTTTTGCTTTTAATCTTTGCATCGCAAATAAACAAGAAATCAATTATCATGATTTTTTTATTTACAGTTCTTTGATCAAAATTCAACGTTTTAATGAAACAAAACTAAAACCTTGATGGCAGTCAGGCTTTATGGTGCGGTAAATCTAACAGCATAGGTTCAGAGTTTAGTTGTCGTTAGATTAAAAGTCAAATGCCAATATGATAACCATATTGTACAATAAGAAAGTAAAATTTTGATGTATGATACATAATGAACAAGGAGAAATTTAATTAAAAAAAAAAAATCATTTAGTGATGAAAAGAGTAAACTTATTTGGAATATTGGAATTGCATGCTTGGTTACAAAAATCTCAACTTCTTTTTTGTGACAAAAACCTTCATGTCATATTTGGCAAAAGCTTCCTAATGCTTTTAATAAACTAAATGAACATAATACACAAATTGCAAATGATTTTGTATCAGCATCAGCAGAGGCAAAAAAGAAAAGACAACATTTAAGTTACAAATACCTCTTTAATAGTAGCCTTTACAGGAACACCAAGAACAGCTGCCCCATTCAGCCACCCATCCTTCAGAACCTAGAAGCAAATAATCAAGCATGAAGTTGCTAAAAATTTGAAATTGCTAAGGTGGAGCAAGCTTGTGACAGATAATCACCTACAATTTAATAGATATAAATATACCATGCCTAAAACATATTAGTAATCACAGTATGCATAATGGGAAACCTTTAAATTGGACTCCTACAGCTAAAAATGTAGGTAGAACCGTAGAAGGAATACAATTATGTTTGCTAGGAAGTGGATGCACTTTTCAAATGATCCCTACCTCCAGAATCTCTTTGATCAATCTATCGACCTTATCTTTCTGGAGCTAGGGATAATGGTACGGACGAACACTGATAGCTGAAACTACTTCCTTCAATATGATAGCATAATCGTGTTCCCGCAAAGGAGACAACCCCTGAACTGGCTTAAACACCTCTCAATACTGCTATAGAAGTGGTTGAACCATGCATGGTATCTTCTCTCCATCTTCTTCGCCTTCCAAACTCTACAGCTCCCCCAAAAATCTCATTCCTTCATTATTCCCTCTCATTAGAAATCGCTCCAAAATCACCTTCATGTCATCCTGTCAATGTAATTGATAATGTTGAGCTGGCAGGAACTAGATTCTTCATATGTGAGGTAATTGAATTCTTGCTCACTTGAGAATGAGAAACTACATAGGCTTTGGAATCTTGTCTGGTATAACCAGGATTTATTAAACAAAACTTTGCATCAGATTCAGCTACTCTAGCAAATTTGTTCATACTTTGTTGAGAGTTTTGCTTGACAGGAATTAAATGTCGTTGATATTGATAATGTCCTTTGATGTGAATATCCAACAACTTCTTTATCATTCTTTCTATGTTGGAAAACTTTTCATCTATTGATGACATTCTATCCTCAAACGCCAGTTTGAGTTGGTTAACATTTTCTTTAATACGCTCTTTCAAGGCATCAACCTTCATCTCCATAGGTCCCCAAAAAATGCTCTAATACAAATTTGATAGGAAGTGGATGCACTTTTCACAAAAAATCAACAAATGAAACATGAAAAATCGGGAAAAAAAATGCCCCAAAACAATTTTTATTGAAACAACTATAAAGAGAAATGCAAGATACAATTGGATCTTCAATTAGAGAGGAAGATCCAGCTCTCCCAAATCCCTAGGTGTCGGCTAGAGTCCAAATAACCTAAGAATAAACTAAATTCAGCAAACTCCAAAACATAATCTGAAATCACCCCATAGTCAGTCTTAAATAGGATCCCATAATTCCCTCACAAATAAACACCCATCCCATTCCCTAAATAAATTCCTCTCACATTTGAATTTAAATTAGATTTATTTCTCTAATTAATTCCCTCCTAATTGTAATAAAACTTTCCTAAACAATCCCCTGTTAATTCCTCCTCCTTTTCCCTAAATAACTTCCTCTTAGATTTTGAATTCAAATTAGATCACTTACCCTAAATAATTCCCTCCAAATTTTAATTAAAACATTTTTAAACAATTTTCATTCGATTAAGAACCTTCCTAAACAACACCCTCTTGGTTAGGAAACTTCCTAATTCCCTCTCAATCAAATCGGCCGGTCCATCAATATTTGATAGGAAGTTGATGCACTTTTCATAAAAATCAATGGATAAACAAAAAAATTGGAAAGAACGCCCAAAAATAATTTTTTATTGAAATAACTATAAAGAGAAATGCAATATACAATTGGATCTTCAATTGGAGAGGAAGATTCGGCTCTCCCAAATCCCTAACTGTCAACTAAAGCCCAAATAACCTAAGAATAAACTAAATTCAACAAACTGCAAAACAAATTCTGAAATCACACCATAGTTAGCTTTAAATAGGCTCCCATAATTCCCCAAATCATCCCCCTTTCCCTAAATAAATCTCTCTGATATTTGAATTCAAATTAAATTTGTTTCACTAATTAATTCCCTCCCAATTGTAATTAAAACTTTCCTAAACAATCCACCCTAAATTCTTTACCCTTTTCCCAAAATAATTCCCTCTTAGATTTTGAATTCAAATTAAATCTCTTGCCCAAAACAATCCCCTCCCTAATTTAATAAATTTTTTTTCTAAACAATCCTCCTTTGATTAAGAACATTTCTAAATAATTTCCTCTTGATTAGGAAACTTCATAATTCCCTACCAATCAAATCGGTCGATCCATCAATACTTCCCTCTCAAATTGTCATCTTGTCTTCAAGGAGGACTAATATACTAAAAAAAGGATTGTCGCTAGGTCAAATGATCCCTACCACTAGCATCTCTCTGATCAATCTCTCCTCTCATCCTCCTAAAGTTGAGGAGAATGGTACGAACGAACACTGATATGTGAGAATCCGTCCTTCCAAATGATTGCATGCTCATGTTCCCGCAGAGGATGCAACCCATGAACTAGCTGGAACTCCTCTCAATAATGATGTAGGAGTAGCGGAATCATGTTTGGTGCTTCTATCTTCTCCTCGTCTTCTTTTTCTTCCAAACTCTATAGCTCCGCCAAAAAATTTACTCCAACATTTCCCGATTTCCCCTAATACATATCTCAATCAGGTGTCACACTGCAACACAATTTAACCACTGGCAAGGGCCGCAAGGCACATTAATGAGCAGGTACATACTACACGATAATTCTTGCAGAACCATAGCTCATGCTGCCAGAAAACTAGCATGGCACAAGGACAAGGTGCAGCGAAATTCCTGAAACATAATACGGTCACCCAACTATTTCACTCCAACCACTGGAAATAAAGTAGAAGGCATCATGTGACGAGGTGCTTGGCCTAGTATACTCTTTAAACCAATATGTAACTTGAACATGCAATAGATCAAACACACTAATCTATAATTATTAAGGAAGTTAATCACCGAGTAGTGAACTCAAAATTCCAAGATTGTTTTATGAAAAGAAAAGACTTCCAAATTTGATCATAATTCATACATAATTTTTTGCAACACTGCAACAGGATGTAAATATTGCTAAGTATCTAGGCTAAAGTGAAGCCTTCAAAATTTACATGTAAACATGGAAGATGGTACATAGAGAACTATATAGCAACCTTCTTGACATCTTCAAATGATACTAGTGGCCTGGCAGAATCATGAATGCATACCAGTTCTGAGCTTTCATCAACTTCCTGTGAGGCACGTTAATGAGTCAGTATTAGCATAGGGAGAACAGGGTTTATATGATTAATTTAGGAAAATGGAAAATCCACAATGACTAGAAACTGGAAGCAGTGCTTCTCCAGATATTGCAGTTTTAGAAAATAAAAAGCAGCAAATTGGGGAATTTGACCTTTTTCACAATATGAAGTAATAAAACTTAATGCCAGTAGAGAAGATAATACAAATCAACAAGAGTAATAAAATTTGTGATAGGATAAGGTTGAAAGAAATTCATACAAGGCGATTCATAATTTCATAAAGCTCAACATACAAATGTAAGCTTGTTCATCTATCCCATTATCCACCCGTCCATACACATATACTAGCCTACACCCCTCTCCCTCTCCAATGACTTAAGTTTTATACAGCCTATGTAACAAAACAAGATTTTTCTGCTAGCCTTCAACTCATGATAATTTTCAAACATGATTTGATAGGTTTTGGTTGTTGCAACTTAGATGATCAAATAATTTGGTAGTGAAATGAAGAACTACAAAACTTTTTCTTCATACGAAATTAACTCTTAAAGTTTAGAAGAAATCAAAATAAATTCAAGTGACTAGAAACATGGGTAATAGAATTGATTTTTAAGCAAAAAATGAGACTTCATTACCCACCGAGTGCTTAAAAAGCCTTAGTTCTTCAAGGAAATGTCCCCAAGTTTTTATTTTCTATTTTTAAAGTTCTGAAGAAAAATTTTCTGCACAACACAGGACACCGTCTACTTTTTTTGTTCTTATTAAAAAATGAAACGAATTAGACAATTAGAACTTCAGCACAGAGTAATATGATAACAGGTTACCACCCACATTTTCCAAGTTCAAACTGAAAATACTACTAATTATCGTAGGATACTTGGAATCGGGAAATTTCATGTATCAAGGCTGTCCATCAGGTTCCTTCAAAGAATTGCTAAGGTTGACTCTTTTTCCCTCAAAAATATGATGTTGGTTCAAAATCCATAGGGATGACTGCAAAAGGTGAATTGTAGACAGCTCATGTTAGCGCATGATTATTAAATGTTTCTTAACTTGAATAGCAGGTATAATTGTTCATTTTCCCTTATGCTGCAAAAAACTGAGCACGCCCTTAACTTTTTTTCTTTTTTTTTTTTTTTTGGTTGGCAGGAGAGTGGCAACTTCTATATCGGCTGTCACGTTGCAAGGGTACCTGCAATCCACTAAAAACAGAGTCCTGTCTTTCTTTTCCAGGAAGCACAAACTTGGTCTCTACTTGGATTTCTTCACAGGCATCTAGAAAGAAGAAAACAAATTAGCTTAGAGATGGAAAAAGGCCGATCACGAAATGTTTGACATGAACATAACAAAATGGCACTCACATGAAATGTTGCACGTTCAACCAGATAAAATGACATGTAAACTAAATGCCAAGCTTAATTTCAACAGACTAACATACCCTCGAACACATCCTTGTAAGATGGGTCGCATACTACAATTATTTCCTTCACTTCACTTAACTTGGATAAAGTGTAGAAACTGCAAAGAAAAAACTCTATCGCTCGTTTACATAGCAAGTAGATCATTTCAATTATACGTATTTTAATGCGCAACATAACTTTTGCATATATACCTATAAAGGGCAATCGGTTTCCCCAAGAGAGGAAGGTACTGCTTTGGCATACTTACCTGTAACATTGGTGACATATTTTGTTCAAAACAATGCTATATAAAGCATTAAAAGCTGTAATTGCAATTATATAAGAAACATAGTTTACGCAACTACACTTACAGCCCTACAACATACTAATAATGATTCAGTGAAAGTCAGTATATAAGCCGCCTATCCAATTAATGGTTAGATAATATTGTTTTCACTTCAAATCTCACCTTGGTTTGATTGTAGAGAATAAATAAGGCAACTCCTCTCTTCATAAAGAAAAAACATAGGATAGCCAAAAGAATACAACAGAACTCCCAAAACTACCTCAATGAAATAAGATCAACCCACGACTAAGCATGTAGCGACTTTTCTTTGTAAGGTAAAATTAGGATCCAAAACTTAACAATAAGTAGTAAGGATTAATTGATCCATTTCATTATTCACAAATTTCAACATATTGTATGCATTGTCAAAGTTACATAATAAGGCATGTACCAAGATCCTTAAGCACATAATAAGGATGCATGATAAACCATCTAAAGATTATGAAACTTGGTAGAAAAATTTAGAGGTATCAACTGACAAATAAAAATGATAAACATAGAAAAGTAAAATTTAACCAACTTAAACTTTGAAAGTAGATAGCCAAAAAAAATTATATTCTTATAAAACAAAAGGCAAAACCACAAGACAAAATATTAAACGTGTCACTTGGAACCCATAGCGAGCACATTAATCCATATTCAAAAATGCTAAAAAAAAAAAAGGGCGTCTTAACCAAACACCAACAAACCAAATCTAGAAGATAAAACCAATAAAGAGCTAAAATACAAAGGAGCCACAGAAGTTACGCATGCAAGAGGATATTTGAACCTTGAAAGAATGTTTGACAGGTACTAGCAATAAAAAAATATATGATCCGACAAAGAAAAACATTGACAATAGAATGAATGTATAATTAATGGCATAGAAAATACAAGTTTTTTATTGTTTCATGCATGGGAATTATATCCAGTTATTGGAAATCATCAGAAAATTATTTTTCCAAAACTCTAACCTTGTCAGTGATGGCATTAAAACAAGCTATGAGAACTCACTATCTCTATCTCCTGTTAGCCTGATTTGGTTGTATAGGAATCATAGGTCCATTTTCAGAAGAAGCTGTCTGCCTCAAAAGATGATGGCCACTAAAACAGTATCAAGAATTAAAGTGTATAAACTTCAAGTCCACATCATTTGTAAAGAATAACTTAAAAGAATAAATATAATTTCACTAACTTTGAATTATTCTCGCTCTTCATGAACAGAAATGAATCTAATAAATAAAATATTCTAAATATTCCCTGGTCAATGGATATTACTCTACTGCACAAAAAGCACAGTCCGTTTATAATATATATATAAGTGTAACTAGAAAATTGTTTCATCTTCGAATGTTTGGCCTTTAAAGTGAAAAAAACAAAAGCATGAGAGAACCTACCCCCATCCGCTTCCCCTTCCCTCCTGCCAAAAGAATAACAGAAACACTTTTATCCTTCACAATTCCAGAGCCCTGCCAAAAAACATAACTCGAATAAGATGGTGAGCATATTTATGATACTTGCACCGAAACGTTATTGTCACTCCTTTCAACGTTAGCAATATCAGGCCACCACCTCATGCCTTCCTTCTTCTTGGGCAACGCAATGTATCTGAACCGGACTTGAAGTTGTTTCATCCTTCACTCCAATCCCAACATCTGAAGGAGACAATGCAGGGTTCTTAAATTGATTTCTGAAGAAAATAAAATCGGGATTGTGTTCAGTGTGTACGGTAGAAGAAAGGCTTCTTACCTGCGGAGCGGCGGCGGGATCGGGAAGAAAGGAATAGCCGGTAATGAGTTTTCGGAATCATGTTTAGCACATGGGGCGGGTAGGATGAGGCAGGACGGGCGGAATGAAGCCGATAGGGTGGGAGCTGATATGGGAGTGCCATCATGGGGTTAGATTGATAGCGGCGATGGATGCAAGAAAGAAAACCTAAGGCCGGATCCCGCGTAGATGAGCGGAGTACGGTGTAAAGCCCTCAGAAAGGAATCTAACTACAAAGTTCGGTTGAGATGGCAAAATTGTATGAAGTAGCACAAGTAGCATATTTACTTAAAATTTTTAAAAGAGTTAATTCCTCAAAATAATTGATGCATTTAAAATAGATTAAGAGAGAGAAACAGAAGTATATTTTAAATTTAATTTACATTTTAAATAATCATTATTTCTTACTTCTAATTTTAATTATTGTTGCGGGCTAGAATATATGCGGCGATAGAGTTATAATCATACGTCTTAGCATTGTACGGATATCCAGCTTATACATAAAGAACACAAGATTTTTACATGGAAACCCCTAAAAAGGGGAAAAATCATTGGGCCTGGCCCAGTTAAAAATGATTCCACTAGAATTATAGTATATTACAGTGGGTTGACTCGTCCCTAAGGGCTATCAGATTACAAATGCCAATTATATTGTTGAAATCTAGTGACAAATGGGGATGAAAATCTGACGTCACTTGGTGGTTCGTTGGAAGTCCGAAGTTACTTGGAAATTCGGGCTTCAGTTGGTAGTCTGATGATGGTTTGACATAATTCTAGGTGTTAGGTGATGGCCCGGCAAGACTTCGGGCGTCAGATGATGGCCCGACAGGACTCCAGGTGTTAAGATATGTTCCGGCAGAACTCAGGGTGTCAGGTGGTGGTCTGGAGGAACTCCAGACAACTAGTGGTGGTCTGATGGAGCTTAGGGTGTCAGGTGGTGGTCTGGCAGAACTCATGTCGTCAGGTAGTGGCCCTGTGGAACTTCGGGCATCAGGTGGTGGTCTGGTGGAACTCAAGTCGTCAGGTGGTGACCTTATGAAACTTCGGGCGTCAGTTGGTGGTCTGGTAGAGCTCAGGGCCTCAGGTGGTGTTCATGTGGAACTCCGGACATTAGGTGGTGGCCTAGCTAAACTCCAGGCGTTAGGTGATGGTCCGACGAACTCAGGGCATCAGGTGGTGATTTGGCGGAACTCTAACAATGGTCAAGGAGGCAAGAAGGCAAGAGCTATCTCTGAACTCTCTATTTTCTCCTTAGGCTTAGGAATCCCTTTTCAAGACAAAAGGGGGACTATTTATAGATTTCTTAGAGTGGCATGGCCCATAAATAGTAGAAGGGTCAAGTGAAAATGGAGAGTGGTTTGGATGAACGGTCAATGTTGAATCCCTTGATCGTAGACCATTCACAAAACATTTGTTAATGAAGTCGAATTTAATGATCTTAGGCTCGTTAGATTCATCTTGTTGAACCGCTCGATCTGATTATAAGCATGTCATGTTTAGAAGCCATTTGGTAATCCAAATTATGGTCCAAACCCTCCCACAGTGCTTCAGACCCTTGATTTGGACCCATTTGGACTCGAATTGAGTCAAATTTTGTGTCGTTGGGTTTGTATTTCCGAGACATTCAGTTCGACTGTAAGTTCATTGAACTCGGAGCTTGGATAGTCCCAATTTTAATTTTGGAAGCTTCCAACCTGATTTTTCCTCGATATTTGTGCCCGATTATGATATTTTTTGATGATGTATCCCTATTTTTGAACGTCGAAGCTCTAGAAGTCCAAAAATACGCATAACAACCCCTAGGGAAAAAGTTTTTGTGCGGTTTGGAACTTGAAAATGATCCAAACTTGTCATAGAGATCTCGAAAGCCTTACATGTTGAGAATCTAGATTCGGGAATTATAATTTTGATGATATCAAACATTTATAACATTTCTATTATTCTAGGACTATCTTGCCTACTAATGTTTCTGGTCCACAAGATTAAATTGCAAATCAAACTAGCTCAAGATTGGATAGATTAGGACTAAGTTAGTTTGTAATGTACGTCAAGTATCTTTTACCTTTTCTTGAGACAATTGTAACGTTGTGGGTCCTGATGTTAAGTAACCTTGCACACACACTCGGGGAAAAATTCTGATTGTTTTAGAGTTTTTTTTATTTTTGATCATATCATCCGGAACGATCCCAAATTATCCTGGATGATCAGTTAAAAATAGAAATCCTAATTAAGGCATCCTAGGTAAGGCATCCGCAATTAAGGAGATCGTTCTGGACGATATTATCATCATCCTAGACGATAGGCTCAAATCAGAAAGAATCAACTGCTAGATCTATTTAGGCATATTTTATTTTTGGACATCATCCTGGACGATACAGTACATTTATGCTTAAATTAGATTAGTAATTTATGAAAGTAATTAAGGTTTGATTGGTCGATCATATCATCCTGGATGATTACAGAATCATCCTGGACGATTACAGGATCATCCTGGACGATCAGTTAAATAAACCTAAGTTTCTTCCTGTACGACCAGAATGATGCTCTAGACGATGTGTACTGTTTTGTACAAATTATCTAGGACGATCCCAAAAAATCATCATGGACAATTAGTTATTTTTCCATCGTCCAAACATGCGATCAGGGTGATGTTCTGAACAATATTTGATATTTAGAATTATTCGTCCGGGACGATCATGAAATCGTCCTGGACGATCAGCTTAGTTCTCCATCGTCCATACATGCAATCAGGGCGATGTCCTGGATGATACTCAATGACTATGAACTAATCGTATAAGATGATATCCTATCATCCTGAACGATCAAAACAAATAAGTACCTTAATGGTCTAGACTCTCCCAGGTCATCCTGGCTGATTAAAGTAAATTTGTACTGATCGTACAGGACGATCCCTAGATCGTCCTGGACGATAATGTCAGTTTGTTGCAATTAAGAGCAAATTTGGAAATCTTTTATATAAAACCTCTTATTTATCCAAGATTGTATCTTTTGATGTTGTCTTGGCCTGAGAGAGCCAAGAGATAAGGAGAGCAAGGGAGAGAGAGAGGATCTTATGAGGGGAAGTTTATGAGGGGTTTCATAAAGGTTACTCCAAGCAAGGATTTGAGCCGTCTTCTTCGATCGTCGTCCCTGGTTCCTTAGAGGTCTACTTCAGTAATTGATCGAGGTTCTCTGTCTGCTTCAGGAGGAAGCGAAAGTAGTTGGGTTCTCTGCGTGCTTCAGGAGGAAGAAAAAGGAGTTGGGTTATCTGCCTCACCAGTGTCAATGGAAAGAAGATTTGTACAGGCTTCTCCACCTTGCTGTGGGAGCAAAAGGAAAGTCACTGAGTTTAGTGCAATACCAGAGGAGAGGCTCCGGGGAGTTGACGTATGTCAAGTTGACCGAACCACTATAAAATCTTGTATGTTCTTTCTTACTACTTTTATATATTTAATTTTCACACTTTCTATCTTCTTATGGTTATTGTTGGTTTTGGTTTATGGTTGTATTTTTTTATTGAGAAATTTTTAAAACGCCAATTCACCCCCTCCCCCCCCCCCCTCTTGGTTAGCCTCGGGCTAATTTACATGGGTTTAACATCCCTAACAAACTTTCAAGTGAATTTATATGATAAATGCAACGACAAGATTACGAAAGCTTGAAAGTGATTTGATGAATTTGAACATTATTTATATAAGATATATTACTTTAGCAAGATAGAAAAGATTTCAATCGCAAAGTCCAGTTGTTAACTTGAGATAGACTTTTATTTAGAAAAGAAAAGAACACTTCTAAAAGAAGTTAAAGAAAGGGAAACAATCAACGGTGTTTATCCCTTTAACTTATTTAGAGATGTCATTCATTGACTACAAATTTTTTAAAATAAAAATAAGGCACAGAATATCATTTTAGCAGTGATTAAAAAGAAAAAAGAAAAATAGAAGAAAATGATAGAAATGAAAACCCTGAAAAGAACAATAAAAATAAACCAATAAAACTAAAGTCAAAAGAAAGAAAAAAAAAAACAACAAACAACTGATTGAAAAATAAAATTTTGAAATCAGAAAGCATCAAGTTCATGCATTTATTTGCTCCTCCACCGCACCGGGGAAGGTGGAAGTGATTTTGTAAGGGCTTCTCCGCCTAGCAGTTGGGGCTAAAGGAGAGTCACTAAGGGTTTAGTGCAATACTCAAAGGGTGCCTCCAGGGAGTGGACATAGGTCAATGTTTAATCGAACCACTATAAATATTGTGTGTTCTTTATGATTATTTTTCACACTTTATTTTTACTATGATTTACTGCTTTGGTGAAATCTCTTATTAATATTTTTATTATTGATTTATTTTATTTCTGCTATAAAAGATAAAAAGATTTATCTTTTAGTTAAAGAAGTTTTAAATATCCAATTCGCCCCCCCCCCCCCCCCCCCTTGGTTAGCCCCCCCCCCCAGTCTCGGGACTAGTTTATAAGGGCTTAACATCCCTGACGAACTTTCATTACATTATCTTTCTGATAATTTTGCTGCAAATGTCACTACTATATATGAATCAAAAGACATTAATGTTTATTCAATCGAAAATCTACATGGCTCAGTTAATGCCTATGAGTAAAATGTAAGCCAAAGATTGTAGTATATAAGAGAGAAAAGGAAGGAAAAGACCATGGCACTGAATGCTAGTGACTCAGATAGAAATAACTCAAAATCAATTAACATTGATGATATAACCCTTATGATGAGATAATTCAAAAGCTTCCTAAAGCAAAAAGTAGGGGCGTCATTTTGAAAAAAGCAAAGGTATGGGAAGAAAATTCAATAAAAGTTTATAAGATATAACTTGCTTTTAATGCAAGAAGCTAAGGCATGTAAGATCTTATTGCCCCTACTTAAAAACTCACCCAACTAAGGAGAAGGGTGAGGAAAAGAATAATTTTAAAAAGGGGAAGCAATGGATGCAGAAGTCTTCCTAGGAAAACTCCACCTCGGATTCATCAAACAAGAACCGGAAGTGGAGGTAAGAAGTTTGTTCCTTTTGGAAAATGATAATAATTCTTATCAAGATGAGGTATGTCAATTATCCTATGATGAGCTCTTTATTATGTCTAAAAAAATTAATGACTTATATAGGAAGCTTAAGAAATAGTGTGTTAATTTGAAAAATGAGTTTTTTTATTTTAAAAGTTGAGCATGAAATTATGGTTAGGGAGCATAATAGTCTAAAAGTTTAACATTCTATTTAGATAAGAAGCATGCTTATGTACAAAATAAATGTGATGAATTAAATAATAATCATATTGAATTAATTGAATTGCATACCTCATGAGCATGTTGTATAAGTAGATGTATTCAAAGAATTAGAAACATTGGCAACAGAACATGACATTAGTGAGCATGTATTAAAGTTAGAGGTTGAAAGCTATAGAGCGCTAATGAACATTTAAAAAAGAAAGTATTTGCCCTACTATATAATGCATAACTACTTGTGTTAGCACAAAAGCCTCAACCTACATTAGCCTAATAGGCACCCACTAGGACACAACATGTATCATCTCATATCTATAGGAAGAGGCACAATTCCCTACACAGATTAGTAAATCCATTCCCTAGGGTTAGGCGTTACTCATGTGGCATGGTAGGAAATATAACATGTACTTGCATTATACACCATAGAATATATCTTGTGTGGAGGCCTAAATCACTTGCATCACAACATGACATGTATATGAATCATTTATTAAATTATAAGATAGAACTTAAACTCATTTGGGTTCTCAAATCTAACATATGATTGATCTTATAGTGATGCTATCACAAAAGACCTAGTGAGAGCATGTGGTACCTCGACAATGAATGTTCAAGATATATGATTTGAGACATGAAGTAATTCATTTTGCCATTGGCCAAGGCAGGAAGTAAGGTAACCCTTTGTGATAACACCACTAGGAAAGTGGTGGGCTTAGGTTTGATTAGAAATTCAAAATATTTTAAACATCAAGGTGCCTTTTGGATAAGTGAAACCCTTTAAATAAAATAAGCTAAACTTTTAAATATCAATGTGCCTTTTAGTGTAATGGTAAAATTTTCATTTAAAAACTTTGCAGTTAAGCAGGCTTATCCTAAAGTAATTTTGGAGTGGGTGGCCTACTAAGGAGTTACACCAATAGAATAAAATTGTGAGGACCTTAGGCCAAAGAGGATAATATCTCGATATTTAAAAGTTTGGGTATTAAAATAAGTATCAAAGCATTACATCAGCCAGAAGATGGGAACTAAGTGTCATACAAGATAAAGTGATACGCCATGGGAAACTCCTCTTGATCCTTGTATAGGACAAAGTTCTATATAACAAGAACCACCACTTGAACTTGTAGGGGTCATCTCTAGAATCTTATCCACCATGTGGATGATTTTAGGATAAATATGCTAATAATGATGTCAGTTACTTAAGTGGGAGAGATTGTGAAACCCCTTAAGTAAAAGTAGCTAAACTTATAAATATCAAGGCACTTTTTGTGTAATACTCAAAATTTCATTTAAGAAACTTTACATTTAAGCATGCTCATCCAAGATTAATTTTGGGATGGATGACCTATAAGAAAGTTACATTAACATGACAAAACTGTAAAGCCCTTAGGCCAAAGTGGATAATATTTCAATAGTTAAAAGTTTGAGTTGTTACATATTAAAACATAATTTGCTTAGTATTAGATAGTTCTATGATAAGGGCTTTAACATTAAATGTCTATATATTAAATACTTGATTAGTTTGAATTGAAAATTATTTTTAGAGGAAAAAAAAAGTAAATAATATATGCATGCTTGATCAATTTTATATTGATAATTCAAATACTCTTTATTTTAAAATTGTTATTGATGAATCATGGAAGTTAGACTTTTCTGAAGACCGCTTCTATATTGCTCGATAATAAGGAAAATAATTTAAGTCATCTTTTCACTCCATTAAGGACATAACCACCACTAAACCACAAAAATATTATATATGGATTTATTTGGTCCAGTTAATATAGCCAACATAAGTGGGAAAACTTATGGATATGTGATTATTCATGCTTACTCTAGATTCACTTGGGTTAGACTTTTAGGTCGTAAAAGTGAGTCATTTGAGGAATTTAGATTATTCTCCACTTGGATGCAGAGGAAGCTAGGGCTTATAATTTCCATAATCTATATTTGATCATGGTGGAGAATTTAAAAATGATAAATTTGAATCTTTCTATAAAGAGTTTGGAATTGAATATAATTTCTCTACCCCAAGAATCCCTCAGTAGAATGAGATAATTGTAAGAAAGAATTGAATATTGGTGGAAGCTGCTAAGGCAATGTTAACTTAATATTTTCTCCTTAGATATTTTTGGGTAGAAGTAATGAATACTACTTGTTATATTTTGAAAAGGGTGAATATTATATCAAAATTAAATAAGACATCTTATGAGTTTCTTAAGGGTAGGACATCCGATTTTTTACATATTCTTGTCATTAGGTGTAAATGCTTCATCTTTACCTATAGAAAATCTCTTCTAGGAAAGTTTGATATTATAGTACGTGTTAAAATTGGGGCTGGACTTAGGAAGGAGGTTAGATATTTTGTATTTATCTCTATGGTAGAACCCACAAGTATAGACCAGACCTTATGTAATAAATTTTGGATCCTAGCTATGCAAAATTTTTTTTAACCAATTTACTAAGAATGATGTTTCGTTGTTTGTTATCAGACCTAATGAACATAGTATAGTAGATACTAAGTCGGTTTTCAAAAATAAGATGAATGATTGTAGAGTAGTGGTTAGGAATAAAGCTTTGTTATTAGCTAAGGGGTATAATCAAATTAAAGGAATTAATTTTAAGGAGACATTTTTCCCTTGTTGCTAGATTAGAATCCATCATAATAATATTAACTTTTGCTTATTTTAGAGGCATCAAGTTATACTAGATGGATGTAAAAATTATTTCTTAAATAGGATTATCAACGAAGATGTTTATGTAGAATAACCCCACAAATTTAAAAATTCAATATTTTCCAATCATGTGTCTAAATTAAATATTCTTTATATGGGTTAAAGTAAGCAGCTAGGGTGTGGTATAAAAGGCTTAGTATATTTCTCCTAGATAGATTATTTATTAAGGGTACTATATATACCACCATATTTCTTAGGAAAGTAAGAGATGATTTTCTCATTGTTTAAACATACGTGGATGATATATTATATGGATCAACTAATGTACATTTTTGTAATATTGTTTTAGAAACTATTGTTGAAACTCTGTTAGTTATGAATTAGGTTGTTAGTTTAAGCTTATGTCCCAGCGGCTAACCAATAAGGAGGGTGAATTTGTAATTTAGAAATTTCCTCTTTATTTTTAAAATCGATAAAAAATTTATAGTTAAATTTTGAAAAAGATTTTTCAACCACAAATCAATAGAAACAGTAAAGTAAAAAGTAGTGGAAAATAAAAGACCCAAGGTTTATAGTGGTTCGGTTAAACACGACCTACATCCACTCCCTACAGGTCTCCAACTTCAGATATTGCACTATTACCGCTTAGTGTCTATCATTTTGCCCCCACAATAAGGCAGATAAGTCTTCACAAAAACTCTCTTCCACCACTACCCGGTGCGACAGAGAACCATCGTCCTTTTACACTCTCCAAGTGTAGGCAGAGAACCTTTGTCCTTTCACACTTCTCGAAGTGTAGGCAGAGAACCTTCATCCTTTCACACTTTTTCAAGTGTAGGCAAAGAACCCTTCGCTGTTCACAGTCTCTAAGTGTAGATAGAGAATCTTCGTCCTTTCACACTTCTCCAAGTATAGGCAGAGAACCTTCATCCTTTCACACTTCTCCAAGTGTAGGCAGAGAACCCTCCCGTTGTTCACACTCCTTGAGTGTCGACAGAGAACTAAATTTCCTTGAAAAGATATTCTCACGAGAAATCTGAAGGATAAGAGAAAAGAGTGAAGTAATCACAATTCATAATTGAAGATTCTTACCTTTGAGTACCAAGTGAATCATTCACGCTCCAGTAGTAAAAATTCTTCTTTAAACACTTTCTCATACTCTCTCCATCAATCTCCCTTCAGTTTGCACGAAGACCATTAAATAAAAAGATATCAAGATAGTTTTAAGTGGACCTTTTATAAAAAAGACATGAAAAACTGTCCAAAAACTGCAAAATTTCAATTCAGTACATACTCGATCGTCGCGTATGATCGAATTTCGTATGTACGAACATTGTAAAAATTGTAGCGTATGAACTCAATGTGCATTGGTATAAAATTCCTTCATACCTGATCATCGTCCCGTACGAACATAGTTCGTCCGGTACGAACAGTTATTTCAAATGTTCGTTGGGATAAAAAAATAAGACAAATCACAAGTTCAAAGAACAGAGAACATCGTCCAGGGACGAAGGTGTTGATTCGTCTGGACGAACATAATAAACTAAAAATCTAGAGGAGATCGTCCAGGGACGAATATGACTATTCGTCTTGATGAACAGTTCAAACTGAAAATCCAGAGGAGATCGTCCAGGGACGAATGATACTATTCATTTGGACGAACAGTTCAAACTGAAAATCCAGAGTAGATCGTCCAGGGACGAATGGGACTATTCATTTGGACAAACAGTTCAAACTGAAAATTCAGAGGATATCATCTAGGGATGAATGGGACTATTCATATGGACGAACAGTTTAAACTGAAAATCCAGAAGAGATCATCCAGGGATAAATTGGACTATTCGTCTGGATGAATAGTTCAAACTATAAATCTAGAGGAGATTGTCCAGGGATGAATTGGACTACTTATCTAGACGAACAGCTCAAACTAAAAATTCAGAGGAGATCGTCTAGGTATGAATGAGACTATTCTTCTGGATAAATAACACTTAGAAAATCTTTTTGCTCACCCTCTGTTCATTCCATTTGCTTTTGGAGGTGTATAACTGATCTGATCGTCCCGTATAATCAGTATTAAAAATTATGAATTTTAAAGTTTTCCCCCGGTGTGTGTGTGCTGAGTTACTTAATTACAATCACTCTCTCTCTAACTCAAGTAAAATAAATACATACTACAAATTATAAAAAATAATAAGTATATCTTAGATTTGAAGTCTTCAATAATCTGGAGTATGATTTTCCTGAAATGTTAGTACACACAAGAGCCAAAAAATAATTCTTCCAAAATGTGTTAGGAGAAAGTAATACTCAAAATAATATTTGGAATCATAAAAACATATAAGTTGCAAGAATGTGAAGCATGCAAAGCTAAGTAGCAAATCTCTCAACAAACTCTCTCTTTTTTATGATGGCAAAATAATTATTGTTTGTATAATTTTCAAATTCCTAAGTTTCTTTTAAACTCCCTCTGAATAAATAAGCATGTGAGAATAAGGGGCATATTTGTTTAACTAATCCCAATTTTTAAATTTTTATAAAAAAATACAAACATAAAATACGAACAACACGTTAAAATATTTACGAATAACACATTAAAAAAATACTTCAAACAATATTTCTCCAACTTTTTGATAACAGCAAAAAGAGAAGAAGAGACAAACCAAACTAATCCATAAATGTAAGAAGTCATATGAAAAGCCTTTGATAATCGATCTTTTAAACAGATTGAGTTATATTTGCAAATAGAAATTAAATGTCATTAGAGAAATAGAAAGATTCATATGATTTAAGTATATATATATAATATAGAAAAAAAAGTATCAAAATCATGAATCAGTTTAGACAATGAAATAAGCAAAATTATTGCAAAGTAAATGAATAAAAAATTTATATATATTTCAAAATTCAATACAAAATAAAATTACACAGAAGATTAATTTGAATTTAAAGATTAAAAGATTGAGGAAAAAGCATATACTTGTGGCGCTTTGCGCATCTTTACAAATTTTGTGGCACACTTTGTGCATCTTTTTATTTTTGGACTAATTTTGTGCCTCTTTTTCAATTTGTGAACCATTGCCCATTCTTTTGATATTTTATATATTTGTAAATTTTCAAGTATATTCTTGATCTTTCCAAAATTAATAATCTAAAATATCAAATTTATTTAAGTATAATAACATTTATATTGATAAGAGAAACATAAAATAAGAAAACATCATAATTGCAATAATACTATAAAAATAATGTTAGTCTAATAAGAGACATAAGATTGATATTCTTTAACTAGATCAAGTTATAATCATAACTTAAATTTTTTAAAAAATAGATTTTTTAATGAACACTACAGGAAAAACGCTGAAAACCGGCGGTTTTTTCCGGCGGTTAGTCTAGATTTACCGGCGGTTTTTAAGGTTACCGGCGGTCTAACGGCAGTTTGTAAACCGTCGGAAAAAATGGCGTAGGAAACCATTTCCGACGGCGTGTTGCCGGCGGTTTATTTTTGCGGCGGTTTTCCGGCGGCAAATACCGCTGGTAACCACCGGAAGTTTAACCGTCGGTTTGCCGGCGGTTAGGCCGTCGGTATTGTAACCGCCGGTAAGCCGCCGGTCACGTTACCGGCAGTTTTCCGGCGGTTTAAAACTGGCGTCGTCTGGTTCGTAGACCACCGGACGGTGCCGTTAGACCGCCGGTATTTTACCGGCGGTGTACGGCGGTTATAGCCGTCGGTATTACCAACGGTTTCAACCGTCGGGTGTCCATCGTAGAACCGCCGGCGGCCGTCGGTAACCGCCGGTAATTAAATCACTTATCAACGGCGGTTTAGACCGCCGGTAAATCCCCGGTTTATATTGTTGTCCGGCGGTTTACCGGCGGTTTATGGACCGTCGGTATTACCGGCGGTGTATCGTAGCTAAGACGCCGGTTTGGCCGTCGTTAGAGTCCGACAGCTAGACCGCCGGCGACGCCGCCGGTAATACCGACGGTCCATAAACAGCCGGTGCAAACCGCCGGTATTTGACATTTTTCCTGTAGTGGAAATTAATTTTATATTGTAATTCTAAATATAGCACTTGTGAGATCAATATTTCAAGGATGATCATATAGCTAACACATATTTCTGAAATGAAATAAAAAATAGTAAAACAATACAAGATAAATTTTATTGATATCATTGATAGAAGATAGTATATTGTGCATGGATGATATCAATACAAAGACACAAATACATAAACACATAAAAACTAACAAATCACTTTACAAAAAAAAAAAGATAAAACATAAATATCAACATCACATAACATGACATGAAACATAAAAATATAACAGCTAACAATCACATCGCACATCTGATAGAGAGAATCATAAAGACACACAAATAAAAATATCAATGTTGCAGAAATATTTAATTAAGCATTCAAGTCAATCATACCAAGTCTTGTTCTTAATGTACTGAAAATATCAAAAGCTAATGGTTTAGTAAAAATGTCTATAAGTTGATTTTCTGTTGATATATGATTGAGTTCAATTTTTTCTTTAGTTGCATGATCCCTTATGAAATGATGACTAATGTCTATGTATTTAATTCTTGAATGTTGAATATAATTTTTAGATATACAAATGGCAATAGTGTTATCACAATAAATGAGAATTATGCCTATTATTAATCCTAAATCAATCAAATGTTGTTTCAACTAAGTACTTGTGCCACACAACTTCTTAAGGCAATATATTCAGCTTTAGCAGTAGATATTGCTATTGAATTTTGTTTTCTACTGAACCAAGAGACTAAAGAATTTCTAATAAATTAACATGTTCCAAAAGTACTCTTTCTATCAACCCTACAACCTGCAAAATCTAAATTTGAATATCCAATTATTTTAAATGAATAGCTAAACTTAGGATACCAAATTTCTAAGTTTTGAGTTCCCAACAAATACCTTAAAATCCTTTTCACTGATGTCAAATGTGATTTTTTGGATATGATTGAAATCTATCACATAAACAAACACTAAATATGATATCGGGTCGGCTAGTTGTCAAGTAAAGCAAAGATCCAATTATCCCTCTAATTTTTTTTTATCTACAGATTTTCCCTTAGGGTCCTTATCCAACTGAACTGAGGAACTCATAGGTGTATTAACAGATTTAGTATTGTCTATTTCATACTTTTTGAGGATGTCCTTAACATACTTCGACTAACTAAGAAATGTACCATCCTCAATTTGCTTAATGCTAAAGCCTAGAAAATAGCTCAAATCTCTCATTAGACTCATCTCAAATTCACTACTCATTATTTTAAAAAAATCATCATAAATATTTTTATTTGTAGATCCAAAGATAATATCATCAATATAAATTTGTATAATTAGTATTTCCTCTCCCAATTTATTCAAAAAGAGAGTTGTGTCAACATTTTCTTTTTCAAAAGATCTCTCAAGTAGGAAGGTGCTCAACCTCTCATACCAAGCCCTATGTGCCTGTTTTAATCCATATAATATCTTTTTTAATTTGAAAACATTATTTAGATGTTTAGAATTTTCAAAACCTAGAGGTTGTTCCACATATACATACTCTTAAATTACCCAATTTAAAAAGGCACTTTTAACATCCATTTGGTATAATTTAAATCCTCTAAAACAGATAAAGACTAACAAAATCCTAATTGTTTCAAATTTTGCTACAGGGGCAAAAGTCTCCTCAAAATTAATCATTTCAATCTGATTATACCCCTTAGCAACCAATCTAGCCTTATTTATAATGACTACTCCTGAGTCATTCATTTTGTTATTGAATACCCATTTAGTTCCAACTACACTTTGATCATTTCTAAACTTCATTTCTTACAAATTTATTTAATTCATCATGCATTGCCAATATTCAAAATTCATCTGAAAGTGCTTGATCAATATTTGTGGGTTCTATCATTGAAATAAAGGCTGAATCATTGACTTCTTTATTCAGTCCACGTCTAGTCCTAACACCCTCAGTAGGTTCACCTATAATCATTTCCTTTGAGTGGTTTATTTTAAATCTCAAATCTCTAGGCTCTAAGTTTTCTATTTTCAAATTTTCTTCCAAATTTATTTTCTTAATCTTTTGGGAGTTTATCTCTATCTCATCCTCTTCAATAATTAGCTCTTCCAAAATTCCAGATTCATTAAATACAACATGTGCGGTCTCCTCAATTACTAAAGTTATTTTATTTAATACTCTATAAGATTTTCTAATACTTGAGTATCCTATAAAAATTCATTCATCTGATTTTGAATCAAATTTTTCTAAGACATATTTTCCATTGTTATATATGAACATCTTACATCCAAAAATATGCAAATGTGACAAATTAGGTGTTCTTCCTTTTAGTAACTCATAGGATATTTTATTTAAGTTTGATATGACATTCATCCTATTCAGAACATAATATGCTGTGCTAACTGTCTCAGCCCAAAAATATTTATGAAGTGAATATTCTGCCAACATGGCTCGGGCGACTTTTATTAATATTTTATTTTTCCTTTCGACTATCTCATTCTGTTGAGGGGTTCTAGGTGTAGAAAAATTATTATCAAATCCTTTTTCCTTACAAAAATACTCAAAATTTTTATTTTCAAATTCTCCTCCATGATCACTCTGAATTGTTAAAATTTCACATCCTAGTTTCCTTTTAATCCATGTCAAAAAATCTCTAAACTCATCAAATGATTCACTCTTATGATATAGAAATCTAAAACATGTGAATCTAGAGTAATTATCCACAATCATAAATATGTATACCTTACCTCCTAGACCTACAGTTCCAACTAGTTTAAAAAGATCAATATGTAAAATCTCTAATGGTGTACTAGTTCTAAGATCCATATTAGACTGAAAATATGACTTCACCTATTTTCCTAATTGACATGCATCATAAAGGTTGTCCTTAGTAAAGTCCAGTTTTGATATACCTGTAAGTTCTTTTGGGTAATCCTCCTAAGGTTTTTCATGCTAGAGTGATAAAGTCTCCTATGTCAAAGTCATGACTCATCTGAAATAGTTTTTAAATAAAAATTAGTAGGAGTATTCATACAATTCAAATCTAGCATATACACATTGTTACCCGTATACCATTCAGGCTTAATATGGAGCTTGTAGGAAAAAATTTTACACAATAACCTTTATCACATAGCTGACTTATACTTAGAAGATCATGCTTTAAGCCTTCTACCAACAAAAAATTATCTATAATTTTTTTTAAGATTTCCAATCATACCTGACCCTACCACCTTTCTTGTGATATTATATCCAAGTGTAGCCCTGCCTCCACTCATGGCTTCCAGCGATATGAATTGTGCAGTATCTCCAGTCATATGCTTTGAGCAACCGTTGTCCATGTATCATATGCTCTTATGAGGCCTTGTGTGAGAGTGATCCTGCAAAATCATCAAACATTAGACCTGAGAACCCAAACAAGTTTGGGTTCACCTTTTGCAAATTATAAATAGATGCATGTATGATATATCTATGTTTATGCATCTTAGGTTTCCATACCAAATGTGTTTTCTTTTTTAATGTACAGGTGTGTGCTATATGTCCAATCAATTCATAATTATAACATTTGACTCTCGAAAATGGATTTCTTAGTCTTCTATAATTCTTCTGTCTATTTATGAATTGCATAAACTTAGGATACAAAATAGGATTGGTGAAATCTTCAAGTCTTGGTGTTATCCTATTATCCTCGAGAGCTTCTATCTTTAGTTTATAAAATGAATTCACGTCTTTCAATATTCGATTTGTATAATTTATTCGATATATCTTTCTCTCAAATTTATCCTTATTATTATTATTATTTTTTGAAGTTCTGCATATGATGATTTAAAATTTTTATGGTTCTTATTTAAATTGTCAAATTCATCAAACAATTTCATGTGGTTGTTATCAATTAATGCATGATCTTTCCTAAGGATATCTTGTTCTCTTTGTAGTTCTGAAAATTCCAAGTTCAGACTAACATGCATTTTTCTTAACTTTCTATATACATCATGTATGAGTTTAGACACTTCAAAAAGTTTATTATAAGACAAGTCACCTATCTCTTCTTGATCTGAAAGATCAAGATTATCGGCCATTAAGTACATATTTGTGACTTCCTCTTCCTTATTAGTCTCTGACGAGTCTGAAGCTGAGTCCGCCCATAAAGCTCTTTGGAATTTCTTCTTGCCCTTTTTCACCATTGGTTTCTCCTCTACCTTCTCCTTGCTAGGAGTGGCTTTGAGTTTTGAGCAGTCTGACTTAATATGTCCAGGTTTCCTACACTCATTGCAAATAACATCATTTGAAACCTTTACATCCCTATTAAATTTATCTCAATTCCATTGTTGGTGTCTCTTTTACTTCATCTTCAGAAAGCTTCTGAACTGTCTAGTCATCAGTGCGATGTCATCTTCATCCTCAGGTTGAGAGAGTTCACTCTCCGACTCCTCCACTTTCAGTGCTATATTCTTTTCCCTTCGTGGTTCACATACATAAATCTTTCTTTGACTCACCCCTTTGCTTGTAAGCAATTAGTGATATAAGAATATTATCAATAGAATAAATATTTAAATCTTTAGACTCTATAATCACAGTTATTTTAGTATCATAAGCAGTAGGTAAACAACAAAGTATTTTATTAACAATTTCTGCATTCGTTAGTTCCCCCTATGCATGTAAAGAGATGACTATTTGTGTGAATCTTGTGTACATGTCAGAAATGAATTCATTGGGTTTCATGCGAAATAGTTCATAGTCATACAACAAGATATTAAGTCTGGATTGTTAACTTCATTAGTCCCCTTATAAGTTATACAAAGCCTATCCCATATGTCCTTATCCACTCTTGCAAGTAGAATGTTTTGGATCAGCCATCCAAAAATATGTTTGCTTCCTTGAGTTGGGGAAGGCACTAAATTACAAAGGAGAGCTTCTCCAATGAACAGGCAGCAACTATGGTGGAAAGAAATCAGTGGGCAGCAATTCTGTCTTCCCAAAATAGCAATTATGGGTCTTCCAAGGGCTGAGGAAGCAAGGCAATCGGCTGAATTTCAGGCTGCCGTCTTATGAAGAAGAGGGCTCCACATTGGCTTGAGTTTGGAGAAGATTTAGTGGAAGAAAATTAAGGAGAAGGGCTTTGGAAATTTCGGTCAGCAGCAGGGAAAGATTTGAACTCTTTCCAAGAGAAGTCATGGTCATAAGTAAAGCTTTCCAAAGAAGCCCAAGAAGGGGGCCGTGGAAATTGGAGAGAGGGGATTAGGAATTTATTTCCTAATCCTAATGTCAGGTTTTAGGAAAGCAAATAAAGACTTGAGCTTTTAAAATTTCTTTGGACATCATGAAATTGGGAAATCTTTCTAAAGAAAAAGAGATTAGTGCTTAGGAAAAGTTTCCTAATCTAAGCCAAAGGGGGATGGGGAGGGGATTTATTTCCTAAACCAATTACTTGAGTTTTGGAAATAAATTAAAAGTTGTGGACTTTAGAAAATTCGGCCAAGGAGGGAGCATGATATTTGGAATTGTTTCTAAAGGGGAGAATTGGGTTTTAGGAAAGAATTCCTAATCCAATCCATAAGGGGGCCGGCGACATTAATAGCCTTGGAGGGAATTAAGGGAAGGGATGAAAGGTTTCTTGTTTTGGGTTTAGGAATTAGGAAAAGTTTTAAATGAGTCCAAGTGAATTTGAAATTCAAATATGTCTAAATTTAGAAACTTTCCTAAAATATTCAAAATGTTTTCTCAAATTAGGAAAGAAAATTTCAAATTCAAATTGTTTGAATTTTGAAATTAGATCTTCCCAAATCAAGAGTAAGTATTTATGGAAAGTATTCAAATAGATATTTGAATTTCAAAGGGTGGAGGAAGGAGATGAGGTCGATTGCTTGATGGATGGGAGAGGTGAGATTTGGTGGGGTGGTAAGGAGGTTGTATGGTGGCTGACGGCTTGATGGGATGGAATGAAATTGTAGAGCCTGGTTAGGGGAAGATGTGGGTCAAAATTTGGAAGTGGAATTGGGTGTAACGAAGATGAACAAAGGTGGTGGGAGGGGAAAGATGAAAAACAATAGAGGAAACCACGAACCCGGCCGTCTCCAAGGTTGGTGAGTGATCCGATCTCCCTCTCCTATGAATCTCTCTAAAGTTCTCTCCAAGAACTCTCAAATGCTCTCAAACACAAGAGTAAAAAAATATCATAATAATCATTCATTCCTTTTCAAAGAAAACATAGGGCTATAAATAACCAAGTACAAGGACTCAAGAAATAAAAAAAGATCACAATGCCCTCAGGGCTTACATACGACCTCCCTTTAAGTAAGGTGTAAAGACGAAAAAACAATTACAACATAATAATAAAAGAAAAATAACAAAATAAAACAAATACATATAATAACTCAAAAGTCATCGATGTGATCGTGGCCGTAGATCGACGACCACGACTTTGATTCATGCTCTGATGTCCTCATCACTCAAAGTCGTTGGAATCTCAGTGTCGATAGCGGCTTGGTAAAAATGTCAGTGACTTGATCAATTGTGCTGATTGGAAGAAGTCGTATGGCGTTGTTGGTGATATGATCAGGATAAATCTTTGATCTATTTCAATGTGTTTGGTCCAGACATGAAAGACTGGATTGTTTGGCAAGGCTATGGCTGATGTGTTATCGCAGAACACATATGTTGGAAGATCTGTGTTGATGTTGAAGTCCGAGAGAATACGACGAAGCCAAATAGTATCGGCTGTTACCACAGCCAACACTATATATTTCGACTATGTAGACGATCTTGCTATAATATGTTACTTTTTCACCATCCAGGATATTAGAGTAGTACCTAAAAAAGAACAATAACCCGAAGTAGATTTCCGAAATATAGGATCTCCTGCCCAATCAGCATCAAAAAATGATTGAAGAGTAAGATTACTTTTCGTAATGGGTATATCGAAAGAGAGAGTACCCTGTATATATCTTAACAAACGTTTAAGCATATGTATATGTTGAGACAATGGATTATGCATGTTTTGAGATATTAAATTTATAGCATAGGCAATATCATGACGTGTTAGAGTAAGGTACTGTAGAGATCCAGGTAATCGCCTATATAGTGCAGGATCCGCAAGAATTTTGTCTTCAGGAAAGTAAGTTGGGGGTTTTGTGAATGTGGGATTCGAAAGTGGTTTACAGTTAGCCATATATGCTTGATGTAAAATGGAATTGGCATATGATTTTTGTGATAGAAAGTAGCTGTCATTTTGATGAGTGATATGAATGCCAAGAAATGAATGAACAACTCCAAGATTTTTCATAGTAAATGTGATGTTTAGCTGTTTTAATAAACCAGATATGGCAACGGGTTTGTTGCATGTGATGAGAATATCATCTACGTACATTAGGAGAAATATGCTGGTGTCTGATTGATGTTTGATTAGCAAGGACGGGTCCGATTTGTTGTGAATAAAAACAATGAATAAAAGATAAGACGTGAAGGTGTTATAACATTGTCGTGGCGCCTGTTTGAGATCGTAGATGGCTTTCTTGAGAAGACAAACATGTTCAGGATGGGATGAATCTTCAAAGCCCTTTGAATGATTCATATAAACCACTTCAGATAATTTGCCGTGAAGAAATGCATTTGCAACATCCAATTATTGCACCGGCCAGTTGTGGTGAAGTGCTACCGTCAATAGAATACGAATAGTAGGGAGCTTGGCCACCGGACTGAATGTTTCATTGTAGTCGATTCCATACTCCTAATGGTTGCCCATTACTACAAGACGAGCTTTGTGTGTTGCCACCAACCCGTTTGCATGATGATTCGTACGATATGTCCATTTGTAACCTAGAATTTGAGCATTAGGTGGAGATACAAGCTGGCACGTACCATGTTTTTGTAACGTGAAAAATTTGTGCGCCATGGCTTGTTGCCATTCGAAGTGTTTGTTGGCCTCGATAAATGAAGTAGAATCATGGTCAATAGAAGAATTGGCATGTTCGTGAAGAAGATTAAGACGTTGACAAGGTTTAAGTGAACCTATTTGAGTTCGAGTTATCATCGGATGACAAGGGACATGAGACGGGAGTGGTAGAAGATCAAAACTGAGTTTCAGTTCAGGTTGTGGAGGACTAATAAAGGAGGAACCCAGGGATTGGTCCGTGATAGTGGGATTAGGCCGTAAGACAGTGGATTGAGTATTGTGCTGGCAAGAATTTTGAGACTTAGGAATAGTAGAAACATGAGTTAATGGGAAAGTAGAGCAATATGCCAAAGAGGTAATATGAGGAGGATTAGTTTTAGCAAAGGGAAAAGAGTGCTCGTTGAAGGTGGTGTGACGTGATATTTGGACCTTGTTTGTGGTAAGATTAAGGCATTTATATCCTTTGTAGATGTCCGAGTAGCCAAGGAAAACACATGTGTTGGCCTTGGGTTGGAGTTTGTGACGAAGATGGTTGGGGATTAATGGGAAGCATTCACATCCAAATGTGCGAAGATGCGCATAGTCAGGGTTTTGATTGTGGAGAATTTCATACGGTGAAATTTTATTGGTGGTGGGAGAAGGCCTCCTATTTATAAGATAAGTCGCGGTTAAGGCCGCATCATGCCAATATTTATATGGAACAGATGAATTTGAGAAATAACTTGGATCTATTGAACGCTTCGCACAAAATAACTTGGATCAGACCCGTTTGCAACTTAAGGTTACATCGACTGCCTCCGCCTCGCCGGATCTCTCTCTCTCTCTCAATTCGTGATTGCAAAACCCTCAACAGGTCATAGCCGCAAGATGAGAAGAAGATGCACGAGCATATTTTCACCGGCTAAACCTGATTCCCTAACTATATTTTTTCCTCACGCTTATTCGACGCCATCAGTTTCTACCGTTGCCGTAACTGCTGCCCTAAACCATGATCCATCTCCCTCGGCCAGCCCCACCATTTCCACCTCTGCATCCTTAGCTGCTTCACCACCGCCACGCGGCTCTGCTGACCGCCTTCGCCTCTCCATGCTCCAATCCTGCGTCTCCGCGGCCGACACCCGCCTCGCCCTCGATGCTATCATGGTCTCCGCCAACAGTGGACGCAGTTCTTGCCCAAGCCTTAGATGCTACAACACTCTCCTGCTCAAACTGGAAAAATTCGGCATGGTTACTGAGATGAAGACCGTCTATTGCCAAATGCTCCTCGCCGGCATCTTACCCAACCTCTTTACCTACAACACCATGATTAACTCATCCTGCAAGCTTGGCGACATATCTAATGCGATGATCTACCTTGGCCATCTGGTACGGGCGGGATTTGATCTTGATACCTTCACATACAACTCATTGATGCTGGGATATTGTAGAAGAAATGATATCGATAGAGCTGGCATGGTTTCTGAGACAATGTTGCGCAAGTCTTGCAAAAGGGATGTACACTCTTATACTATACTGATTGACGGACTCTTGAAGGCTTTTCAGGTGGAGGAAGCCTTAAAATTGTTGTCAGAAATGGAGTACAATGGCTGCTCCCCAAATGCTTATACCTACACGACTTTGATTGATGGTTTGTGTAAGATGAGTATGTATGAGAAAGCGGAGAATATACTTACTGACCTTGCTAATAATGGTTTGGCTTCTATCATTATTCCTTACAATGCTCTTGTTAAGGGGTACTGTAAAGGAGGCCGAGTTAATGATGCCTTGAGGATTCTTGGGGTTTTAGATTCTAGTCAGTATAAGCCTGATTTGTGGATGCACAATCAATTGATTTATGCTCTTTGCATGGAAAACAGGTTGATGGACGCAAGGAAGATGTTTGATTCTATTGGCCAGAAGGGCATGGTTCCTAATGTTGTCACTTTCAATTCTTTGATTGTTGGTTTATGCCAGAAAGGAAAAGTTGATGATGCTTTTGTGCTGGTGAGGTCAATGGAGGCTAATGAGCAAAATCCTGATAGTAGAACTTGCAATGAGCTAATTCATGGATTTTGTGGTGAAGGGAAGTTGCACAAAGCAATGAATATCTTGAGTAAAATGATTGACAGGGGGTTGTCTCCTAATGTTGTCACATACAATCTGTTGATTTATGGCCACTGCAAGCATGGTGATATTGATAGTGGTTTTAGGTTGCTCTCTTTAATGAATGATAATGGTGTCATCCCTGATCAACAGTCATATGGTGCATTGGTTGATGCACTCTGCAAATGTGGTAGGACAGAGGAGGCCTATGCTTTTTTTTCCTCCCTTAACCAGATGGGTGTAAGGCCAAGCAATGCAATCTACAATTCTCTCATACATGGGCAATGTGAGGCAGGACGGATGGAAAAAGCTTATGAAATCTTTGAAAGGATGGTTTCAGATGGCTTCTTTCCTGACACTTATACGTACAATTCTTTGATTGAAGGCTTGTGCAAGGAGGGGAAATTGAAAGAATCTATGCTATTACTTGGTCAAATGTCAGAGAAGGGAGTAGAACCCGATAACAGCACTTACAACATTCTCATTAATGAAATGTTCAAGGAAGGAGAAGCAAATCTTGCCATGTCAACCTTAGGGCAAATGATTTGTTTAGGATATAGCTGGGATATATATACATATACAATAATAATTGGTTCTTATTTCAATGAAGGTAGGCTAGAAGATGTAGAACATGTGATGGCAGAAATGAAAAAGAAGGAAGTGAGACCTGATTTGCTTACTTTTAATACTTTGATTGGTGGATATGGAAGACTGGGTTTGTTGGACCATTCTTTTGCTGCTCTCAAGCACATGATCGATGCGGCATGCGAGCCTGATCATGTGACTTATGCTATTTTACTTAACTGTCTTCTTAGAAGGTGTAGCCCTGTGAGTGAATCTGTTGATCCGTCGCACATATGGAAATTAGTACAGATGGATAACATACAGGAGCTTTTGAAGCAAATGATTAGAAGTGGTTGTGAACCTTGCACTACTACCTACGCTACCCTCATTTCTGCATTGTGTGGATTTAACCGGTTTGAAGAGGCACGCCTGTTGTTCCTGCAAATGTTTGAAATTGGATTGTCACCAAATCATATGGCGTACACATCTATTATCAACTGTTGCGTTCGTTTAAAAATGCATGAGATGGCATTGCAATTAGTCAATTCCATGTTTAATAATGGTTATCTACCAGATCTGAAATTATACCAGGATCTTCTTTCTGAACTATGTAATGAAGGGCATTTTGATAGTGCAAAGTTAGCATTCTTAGACTTGCTTGAAAGGGAGTATAATCACGATGAAATTATATGGAAAATTCTTATAGATGGCCTTTTGAAAGCAGGTCATCATAAGATGTGCTCTGAAATTCTATCCGTAATGGTTGAAAGACACTGCAGCATCAGTCCTCAAACAATTTCTTTGCTGATAAGGGAATGTCCTGATTTACGGCAAGTTCTATGAAGTCAATTTAAGGAGGGCCATGTAATCATGGGCACCATTTCATGGTAATTATTTTGTGTGGAACGTTTCAATAAAGAATAAAACTGGAGGAATCGGAGAGATGAGGTTTTTTTGCATTTAGCTTGCTTTGTTATGGTGAGTTATAATATCAGGTGCACAGTGACAAGAATCATGTGAAACAGGCTGACCCTTTGATGCAAACTTGAAATTGGATGGACTCTGCTAAACTCAGAATGCATCTATCTAAATAGCTGAGGCATGTCACTAAGTTCTCATTTGATTCGTTTTATTTTCTCAGTTTTCAGGTTGTATACGTTGAAATTCGTAAATTTTTACTTGTTTGGAAGCACAGCTTAAACATAATTTATTTTGATAATACATTGTTTTTTACCAGTTACAAAAGTTTTCTCGCACATGCTTACTCCGTTACAAGATAGAGTTTTGAAAGCATATTGTCCAAATTACACGTCCACGCATCACTTCTGCGGCCTTCCTCCTTTCCAGCGACTTGTCTAGAGCAAAGCTTCCCTAGTTAGCAGCTCCGTCAATCCTTCGGCTTCGCCTTTCTCCTGCCCAACAATGGCAACCGCCAAGCAGCCTGCTGCCGATCGGTTCTGGCAAACAGTCCCGACCCCCGTCCAAGCACCGTCGGCCTAACTTCCACTGATTTCCGACGTCCCCGCCATCCTCAGCAGCCCAGAGCCACCTCCAGGCTGAATCTCCTTCCTATTTCAAGTGGTTAAACTTAAGTTATTCCTACCGTGATCTCCTTCAACTATCCGCCCTTGCGCAGGTGTTCGCCATACTCAGCCCTAGGTATTTTCTGCTTCTCCTTGTTCTACCTCATTGCTAATTTATTAGTTTTTTGTCAAGCTACTAATGAACCCTAATCACAACCCAACTAACATATAATTAAAAAAATGTGATGAATCTAATATTTTCATTCCATTTGGTATGCACGTAAGCTATAAAATTTTCTTTTACCGCATGCATGTAAATTTCTACGCTATATATATATATATATATATTTTTTAATTAAACATTTTTTTTTCTAATATTGAAAGATTAAAATTGCAGTCAAAAGGTTTGCAATCTCCTTCCTCTACTATCAAGAATTTACATGAACTTGATTATGTCCTAAACATAAATGAGGTTTCTCATCATGTTAACGCTAACGCCATAATTCATGAACAGGAGTTAGGTGAACAAAACTTGGAAGAAGGAGAGCTAGGAAAAGCTTCTAATGTGGATTGTTCTTTCAATCAGGTTATCAACTTGTAAAAGGTTGATGTGGAAGAGGGTGAACTTCATCATATGGAGGAGGGAGAGCTATTACATGATAATGTGGAGGAAAGAGAACAAGAGTTGCTGAATAGCGACAATGTCAATGGTAATGGTAGTAAGATTGCCTCAACTTCTAATGATTAATTCTACTAAGGAATATGTTGAGCATAATCTTGTGAAAAATAAGAAAAACAAGAAGCAAAAAGATGTTAATTTGCACTCACCTAGATCTACATGATTTCAAACTTTAAACAAATAACCTTTTTTATGATTAAATCCATCATTTGGAATGTTAGGGGCATTGATTTCCCTTCTTCTAGAACTAGGGTTAAGAATTTAATGATGTATTCATAATGTGGTGCTTTTAATTTTATTGGAGCCTCTTATTTCTGCTGCTATGTTGGATGCCAACTCTCATTTTTTAGGTTTTAACTATAGTTTAGGGAACATTTCTAACAAAATTTGGGTTTTTTTTTGGAAATATCCTATTTTTATTGATATTATTACTGATTTTTCTCAAATACTGCATTGCAACATTCAATTTATGCAATTTAATTGTCTATGCTTCTTCTTCTCGTGGTATTAGAAAAGATTTGTGGAATCAACTTACTACCTTTCATGATATTATTAACATTGATGCAACCTAGGATTCCTAAGGCTAGTAGGAGAACACTAGGTATACAAATAATCGCTTCCTTTCAAAATAACTTAAACAAACACAACAATAAAACATGACAAAACACCACTTATAATAAAACGGATAATACACTTACAACTTCAAATAGAAAAGGATAAAACAGAACACAACAACACTTCTAACATACAAGACAACACTTCCTTAGGACATAAATAAAATACTATGCAATGACACCTTGCAACTTTTCATAGATTGAGAAGAAAGATACAATTGAAGGGTTACCATGGCGAGAAGAAAGAGAAAGAAGAACGAGACGAAGTATAAGAGGAGAAAGGGATAGAAGACTAGCTCACAAGCTAAGAAAACCCTCAGGTTTTTGCTCCAAAAATCATCATATTTTTTCACTCTTTAAACATTAGCAAAACAACCCCTTAAATAGAGAAAAGGAGCCCAAAAGACACCTAAGGCAGCCGCCCAAAACAACTAAGCAGAATAGGAAAAGGCAGCATTTAAGTCTCGGTTGAAGCCCACCCGAACAGCCAGGGAATCGGGAAAGCCAAGGGATAACAACAGGACCTGAACAACCAAAGCCCAGGGAACCGAGAAAGCCAGGGAACAACAACAGGACCCGAACAACCAAGGCCAAGGGAACCGGGATAGCCAGGGAACATAAACCGAACTGCCAACAGCCATCCACCCCCCATCAAACCCAAATCAGCCCAAACACATAGGGGGTGGGCTTGCTTACATCAAACATGCTTTGGTTTGTGGGGGGTGACTTTAATACTATCAGTAACCTTGCTAAAAGAGTTGGTGGTTCTAATCCCGTTTATCAATCTATGAAGGATTTTAATAATATGATTTTGGATTGTAATCTTGCTAATATTGATTTTTCTTGTAATGCTTTAACTTGGAATCGTGGTAATATGTGGCAACGTTTAGATCGCATGCTTTTTAATGATCTATGGATTAATTCTAACAATAACACCTTTGTGGAGCATCTTAGTAAAACTTTCTCGGACCATTCTCCTCTTCTTATTGGTATTTCGTTAACGTAGAATGGTAATTCTTTCACTTTTAGATTTCAAAATATGTGGCTTTTAGTGGACTGTTTTTTAACATTAATGGAATTTCCAAAAAAAAAAATTGAGACTTATTTTTTTCTTTCACTTTTTGACCTATCTAACCGCAGAAATCAGTCATGGTCTTCTTCATTAAATTAGCTACTTTTAGAGATGCAATTGAGAACAAAAGAACATCATATGCATATAATAAATATGTAATTTTTTAGCTTGTGGATCAATTTTTATACCCATTTCCATACCTTTTTGATGGATAGCATTGGATAGTAATTGAGAGCACATGATGAAAAGGTATGGTGATAAAGGACAACCTATCTTAATCCACTCTTTGCTTTAATCTAATTAGAGTTCTTCCCATTATTAAGAATAAAATATCTAACATTTTCAATACATTCCATAATAAGATTTGAAAACTTAGACAGAAATCGAAACTAACTTAAGGTTTTCAATAAAGTGGGCCAAGTCATACTATCATAAGCTTGCTCCATATCGATTTTGACAGCCATTAAACATTTCTTTGCTTTATAAAATCTAAACTTGTTAAAAATTTCTTTAGCCAAAAGACAACATCTGACATTGATCTTCCAGGTATAAAAGCTACTTGTTCTTTAGTAATAATCTTAGAAAGACACCATTTTAATCTATTCAAAATCATTCTGGCAGCGATCTTGTAAATCATTTGACAAAGACTTATTGGTTTGAAATGGGAAGGCTCAATTGGATTTTTAATTTTGGGAATTTATACAATTAATGTATCCTTCGAATCAGCATATATTTTATCAGTTTTAAAAAACAATCAATAGCTTTCCAAGTATCTTCTTTTACAATTTTCCAATAGAATTTAAGGAAAGAAGCTATTATACCATCAAGTTCAGGCGACCTGTTATTACCCAATTGATTCACGGCTTGAGAAAATTCTTCTATAGTAAATTCTGCATTCAACATCCCAAAGTTAGCCTCATCAATTAGCTGTTCGTTATACACATGAGGCCAATCTGAAAGATTACAAATTATGTTTTGCCGTTTGTGTTTGAATAATTTCAGAAAAACTGATTCAATTTCATCTTGATCTTCTATATAAGATTTATTTTCATCTGTTTCTTGCTTTATCCAATTACCATTCCTCTTAGTTGAAGCATAATTATAATTTTTTTTTGAATTTGAACCTCCTTTCTCCATCCATCTTGTTTTAGCTCTTTGACTCCACCATGTAAATAAACGAGCTAACTTCACATTCAATTCATGGACTTGAATCAATCTGAAGAAGCATAAGATTTTCAGGATTAAGTCCACCATTTGATCTTTCTTCAATTGCAATTCAATAATATCCTTTTTAAATCATCATTGATAGTATTCAAATCCTTTAATTTATTTTTGCTCCAATAATAAAGGGCTTTAAATGATATTTTCATCTTCCTTTGAAGTATTTCAGTTTCATTACCAAAATCTAATTTTCTCCAAGACTTAAAGAACTATGTTCCAAGCAGCTGGATAGGATTTACAATTATCTTCAAATCTAATAAATTTATATTGTGGACGAGTAATGTCACTAATCTTGAAAATAATTGGACTATGATTAGAAGCAACTCTTGCAAGATGTCTAATCATGGCAAATGTAGCACTGTAATGCTGCTGAATTAAGTAAACACTCATCTAATCTTTCCCAAATACTTGAAGTTCCTTCCTTATTATTGCATCATAAATCTTGGTCCAATGAAATCTACATCATGCAAATCATTGTTAGTCATAAAAGATTTCATCTCCTAAGGGCTGTGAGAAAAAATGAAACTCTTATCACCTCTCTTATCCTCTTTGAAAAGAATACAATTAAAATCCCCTCCCACAATAAAAGGAATGATATTAGAAGAAAGCTTTTCAAGACTATCCCATAACCTTCTCCAAACATGCAAATCTTTGATCCCATAAATAGTAGCAACATTCCATCTACCCTTATCAGGAATTTGGATAACACCAAAAACAAATTGAGAAGAATATTCTACAACATCAAACATAGCCTCCTCCCATTTCCATAAAACAAGAATGCTACTTGAAGTACCTTCAGTAGGATGATAGAAAAAAATCTCAATCATCACCAATAATTCTATTAACCTCCTTCCTATCAATAATGGATATATTGGTTTCAATTAATTAAATAAAAATACAATATTATCTCTAACAATTTCTTTATGATAAAGAGAAGCCTTCTTTTTTTGGTTCCTCTACAATTTAAAAAAGCGAAGGAAGACATTAGGATATCAAAGGAGATATTTCCCCACCTCCACGGCTCACACCCACATCACCTTTTCTTTTTCTAGGGATATCATCTATAGCCCCAAGGATTTTATCTCTTTAGTTCTTTTTTGTTTCAAACTCAAAGAACTACCAGCATCATTAGTTTTCAGCAAATAAGAATACTTTTTTTACTTATGTTTTGTTCAGAATTTTGGATGGCAGACATATTTAAACTTTTGTTCCTAAAATTATCCATCTTTGGTTCAGAGTTTTCGTTGGATGACATCTTCTGTGGAACCAACACTAGAGAAATCTTCAAATCAGATTTTGGATCAACAACAGCTCTAGAAACAGCAGGAGCTTTAGCTTCAGATATCAGATCAGCAGCTTCAGATATAAGATCAGCAACAACTTCAGATTCAGGTTTCAACTCAGTAGCAGATTCAGATATAGGATTCAGATCAGCAATATTTTCAGTAGCATTTTCCTCGATAAATTGTGATAATAGATTAAATTTATTAGCTTTTAACAAAGCTAATGATGGTTCAGAATTTATAAGCAATTTTTTCGCATCTCCAGCAGCACATATTTCTAAACGGACATTTGTAGATTTAACATGTTGAATAGAATCAATAGCTTTTTTTGTAACATCCATATGCATAAATTGAATTTGGTCTTCATTTAATTTGGGACCATTAAGCACTTCATCAGTAAAATTTGAAGATTTATCTTTAACAGCTGAGTAGTCTTCCTTGGTAATTGAAGAATTCTTGTTAAAGTTCAAACATTTATCCTCGATTGTTACATCATTATTATTAATCTTAGCATCAAGATGATCAGTGTTCGCATGGACTTTACTAACAATTTTTTTTTAGAATTATCCTTCACCAAATATTTCCCGTTTAATTTTTTTGAAATTCATATGAATCCAAGGACAAAATCATTATTTTGTTTAGAAACAGCATTATCAGTAATCTTCGTAGGAATTCCTTTTTCCGAATCAATAATGATTTTACTTCCCAAATTATTTTGAACTACATTATGAACTTTAGGGCATATATTAACTTTGTGTCTGATCTTCTCACATTTAAAACAAAAAAGATGAGATTTTTTCATACTCAATCTTCTGAAAAAATCTTCCATTTAAAACTTCAATCCAAATTCCTTTAGATAGCTTAGAATCCAAGTTTATTCGCACACAAGCTCTTGTAAATTTCTTTCTTTCCCATTTAAATATGTTACCATAAAGTAACAAAGGAACTCCTACTTTTTAAGTAATTTGTTTAACATTTAATTCATCCCAACATTGTAAGCGAATGCAAACATGTGATGATAATCGTTTCATAGATAACAGAGAGAATTGTGGTGTCCATTAATAAATACCTATTATACAACCTCAAACATATCAAGGGCCATCACTTAGTACTTCTTCCATAGCTTAAGTGGAATGGAAGGAACACAAAATCCAATCTAAACCTAGCGAGATTAGATGGAATCCACCAAATTTGCCCCACTGTCGTCTCAATTCAATGCTACACACAGAAAAAAGGAATTTTTTGCCCAAGAAATTTTACTACAAGAGAATTTCTCAATACTTGAACATTTGCAATTTCTCTCTGAGTCTTTAATTTAACAACATTTCCATCTTATGTCATATCAGTATCTATCTCAAGATGATTAACTTTACTATGATGATTTTTTTTCTCAAGCATTCACTCCATGATTAGGCACATTACCAAATTCTTCTTTAGAATTTAAACCAATCTTAGGAGACATTGTGAGAAATAGAAATAGATTAACTTTCACATTGCTTTTCATCAGTAATAGCATGATTAATAAATCTACTAATTTTCAATTTATAACCTGATGAAGATGAGGCTTCCAAATCATTAGCTCCTGCTACGAATCCAGTTAAGCCCTTCTTCAAAGCAGATAATTGGCGATCTTAAAAAAATTGGCTATCAATCACATGCTTCAAATCTTGAGGAAATAAACTTTTCTTGCCTTCACCTTCATCAGGAACATTTTGATGAACCTCTGGAAGAACACCATCTTTAATAACTAATGACCTCTGCTTGTAAAAATTCTGACTTTCATTTCCATTCTCAGGTGGGATTCTTCCTATGGATCCATAACAATGATTTATATGGATCGAAAGATAGTTATGGTGAGGTGGTCCGATCATGGTGTCCGGATGAATCCGGACTCCGGACGTAATAATGTGCCCCGATGGCGAATTATTACATCCGGTCACCGGACGTCCAGACACCCAATCCAGACGCGTCACGTCACCCGAATACACTGGGTCTCGGTGCATTTTGGTGATGTGACACGTCTTGATTGGTGTCCGGACGAATCTGGTCACTGGACGTAATAATTTGCCCTGATCATGGGATTGCAATAACCGGCAAACCTTCGCCATAATAATGAACAATCGTGAAGAAGACGCAAACTAAAAAAATTCAACTTCTAGCACTTTCTCAATCTAGAAAATAGCACTTTCTTTCTCTTAATAACTTTACTATTTTAATTTTAGTTGGAGTAATAATAATGATAAAAGTCAATGGAATACAAACCCATCCATCCCTCTAAGACCTTAGAATAATTCTCAAAAGCCTATAATGAACCCTGGATGTTCTCATCACCCATAATTTAATCAAAATAATCAATCAAAGAAAGGAAGTCATCTTTGGAGGATTTAGTGCTTCAGATGGAAAACTAATTGCAAAGTCAATATGTTATCAATCAAAATTAGGAGAATCAAATTAGGGAAGTTAGCAATTTTCTTTAGCTGTAGGATTGTTTAAGATCTCAAATGATCTTTAATATCTAACTGAGGTGCTAGTTTATTTTATACCAATGCAACATAACCTTGTCGAGCACCATAGCTGAGTCCGTTCCTACATTTATATAAATTGTTTTTTAGTTTTTTTATTTAGGGAGTTATATCATTTCAATAGAGTCTTTTCCTTTGTGATGTGCACCTTTTGTTCCCCCTTATAGTAAAATCTAAGGGAGATTATGTAAGTGTAAGATACTTTCAATTGAAAGATTTTAGCCTATCTTGTCTAAGAAATTCTATTGTTGGAGATAGAAAACATCAATTGATGCTTACATGTGATATTTATCTTACTAATTCTCTTGCATCTTTTTCTTATATGAATGAAATGAACATGAGTTTACTTCTTGTGTTATTCATGTCTAAATAAATTTATGAGTTTTAGTCTAATAACATAAACACATAGAAATTACTAATATAGACTCTTGTGCTTTGAAATACTTATGAACATTTTAGTTAATATTTAGTGTAACGTGCAACCTTGATACATGAATATTAGAATGAATAGGAGTATTAAAATAAAATGTTAACATGCCTAAACATAGGATGTTAAACCTTCTAGGTTCTATGGATATATTATAATTGTAGGAAGGCCATAAACCTCCCTTTTCACTCCTACAAGGTCGATAGAAATCTACTAATGCATATGCTCTGATCCATATCTAAAATTAAAGATCTCATTGTAAAAACTATGTTGTTTTATATTTATTAGTCCAAAATATTTTATTTTTCATTAGTATCAAATTTACTTGTAAGTCTCCATCAATTGGTAAAAACTAAAAAATATCAATTTTACATTCAATACAATAAACTGTACATTTAGATTAAAAAAAATAATTTAATTGCAATTAATAAGAACACTTCTTTGGGAGATTCACATTGTTTTTTATCATTTTATTATTTGATTTGACATGTATATTTGTATATTTAGTGGGCTTTTGTTATTTTCATATATCAAAGAAAAATTAAGTATATTTTTATTGTATAGCTCAAGTCCAACAAAAACCAATCAATTGCTTACACTTAGCACACTGAGCCCCCATCACTGCTTCATTAAGGTGTCCCTTGAAGATTGTTTTAAAGCAAATTTCATAGCTAGTTAATGAAATGAGTATAATATGCAATAGTGATAAATAGTTTATTGATTAAAAAGTAGAAAATAAAATATATAATTAAATTCAATATATATATATTTTAGAAGAAATTATCCCTTTGATGGATGAGGAGAACCGAATAAATTCTTATTTTACAGTGCTTCTAATATGATAAACCTTAGTAAATGAATCTAATTTTTTAATTATAACTTTCTTGAGAAATAAGATTTGTAATATTTTATTCACTTGTGCATTACTATTTAGAATAGGAGCAAGAAAAGATGATTTCCTTAAATACTTATTCATATTATAGATAGTATAGAATAATTTTCCCTAGAGTTAATTAAGATAATATTATGTCCCTTAAGATGTTCAATAAACAAGTTATTAACGCAATTATAACATAAGTATACTTTTAATCACAAGTCTAAGATGGACAACAAAAATTTACTTAAAAAAATAAGGGCTTATTTCTCTATTTTCACTATGATAAGATATATAAAATCAAATTTATCAGTAAATTCAATAATTTGTAGCTCTCTAATTTTATATAACAAGCCCTCGTTAGCTTTTTTTTTTATATATATATTTTTTATTTTTACAAGCACTCATTAGCTTGCCCTTCTGCATGATGCAGAATTTTTTTTCCTCCCACATGTTAGGCTACGATTGGGAGGACTTTCTAGTTTTTTTTACTTTATGAAACATCACTAAAGAGTTGTTTTCGGTATGACTTTAATTTTTTTTGGGGGTTTTACATACATACCACTTTATTTCATGCTAGTTACATATCTAACACCAAAAACATTAATATTACATGACTATCTCCCATAGAACAAATTTGGATGCATGGAATGAAATATTAAAATTTATAGGATGATATAAATTGTAGAAATGAATTATAGGAGTGATATATTTGATATTAAAGTTATATATAAGTGGTAGGTATGTAATATTAATGTTTTGAGTGTTAGATATGAAAATATCATGAAATAAAATGGTATGTATGTTCGTCACGCCGTTACATTTTGTAACCTAAGAAAGCGTTGTGTGTTGTTATGCTTCCCTCTGTTTGGTGCTTCCAAAAAGGCCTAAATCACCTCAGTTATAGCTCACTTTGAAAAAGTCTGTCATATTCGATTACTAGAATACAAGAAACGAGAGAGGCAGGGAGAGGAAGATTTGTTTCAAGCTTCCTACGTGTGACAAGATTGAGATATCGGGGACACTGGAGTCTTTGAACTCTTCTCATTGAAGCATCTATTCCCTCACATTTATGGGTTGACACATTAATGACAGCCAACTATCTCATTAACATGATGCCATCTTCAAATACCGCTAGCAAATCTCCTCATGAAATTCTATATGGTACTCCACCTTCATATGGACATTTAAAAGTGTTTGGGAGCTTATGTTATCCTTGGCTTAAGCCATATGCTGCCAATAAACTATCTCCTCTCTCACATCCTTGTGTTTTCATAGGATATGCATCCTCACAAAAAGGCTATAGATGTTATGACCCATCGCAAACAAAGTTTACATATCACGCCATGTCATTTTTAATGAAGCGGTTCTACCATTTAAATAGAAAATGTATACTGATCGTACTCAATTTAGTTAATCCATGGTCATACCACCATTATTGTTAGTTCCTACTGCAAATTTGCCCAAACAAAATACCTCAAGTACAAAATCAATCCCCATATCCTATCAAAATACTCATAATGGATCAATTCATTATGAATCCATCAACAACTTGAATAGCCAATCTGCTACTACAGACACTCAGAAATCTATAGAAAATTCAAAAACGCAGAACTCTGAATGTAATCAGAACAAAAATGTGACTGGAAACAATCAAAAGGTTCAAAATCATCAACAAGTTCACCAAATGGTTACCATATTTAAAAGTGGGAACACTAAACCCAAACAAATTTTTGATTTGTTTCACGGTATGCATAATTCAGAACCTACAATCTATCATCAAGCGGCTAAGACTGAACATTGGAGAGAGGCAACGTCAATTTAATGCCAAGCTTTACAATCACAAGGTACTTGGGAATTAATTCCACTTTCACCTGACATGAACATTCTAGAATGTAAATGGATGTTTCGAACTAAAATAAAATATGATGGTACCATAGCCGGCTACAAAGCAAGGTTGGTAGCTAAAGGATTTCATCAAGAGTATGGCTTGGATTATACAGAAATGTTTAGTCCAGTAGCTAAAATTACTACTATTCGAGTTTTTTATACTCATAGCCTTACATTACAAGTGGAATATTCATCAACTAGATGTGTCAAATGCTTTTTTACATGGCAAATTAACAGAAAGTGGCTACATTAAGCAACCTATAGGGTTCCATGATTCGGCTAATCCAAATTATGTTTGCAAACTCAAAAAGGCATTGTATGGGCTCAAACAATCTCCAAGGGAATGGTATGCCACTCTATCAAATCATATACTAGAATTTGGATTTAAAATGAGTAATGCCTACCCTTCTTTATTTACATATCAAAAAGCAAAAATTTAGTTATACATGGTGATATATGTGGATGACATTTTATTAACCGGAAATTCAAAACCGGAAATACAAAATCTACTAACAAATTTGCATGCCATATTTTAGATGAGGGATTTAAGATCATTGAATCAATTTCTGGGAATTCAAACAGTTCTCACAGATTTTGGTGTTCTGTTACATCAACAGAATTATGCTCAACAAATTATACATAGAGCTGGAATGAAAGATGCAAAACCAGTCTCAACGCCACTGTCAGGTAAGACAATTCGTACGACAACTTCACATGAACAATATTCAAACGTGCATCTGTATAGACAGTTAATCGGTGCATTGCAATATTTGACATTAACAAGGTCCGATATTCAATTTGCTGTTAATCAGTTAAGTCAATTTATGCATAAACTGTGAGACCTCGTTCCTTTGCTGTAGGCTTTCTTTTGTAGCCGGTGCGGCTATTGTATATGACCTCTTGGACGCTTTTTGTCTGTACTCTGTTGTACTATATGTGAATTGTGAATTATAGTATCTGCTGCTGTTTCTTTTCTGTAATGTAATTATCTCTGGCTCTGGATGTATGTATGGATGGATAGATGAGGAAACTGATAGAAACTGAAAAAAGAAAAAAATGAATGATCGATCAGATGAATCTTTTCGCTACACGGATCTTGGGGTCGTTATATAAACCACTCAACATGCATTTTGAGTCATTAAAAAGGCTATTACGTTACCTCAAGGGCACTACAGAAAAAGGTATACATCTATACCGAAATTCAATTCATTTACAAAGTTATGTTGATTCTGATTGGGCTAGTAGCTCTCATGATAGAAAATCAATTTCTGGTTATTGCAATTTCTTGGGTAAATCTATTATTTCATGGCAAGTTAAAAAGCAAACAACTGTGGCTAGATCGTCTACAGAAGCTGAGTATCGAGCATTAGCTACAGCAGCAACTGAGGTTATATGGTTACAAAGATTATTAGAAGATTTTCATATATCTCAACAAGAACCTACAATGGTTTATTGTGATAACACATCCGTCATAGCATTAGCAAATAATCAAGTTTTTTATGCACGCACTAAACATATAGAAGTGGATTGCCATTTTGTATGTGACTGTATACAGACCAAGAAACTTATTGTACATCATATATGTACAAATGATCAGATTGCGGATATATTCACTAAACCTCTCCCTGTGATTCGGTTCAAAACTCTTGCAGACAAACTAATCATGACAATTCCAAGCTCAGTTTGAGGGAGGGTGTTAATGTTCTCTGTACATGTGGCTATATTTCAGTCCACAAGTTTGTTTTTGGTCAAATTGTAATTTCTTTGTTTCTTGATAACATGTTTTGTAACTATCAAGTTTAGAATATATAAATAAACTACCACACCAAGACGGTAGGTAAGCTTTTCCACCCCTTTGTTATCTCTCTAATTTTGAGCTTCTTGATTCTTCACATGGGAGCTGAACCGTGTGCAAGAAAAGGAGCAAGGATTCTTCTTTCGTGTGGCAAGGGGTCCATTAAATATATATTTTAAAAACATAATTTTATATTTAACTAACCACAAATCAGTCCAAATAAAAGAAAATCCGAAAAAATACTTAATTGTTTAATGTATTTGGTGTTTACACTTCTTAGTTAGATTGATATTGTTTGTGCCACGAATCAAATGAAATAGATGTAGAAATGCAATCAAAGAAGTTGATAGTGATGCATGGTATGTCATCATTTTTTTAAAAATTGGTTTATATTTTATTTTAATCTGCATTACTTCTTCTCATATTAGAGGATCATTAACCTGTAAATAATATTTATTTATTTTTATTTTTGTATGTTTGTTGTTTAATTAAAACTTTATCAATTTATTGCAAAAAAATTCTGCAGACATAACTATTATATTTTTAATTTTTTAAACTTAAAATAAACTGTTATATTTTTAAAATTTTAATTTAAAATAAAGATATTAAAATAATTTATTTTCATAAAACAACAATAGATCAATGATCAATCAGTATACTTTTTAAATAAAATATAATAATTTATATACAATTACTTAAAAAAAAGGCTTAGTCATTTCTGCGTCACTTGTGAGTGACCTCGTAGATGTGGTAGGAGAGCCAGAGAGACGTACACGGAGAGAGAGAGAGAGAGAGGCGCTGGCGAGTTCCGGAGTCGTCAAGGAGGAGAAAGAGGGCGCTTGGACAATCCATCAGTGGCTACGCCGACAAGGAGGAGAAAGAGTGCGCTGGAGAGAGAGAGAGAGAGAGGGGGGAGTGGTGGTGGTGAGGGTCTTCTCTATAACAAATTATTGATGGGACCAGTTCAATGAGATTTAACTGCACTTGAAAACCTGTAAAATAAACTTTAATTCGACATAGAATTAAATCATATGGATCACTGTATATGAAGTAAACTGTTTAGTCTATAGATGTTAATCATTATGCATTCATCTATAGACAACCTCCAATGTTGAAGCAACTCGAAAACTACCAAAACCATCATCCTTGCTATAGAAAACCTACACATCACAAAAGTTGCATTTATGATCTCTCACATTCAGACAGTTCCGATATTGAGGCATGTTGCAGATAGTTATCCATGGGGCCTTTTGAATGCGATATGTGTCCATGATAGCTTGTAATGAGCCACATTATCCATTATATTTCGTACTATTTTTATTTTTTTAGCCCTCAAAATTTTATAAATAAAGGGTGAGGCATACTCAGAATCTTTTTTTTAATCTTTTATACATTTTCGGTGCTTTTAAACTTAGTTTTCTTATTTTAGTTTTCTCTTTGTAGATTCCATATTATTTTCTAGGGGTTTTTACATACCTAACACTTAAAACTATTATATTTACTTATTTAACACCCAAACTTTATTATTTACTATTCTACCATAAAAAAACTCTTGCTCACATCAAAACTATCACTCCGTGAACTCCCGTCAATTAACTCACCCCGACCCTGTCTTTCCGAAACGCTTGCTCCGCATTGCGCAGGAATCACTCCTCTTCATGTGAACATTCCGATCGCACACCACCCGCCCCACTCGGCCTGCACGCCGCCCGGCAACGGGAACTGATAAGCCTATATTGGCCGCTAATGGCAACCATTGCCTCGGCGTTAAGAAAGCTCTTGTGTTTTACAAAGGCCGGCCTCCTAAAGGCAGCAAGACTGATTGGATCATGCATGAATATCGTCTACTTGATCAGTCCAATACCTATATGCAGCAAAAGCATAAAGGCACAATGCGAGTAATTATTCTGCTAATATCTTAATATTTTATAAAACAGGGGAATCGAATATTGGTTAACTCTTCCTCTTGATCAATTTCAGCTGGACGAATGGGTTCTCTACCGTGTCAGGCATAAGGGTAGCCTCCTGCCGGAAAACGATGAGAAACCGTTGCCATCACCATCGCCTCCACCGCCGGTAACATCGGTCTTCATCAAATCTCCGGCACAGCACGAATTAAGGCAGCAGAGTGCCAGAAAAGAAAGAAACAACCTTTTTGAGTTAAGTGATTTCTAGCTTATGGGCTATCTCATGGGCTGTGCTTCCCAGGCCGCGAGCGCCGGTGAAAACTCCGATCTTGCTCACTGCAGCAATTTCTTCATCGGAGAACATGAACAGCCAGAGCTTGTTTCCTCCATGCTAGGTTCCATTAAAAGGAAGCTCTCTTTTGGCGCACTCGATGAGCTCATGATGCTTCCTCCAGGCAAGAGGATGCACCATTTTGCCTCCGCCACCGCTCGTCAATAAAATGTATCGCAGAGCAGCCGCCATTGTCGCAGCAAGAACTAGGGACTTGTCGCTCACACTCAGACGCGGTCGGTCGGGGTGACTTATTTGACGGAAGGTTAGAGAGTGGTAGTTTTGATGTGAGCAAGAGTTTTTAGATGGTAGAATAGTAAATAGTAAAGTTTGGGTGTTAAATAAGTAAATAGAGTAGTTTAAAGTGTTAGGTATGTAAAAACCCCTATTTTCTAATGGTACCTTCAACATTTCCACCTTCCATACTTACCTAAAACCTACTTTTCCCCTAAGCTTTCATCTCAAGATGATGCTATTAAGGTGATGTGTCATACATAGATAAAATCAAATCCAACATCCTCGAATATGCACTGAGCATAGATTGATGCTAATGATTAGAAGACAAGTACACCTTAAAGAATAGCACACCCCCAAGTCATCGATAAACATGGAGAACTCTGCTTGTATCACTTACCACAATTTGATGGAGATGGAGGAAAGACTTACAAAAATGATCCAAGATGCACTAGGAGGGTAAGAGAGGAAAGCCAAGGGAGAGTACACTTGAAGGATCCTCTGGCTCAACGATTTGCCATAAAGGCTAGAAACTAGGGTTATGAAATGTACCATCTTCCTGGACAAATAAGAAGAATATAACCCAAGCTATTCATCACATTCTCTGGGGAGATAACTAAAGGAAATACAATATTCAAAATTCAAGAATTAAAGTTAATACACCTTTTGATCTTCATCCTTAATGCAATTCACTTGAACTAAATCCTTACTACTCCTATCTTTTTATTTGATTAACTTATATATATATCTTTCGTCCTCTTTAGAATATAATATATTATATAAATCATTAAAAGCTAAAATCTTTGCATCGCAGATTATTTTCGTAGACACCTTACGAGTCTCTTTATATCTTTTCTTATTTTCAGAGTTTTTATATCTAAACCAATTATTATAACAAAAACTCTTATTTTTGATATTTTCTTTCATATTTTGATTCTCTATCAATTATTTTTATTATTAGGAGTTTTTTTTTGAAACTTCAAGCATATCATTTGCAATATTCTTAATATTATCAACTGTTTTTCTCACATAGCATTCACTTCCTCATGTACAAACATAATCTTAAGATCTCCAATCTTACTTTTAAAAATATTTTTGTTAGTATTCTTTAAATGTCCACATCTAATTTTAAAACAATGTTTTAATATATTTTTCATATACTCCTTCATCTTAAAGTCCAAAACTATAAACGATGTTTGACACATAAACTCTCATTCGGAATAACTTTACAGTCTTTGCAATTTAAACGATCTATTTTTCTTATAAGAAAATAATCAATTTGAGTTTTACTATATCAATTCTTATAAGTGATGAGATGCTAATCTCTTTTCTTAAATAAGGTATTAGCAATTACAAAATCATAAGCTAGAGCAAAATCTAATATAGTCTTACCATCTTCATTAGTCTCTCCAAACTCATAGCTATCGTGAATACTTTTAAAATCCTCTACATCTCTACCAACTTGTTCATTTAAATCCCCTCCAATAAAAATATTTTCTTCAATAGGTATTTTTTGAATTAATTCTTTTAAGTTATTCCAAAATTTTAAATTTAAACACATCCAAATTTACTTGAGGAGCATAAGCATATATAATATTAATAATCTTAACATCAACAATAATCTTCAAAACAATAATTTTGTCTCAAATTCTATCAATTTTTATAATATTATCTTTCAAACTCTTATCATAATCACATCTACACCATTTTTAGTACGACTTCTACAAGAATACCAAAGTTAAAAATCCTATACTATTAATCTCATTAACCTTCTCTCCAACCTATTTAGTTTCTTGAAAGCATAAATTTTTTTTCTTCCTATGAATCATAATATCAATTAATTACATTAATTTATTTGTAAGAGAACCTACATTCCAAGATCCTATACGAATTCTAATTTCATGGACTAGCTTCTTTCCCACATCTGTCCATGATGTGGTAACTTTTGCCTATTTAGCACTGTACTCTGTTATCAATGCAGCGGCCCTTGCACATTACTCCCTGTATTCAGGCCATGCAACGCGTCGCTTTCAGGGAACACCTTAGCATTAATACAATGTATTAAAGGATTTATGTTATGATTATTCAACAGGTTTTATGCCAACTGTCGACTACCTAACGCAATCATCCAATTTTCTCATTCAGGATTTAGGACCTGACAATGAGAGTGTTACATAAAATTTCTCTTTGTTAGAGAAATTTTGTCATCCTAAAGGGATTGCATATTTTGTGGTCGAGTATGACCTAAAAAATGATATATCGCCTTAATGGATAAAAATACCATTTTCTTATGGATTCCATGGTTTAAAATTGCGCAATATGAGGCTCGCCTTTGCGCAATTCCAGTAAAAAACACTTCGATGCTTATGCCTCGAGTTTTTTTTATGAGGCTTGCGCCTCAACTTGGTTGAGGCCCGCCTTGTGGCCCGCCTCGCCTCATTGGTATGAGGCTTACGCCTCACGCTATATATATTAATACTTACATAAATCTTGAAGTAAATGCCCAACATTGGACTCTATAGGGGAGGAGGAAGTGGAGAGATCAGTTCATCATAATGATGATCAAATGAAGAACCCCTTAGTGATGACAGTGCTGATGACTTATGAGTTCTTATGTGATATGTCATTACTATTTATTTTTATAAATTGGAATTATATGTTAATGAAAAGAATACTGGGATTTGGGAAAGATAGAATTTTGAGTTGAAATATATTTCATGTTGTCTTATTATTGGGATATTTTGATTTCACTTAATATCTTATTTTTTTATGTTTTATATTATTCACTCATTAGTATATAAAAATTTATCATTTTATATTTACGCAATCTTTTGATTTTGAGGCTTACGCCTCAAAACGCTTTGAGGCTTACGCCTCGCCTCACGAATGAAAAACGTCTCAATACCTGAATACGCAATTTTAAACGTTGATGGATTCAATAACAAAATTTATAATTTTAATTTTAATAGAGATTTTCTCTCATTCAATATTAGATTGAATGAGGCTTGTTTATTCAATTATTCTGGGGTATGGATGTCCCATTGGGGCTCTCAAATGTTTGGTATTTGAGAAAACTTTTGATTAAACTAGTGGTTTCCTTTCTTTATATATATATATATATACCGAAAATAACTAATATGAATCCACCTGAGCACACAATTTGATCTATACAAAATTTATGTATTTATATTAATTAATTGTTTATTTGTTTATTTTAAGCAATTTGTCCTTTTAAACCAATTTGATCTAGATGGCTTTATTAAATCTTATTTCATCCCCTAGTTTTTTTTTTTTTTTTTTTTTTTTTTTTTTTCATAATCAGCTAATATTCTTAATGTTGCCACTTCACTAGGCATATGAGTCGTTGGGTCCTAAAAAGCAATGGTCAGTAGTGTTAATTGCAAGCATAAAGTCTTCAACCTTCCCTTTAAATGGATTAGCTATTCAAGTCTTGTTCTTTTTCTTAGGACATTTAGCTTAATTATAAGTGTAGTTGCTTTTCTATGCAAATAGATGCACTGCTAGGAATGCTTTGTTTTTATGGAATACTCTGTTCCTTTCAAAATAAGAATGGTGGGGTGTCAAGATTAATCCTGCTTGCTACGAACAGTGCACTTTTATTAATTATTGTAAGGCATGTTTTCCTAGATATAGCTTCAAAACACCTTTTTTTGAAATCTTTCTCAATTTGAATGTATTTTGGGTAGGCTTCCATGCTTCTTTTTGTGGAATTAATCAAATTATTCTGTGTTATTTTTCTGAAAGAATATTTTATTTAATATTTCTATCTCAAGTCATGTCCTTCAGGAACATAAGAATTAATCTTATTCATATGTCGGGACTCAAAATGTTAATGGAAGTAGCACTGCATTAGATTTTGACAGGATTCGTGCTTCTAGGGTTCTGGACAAGATGCTCCAAGAATTACAGTAAACTTAAAGCAGAACTTGCAGTTTTTAAGGCTGTTGAGGGTAAGCAATTTATGTTTCTTTTGTAACATTTTTTCTGGACTTGCTGGTCCTATTGCTTCGTCTTCAATATTTGTTTGAAAACTCGTAAGAGTCACGGACCTTCCACCAGCTGAGATTTTATGCTACTCTTGCTATTGGAAATGGATGCTTAAGAACATTCAATTATTAGTTACAACCAAGGGATAATACGCATTCTCTTAAATACTCTTTAAATGGTTGGCTTGGTTTGAGCCTCCTCAGTGTGTTCTGGCTATGTTGCGAGTATCAAGAAGGATCTTGTTGTTCCTAGGGCTAGTGCTATGGCCAACATGGGCCATGTCAAGAGAAAACTAATTGTTTGTTAATAGTCGTTAGGCTAAATATAATTTACTTTAGTATCTTGCATTTATTGCAGGATTTTCAAAAGAGGAAGTCTAGCACTCCTAGGCCTTCTACTAGTTACCGCAAAAAGAAGGCAGTAAAACAGGAGCTTCCCGAAGACATTGATCTTTACCAAGATCCTACAACAAACCTTTACTAGTCAGTTGCATCCTTTATTATCTTTCAATTATTAATAACTGTTTGAACTTTCACTAGATAACATGAGCAAAAATGACTACATTCTAAGGTCGTTTTCTCCTTGACTAGTACTAGTCAGGGTCTCGACACTGCTGTTCCAGTTCTTCTTGTTGATGGCTATAATGTATGTGGCTATTGGAAAAAGTTGAAGAAGCACTTCATCAAAGGAAGACTTGATATTGCTCGCCAAAAGCTTACTGACGAGTTGATCACCTTTAGTGTATTGAAAGGTTTGTTTCATGTTAAGAGTTGTTACTAGAACTGTTCTTATGTAAATTGATACAACTTGATGCTTCCATTATCTTAATTGGTAATGTAGTATAGTTTCTCCATGGGATGACCTCAGTCAATGAAAATCATATTAAGAGAATTGCTCCAGTTTTTTCTTTTCATTACCAAATTGCATCCTCTTGGGCATATGGGAAATTTTTTTGAAGAAAGAATGTTGTTTTTAATTTTGGTTCCGAAATGCAATTTGGTTGCTTCATTGGAATTAAGCAGCCTTGTAAACTATATGAATAAAAATTCTTGTCTGATCTCTTATACTCTGTGATTCTTTGGTGCTTAACTAAGCCAAACATTTGCTTGAATTTTTTCAGTACATCAACATGCTTGAGTGAGGCTAAGCACACCACATGTGATGAAATATAAGACTCAGGACCAAACCAATATGACATCTTCCTGCACTTTTTACTTCTTTATATGTAGGCCATTTTAGATGAGTATTGGGTTGAAGCTGTGTTTCTTGATACATAAGCTTTCTTTCCACCCTAATTTTCTTCATTTAACTACCTTCATTTATTGTTGTGAACGATGCAGTAGTTCTCAGTGCTCGCCACCAACTATCAAATCAGCAGTATCCTAATAGACATAGGGAGCTCAATAAACATCATTTTTGAATATCTTTGATGAGATGAATTTGCTTGCTTTCCAGCTCACCCCCATTGTAGGATCTCTATGATTTCTCTAGTGAACGCCATAGCATGGAGGGAGCACTTGCCCTACCAGTTACCTGGGGTGAGGGCGAACATCAGTGCATTGCGATGGCCAACACCCCGGCAACCTACAATGCTATATTACCTCCAGGGCCATGGTATCCACATGGCACGTCGCCATCAAGTTCCCCTCTGAAGGGAAGGAGATTACGATGAAAGGATACCTCACCCAGGCATGCACCTGCCACTGAAGGAAATTGATTAGGTTGAGGCCAACTCGGAAGAGGTCCTCTAACTGGACATAGAGTAGGGTCCAGGCATGGAGACTTCTGAAGAAGATGAATAAGTGCCTGCTGTGGAGGGAGAGCAAGGTAGAACCCTTTAGATTCAGTGACTCCTTCAACAGAAAACATTGTAATGAGCTCATTTGGGCGCTTTGGGGCGACGATGACATATTTGCGTGGATAGCAACAGTGATGCCTAGCATTATCAAAGATGTTGTTTTCCATCAGCTTAATGTGAGGAAGGACGTTCGCCCATTAAGAAGAAATAAGAAAGATACTCTCAAGGCCACATATTTCATTAGAGAGGTCCAGTACTCAGACTGCATCTCTAATGTGTGAACTTCACAAATGTAAACTCGGCATGCCCATGGTTATCCATTGCCTATGATCAGCACTCTAGTTGACTCGGCAGTGGGTCACATCTTCCAATTATGTACTAGGACAGTTGAGGTGAGGTCATCAAGTGCTTGAGCTTTGATGGCCATCCTTGGCGAGTAGAAAATTTGTAATTCACTGAGTTTCACCGCCCATTTGAGTAATTTCCCAGGCGGGACTGGTTTGTCGCGCATAGTGGATGGTCGATCACTACTTGGATCGAATGGGCCTGAAAGTTTGGCACAAAATTAGCCTTCCATTGGTGAGTCCCAATAGTTTGGTCACAAATTTGACTAGTTCTTTGTGGTGAGAGGTCGAGAATGCCTCTATTATGTTATTTTAATCCTCCACATTGACATAGTTATTGGTGAATCCTAATAGTTTGGTCAACATTTGCGGTTGTTGAAGCCTGAGGGCATACCTGAATGACCCTTTTTATAGGCCTTGCATAAGTATAACCTACACAAGTGCTAGATCCAAATACTTAAACTCTAACATATTTTTTAAGAAAGATAGTGTATGACTTTTTTGCAGGATTAAATGTGGAGTTTGATTAGATTAGATTTTAGATTCTTGGCAAAGAAGAGACACATTTATTAAATGAGATCATTTCTGTCATTCGTGCTAAAGAAATCCAATGAGGAGTAATGTTGGAGTCAAAGATTGTTGAAGGTTCAACAATGATGACAACCAAAGGTTCAACAATGATGATAACCAAAGAGGCACTATGAAAGGAAAAAAATGTAAGGACTCCTCAAAATATAAAGACATATTTTCTTTGGTGCAGCTATTACAAGAAATAAAGACATTCAAAGGAGACCTACTATATGATATATAAAAAATCCCCAGTAAAGAGTGGAATGAAGTTGACAAAAGAGCACATCGCAAGCTAACACTACAACAAGTCAGCCCATCCCATAAACATAGTCCAACTTCAGAGAGCTAAATAGAGAAGCTGTTGAGAATCTAAAACAACTCCGAGTATCCCTTCAAAAAGCACCTACATCTTTTTTTTTTTTGCAATTTTAGGTATATTTTCTATATCCATTGGATTTAGTGCCTTTAGAAATCATTTGAAAGATTTATGGATTATGAATTTAGGAGCCACATATCACATGACACACTTCACTACCCACTTCATTTACTATACTTCTTACTCAAACAATAAGAGAATCATCATTGCTAATGGTTCTTTCGACACAGTAGCATGCCAAGGAGATATACCTTTATCTCCCACCCTTACTTTAAAAAATGTGCTCCACGTACCTCAATTATCCACAAACCTAATCTCCATGCAAAAACTTATTAGTGACCATAATTGTCAAGTCCTATTTAACTCTACTTGGTTCTTATTTCAGGACCAGTGATTGGGGAAGAAGATCGGACTTGCTTAGGAGTGAGAAGAACTGAACAAATTTAATATTATCAATAATGATATTCTATGTTATATCTATTTGATAAAGAATTACTATTTAACTTCATTATTTTAGATTAGGACATCAATCTTTTGATGTCTTAAAAAGTATGTATTTATAAATTAGAAAATGAATATTTTCATTGTGAAACCTGTGAGTTAACCAAACATAAAAGATTTTTTTTTTTCCAAACAAAAAAGAGAGATATGATACCTCCTATCTTATTCATACTTATATCTGAGGACCCTAAAAAATCCCTAACATCTCTATTATGGCCTGATGGTTTATATTCTTTATTGATGACTGTACTCGAGTCTCTTGGATCTTTCTCTTCAAAAATAAATCCGATGTTAGCACTATTCTCCCCATTTCCACATTATGATCTAGAATCAATTCGGGATAAAAATAAGAAAATTTTGTTCTGACGATAGTCAAGATACTAAATATTACTTAACCAAACCCTATCCTCCTCTTTCAAAAAGAAGATATCACTCGTGAATCTTTCTGCATTCACACCCCACAACAAAACGGGATTGCAGAAAGGAAAAATAATAACCTTGTAGCTTCCACCCGTGCATTCCTATTCTGCCACAATGTACCTTAATCCTCCTGGGGGATGCCCTTCTGACTGCCACATACCTTATAAATCGAGTACCTTCAAAACCTTGGGATTAAAAATACTAATGGATATTCTATCTTCCTTTTATCCCAAATTTCAAACCCATAATAACCTTCCAGCTCCACCTCAAGCCGGTCCACATAAACCTGAAATCAAAGCTAAGGAAACTGAGGACAAAACTATTATTGATAACAGGAGGTTTTCAATAGTGTATTCCAGACGTACAAATCCAAACTATGCTCTAGACCAGATTCAAGAATCTGAACCATCTCATAAAATTGAAGTAAACACAAGTTCACCAAAAAACCTCCCTTATATCTCATAACTTTGTATCCTTTCATAACTTCTCACCTTTACATAAGAATTTTCTAGTTACACTTAAATGATATTATTATTCCTAATGATATTTTTGATGCTTTATTTATGGAAAAGTGCCATGAAAGATGAAATGTAGGTCTTGGAGAAGAACAATACCCAGGAGATCACCGACTCACTAGTAGGGAAAAAAATCAGTCGACTGTAAATGGGTGTTCTCTATGAAATATAAAGCTGATGGTACACTAGAAATGTATAAGTCAGTACTAATGGCAAAAGGGTACTTAGACATACACCATTGACTACCAGAAAATTGTTGCACCTGTGGCCAAGATTAATATGATCAGGATCCTACTCTCAGTAGCAGCGAATTATTATTGACATCTGGAACAACTGGATGCCAAAAATACATTTCTATATATGGACTTTGAGGAAAAAATATTTATGAAGATTCCATCAGGATTCAAAGAAAAATATGGGGTAACGAGGTGTGTAGGTTAAAAAAAGCTCTATATGGGCTGAAACAATCACCTAGAGCGTAGTTCGGAAGATTCTCAGAAGTAAAGCTTCTTAATGATAATTGACATAGCCAAGGAGAAGATTCATTATTCTTTAAGCATTCAGACTCAGGGGGAGTCACATTATTACTAGTTTGTGGATGATATCATCTTGACTAGGAATGATGAAAATGAGAAAATGATTATAAGGAAATGTCTTGCTAAGATATTTTAAATCAAAGAACTTGATAGATTAGAGTATTTCATTGAAATTATAGTGACCCACTCCAACAGAGGAATTTTTATTTCAGTGATCATCTTAAAGAATTAGGTAAACTAGCTTATAAACAGACACCAACACTAGTAGAATCAAATCTCAAATTGGGGGAAGGTAAAGAAGATTCAAATGTAGATAAAAGAGCCTACCAAAGACTTGTAGGAAAATTGATCTACCTTTTTCACTCCCGACAATATATAGCATTTGCTGTAAGCATGATTAGCCAGTTTATGCAGAATTCAAAACAGACTCATATGTAAGCTGTAGACAGAATACTGTACTAACTGAAGGGGAACCCAGGGAAAAGAGATTATCTTCAAAAGAAACTGTGGAATAACCCCAGAAGCATATACTGATGCAGATTATGCAGGATCACCACTTACCAGTAGATAGGTGATCTACCATAGGATACTGCACACTCCTTAGAAGAAATCTAGTTACATGGAGAGCAAGAAATAGAATGTGGTGGCAAGATCTAGTTCAAAAGCAAAATATAGAGCTATGGTCTTTAGAATATGTGAGCTACTGTGAATTAAGATGATTCTAGAAGGCCTAAGGATCAAGTGGGAAGGACCCATGAAGCTACATTATGACAACAAATCAGCAATTAGCATAGCTCACAATCTGGTTTAGCATGATAGGACCAAACACATAGAAGTGGATAGACATTTTATAAAGGGAAAATTAGACAGTGGTCTTATATGTATCTACCATGTCACATCAAAAAATCAGCTTGTAGATATTATTACTAAGGGACTTGATAAGTTTATCTTTTTGGGCTGATTACCAAGATGGGAATGTTAGATCGGTATTACCCAGCTTGAAGGGGAGTGTTAAGTGCCAACCTTCTCTTAGAAATTGATCCCACGGCTAGGATGGGGATATGTGGGAGGCTCACTTGGATCACACCAATCTCTTTCCATATTTAGGTGGCTGATTTAGGAAGGATTATATTAGGGCAACTATGAATGATTCCGTAATTTATTTATTTCTTTATTAGATATTATTTATTAGAGATAAATTTGTGCAATAAATCAGCCACCTAATTATGGAATACACCATCGAATCTTTAAGATAAACTAAGCCTTTTTCTTCTCCAAATCTTTAAATTCAACAGGTATGTATGAGAATACACCATTGATCTTTAAAATTATGATGAATGATAGGCCAATATAATGTAATATTTTTTCCCCTGCATTCATTTTTTTTTCTTGTGTAAAATAAAAATTTGTGGGTCTTTGCTGGTTTTTTTTTTCTTATTTTGGGCTGTTTGATTAACTTGTTTTTTTTTTCTTTCACTTGCACCACCAGAAGGCATAAAATGTTACATAGAATTTCTTATCATATTAAAACTAATTTTGATATAATCAAACTTGGAAGTTTTTGTTAAATGATAGTTTACCGCAAAACAAAATGCAAGTGCTATTAGAACATTGAAAGAAGGGCCAGCTTATGTTCCATAAGACTTATCATCCACAACGTTATTCATCATTTCGTATACTTAATTTTATAATTATCTTAATTTTGAAGGACAAACCAATGTACACATATGCATGCACACACGGTCACACAAAACCTTATGTTTACATTATTTTCTGCTGTCGATCGTATGGAAAGCCTTACCAATCTACATAGCAACTCTTTCAATCTGTACAGAGGTAAAAGTTGTGGTTGTATTTGATGCTTTGATGTCTGGGCTCCCAACTCACAAGGAAAACTTTGCTGGGTATGATCAGTCTTTGTATTAGGTGATGGACAATTTTATGTTTTTTAGGTTACTGCATTTTGAATTTTGATATTTATCTATTTTTTCATGTAATTATGAGCAAATTTTTCTTGCTAATTTAACTCCTGTCAGACTTTATTTGGACACACGATCCATCCAATTGTCTATTAATATTGTGTATCACACTGGATGGAATTGGTTGCAGTCATAATGCATACTACACAACTAGTCACAGATTAAGGAACACAGAACGTAGAAAATAATATAATATGACAAATTAATCTCTTTCAAAAACACATTTTTTTCACATATTAGGTTCTTTCGCATGGCTATTAATTGTGTATGTGTTGACCTCTGTGTAAAACACAAAAGAAAAAAAAAAATCAAACCTCGTATCCGCAAATCCTGCCAGATCCCGTGATTTCAGCCGAGGTTTCGCATACCTCGGATTGTCGAACCCGTAAATCCCGCTGCAACCGAGATCGCTTCCTGGATTTCCTGCACTACAGCTCGAAGGTCACGCTGAATCGTCGTTAAAAGGCTGCCCAAAGGGAGCCTTCAACTGCTGCTCCTCTCCCATAACACTTCTACGCTCAATCCTCCCACAGCCCGAGCTCCCTTCATCCCGACCCCTTGCTTCTTTCAGTCCAGAGAAAGAGAGAAATAGAGAGAGCGAGGAAGAGAGGGGGAGAGGCCACCCACTTACCTGAAATCGATCATCCTTCCTCGTTTCTCTGTGAACCGACCCCGACGGGATCTCCCGAACTCCGGCCGAACCTCTTCCTCCCTCCCGATCCAAAGCCATCAGACTCCCACTGCTTCCACCCGAGTTCTCGTCGCCTGAAGCTAACCCGACGCCAGAACTCTTGCTCCTTCGACGACCTTCCTGTAGGATCAGAAGTCACGACATTTCCACCATCTTCCTTCTGATCTCAAGCTGTAGCCGCATCTTGCCCTAGCTACGACTCTGCCTCCCTCCGACGTCGTTCCCTCCCTGTTCTATTTGGAAGTTCCGACATTTTGATTTGAATCAAGAATGGGAGTTTGCTTACTGTGAAGGTGGTTTTCTCCCTTTCATGCACTTCTTCAGCCAAATCGTTTAAACAGAGTTTAACTCTCTGTTTAAGAGAGTTTAACTCTCTGTTAATAGGATTTGTGATAGATCTTGTTAAAAACATTTTGTTCAAATCCTGCTTAAATCCCACCTAATTAATTATGATTATTAATAATTATTTGTCGTTAATCATAAATAATAAAAAATTGATTATTAATTATATTTTTATTAATTATAATTAAATTAGTAAGAGAGCTCCTCTCTCTCCCTCGATCCACGTGCCAACATTTGTAACCCCTCGAAGGTACATATTTTCTAAACTCAGATTCTCTCTTCCGTTGTATGCGGTGGGCCGGAAAACCGCCTATACACGCCTTTATTGCGCGTGGTGGGATGGGACACCGGTCCGACGCCTACCACGAGGCGGGCAATCACCTAAACTCTACTTCGGCGTTCGTGGAGCACCGGAAAACCACCTATATACGCCTTTATTGCGCGTGGTGGAATGGGACTCCCGTGCGGCACCTACGGCGAGGTGAGATCACTTATAAGTACCCCCGAGCGGGGGGAAAGCAAATTGTGTCTTTTAAATAGGTACCGTCAAAGACCCCATACACGCCTTTATTGCGCGTGGTGGGAAGAAAGTTTACGGCCGCTGTGTCCTCATTCGAGGACACCTACCATACACGCCTTTATTGCGCGTGGTGGGAAAGGCCCAGTTTTCTTGTAGTTTTCCCCTAAACGGGGGAGACGCAGGAGGTTGCCAAAATTTCGGGTGTAAACGAGATCGTACATGGACTCATTTGAACTCAAAAAGACATTAATAAAAGGCTTAATTCAAACTCAAATGAAATTGAAAAGAACTTGGACTTGAACTCAAGCAAGAATTTGAATTGAACAAAGACTCAATGTTGAACTTGCAAGGACTCAGGGGACTTGAACAAACTGCAAAGGACACAAACTCGATTCATATTAAATGACAATGGACTTTTGGATATTCAAATTGAAATGAACAAGGGCATGACTTGAACATTTGAAATATTTGACTTGGACTGCAGAAGACTTGTACTTGAACATGATCTGGACTCAAATTTGACTTTGAACTTAAGCTAAATTGAGAATTCAAATTGAATTCAAAATGAATTGATCTCGAACGCAAGGACCACATGGAGCTTGATGCAAGAGAGCTTGAACTCAATTTTATGGAATGAGACTTTAACTTAGCAAATACTCCATCATATCAATGTAAATGCTAAGTAAAGTCCTAGATCTTTCCAATGAATATCAATGATCAAACAAAAGACTTGCAGATTTCAACTTATCATGCTTATAATTGATGTAAGCTAATTGCAATAACATGATCTGGACTCAAATTTGCTTGCAATCGTACTATCTTCATTTAATCTTTGCTTGTGAAAGGATTCAACGATGCTGTCAAAGACCCATCAGCTACACTAAATGCTACCTACGAGAAAATGTAGAGGAACAGTAGCAAATGCAAAAGCCTACGATCGGTTCTAGAAGACTTATATGTAAAGAGAGATGACCACGAATAAAGGGATCATGTCTACAATAAATGCAACTCTCCATATGAACAAAGGCAGGAAATTAGTTAGTGCACTACAATCTACCTGCGCAAATCATGCGAGTAGTGCATGACAGTTTACCTGTACGAAGCAACGAACAACTCTATTCAGAAGCTGCTACGTCACGCCACCGGATCTGCAACACTTATACATGCAGATAGAAGGCGTCTACAATCTACAACGCACCGCCACCGGATCCGCAACTTCTATGCAAGCGGACAGAAGGCTCTACAAATATTCTAAAATACCACCGCACGTGCACCGTAGTTTGTATACACAGTACACACGGAGTAAAAGCAATCATAACACCCGCATGGGCCCCGACGAGCGTGTTATTGGTACATACATGACGTTTAGGGATACTGCGCGGGTTATTAAATTTGAATCTAATCCTCCTAAGCAGGTAAAAAGGAATAGACAGGTTCAATTATAAAATGCCCCCAAACACTCGCATGGGCCCCGACGAACATGTTATTGGTACACATGTGATGTCTAGGGATGCTGCACTGGTCAATAAGTGAATTCTAGTTCAAACACAATCCTTCTATACGGATCAATAGGAGTCGACAGGGTTCGAACCTTCAAATTAATACACGGTTGTGACGACCAGTGCATTTATTTTAATACATTCATATTAGGCCTTCAAGGCCTATAATCAAGAGAATTCACTAATAAAGACATAAAACCAATGAAACCTGATCCTCTGTCGACTAGTAGACAGAGTCGACAAGGTTCAATCTAGAAAGTGGAAATGTCCCCAAACACTCCGATGATGGCCGTGTTGAATGTTTATCTCAACTGGAGGGGTTCACAAATATTTTCAAGTGCCTCCCAAATTTCCAAGTACCCATACAAATCAAAAACTCCAGAAAATCCCAAAATCCAGATATTTAAAATAAAAATCAATCCATCAAACATATAAAATAAAAATCCATCCACCCTCCGTAACGGTTTGCCGCCAAATGGCACCGCAGTATAAACGGTTATGACCTGGGGCCCTCTGAACCGAGTGGTTTTGCTGCCAAATGGCACCACGAAATACTGGTTATGGCTAGAGTCAATACGCTCATTAAAGACATCAAATCCTTGAGATATGAATCAATAGGATATGATCGATAGGACACAAAGCCCTCTTTTAGCTAAGATGGATTCAAATTTGTCCCCTTAGATAAATATTCACCCCAGGTCTACAAGGTCTCCTCGGACGAAGCAACCCATGGCTGCCGACAAGGATCCTTCTGTCAGGTTGGGTCGACTACCTCCTTTGACTAAGTAGACCAGGGTCCACGATGGCCCTGGACGACGGAACCATGGGATCTTGATCGGGTCCATCATCCATTCCCCCACCATTCGCTTTAAGTGAAAGATGGTGAAATTTCTATTTTAATTATCAAATCCCCAAATCTTCCAATCCTCTAAATTTTCTCAAATATTGCAACCCAAATCCTCAAATTTCCAAATCTCAATACCTATGCTGCAACTATATGCCAGATGCACGTATTTCATATGTATCTGATTGACGACTAGCCTTAATCGAAAGTTCTCTCTCGTTATAGGGAGGGGTAATTAACTATAGGGGCTTGCGCCTGGGAAACTTGAACTCAGATCATAAAGTCCTCGCAAAATGAGGGCGAAATATCTGGGTAGTGTCTTATCTACAAACCCATCTGCCTTCCAAAACTTACCTCAGAACTTATCAGTTAAAACTCCCTCGCCGAATAAAAAGACAAAGCAGGCGGAGGCTAGGGCCAAATTTTCGGAGCCCACAGTATGTGGCCTAACTGTTAGTCCGTAGTTATGAAATTCTAAACTAATCATAATTTGAGGAATGATCTAATCATAGGGGGAGGAACAATCATATATATCAGAGCAAGTAAAATGAAATCATCCCATGGATTTCTAGTTTCTTTCGAAAATATACTTTAGTTTATCTTAATGATAAAGGTAAATAACTCCTAATAATTGCTGTAAAAACCTTCAAGCTAGAAAGAAGCAAAGAATTAAATATAAATACCACATTACTTCTTGTGACATTCACATGAAACTTTACTATGTTTCCTCACCTTCAAGTGCACTAGATAGATTGTCCTAAAATCATAGAGAGTTGGGTAAGTAGAACCTAGCCTCAGTAGAAATTGATAGCCTTAAATCAATAAGAGACCAATATGAAATTCCCACATGCAGCAATCCAATTCAAGCAATAAAATGATTATATAAGAATATTAAAATAACTTGTTGCAAGCAAAATGGAATGCTTGCCAGACCATTAAGATCATACAAAACATATCAATGAACTAGTAAGAATAACCTAAACTAAGGGAAAGATGCATGTGGGTTACTAGCAACTCGTGAAACTATTGGAACTAAAATGGAAATATCTTCTAAGTGCGGGCTCGGAAAATTTATGCCCTAGCTTTGTTAAGAGAATTTTGAAGTTTTTCGGATTAATTTTTTTGAATATAGATTAAGTTGCAAGTAAGATGCTACCATTAATTTTGTTCTCATTTTAAATAGAATTTATTAAATAGATTCTTGATCTCCCATAGGCATCAACCCCTATGGTAAATTACCCCTCTGGATGTCGAGAGAGTACTTTCAATCAAGGCTAGTCAATAAAAGCTAAATACGTAGCATATAATAGCAACAAATTTGATTTAGGATTTACAAATTAATTGCCTTTGATCTATTTAATCATTGGAGTTAGTCAATTCAATATGATCAAAGTATTGTTATTGATAACCATGGATTGCTTCTTCCAACGCAATTTAAGTCAACCTTAGTTATAATAGAGGACTTTGTGTTCCATTAAGTGCATTCCATAATTCACTACTCATGGATTATTAAGCCATTGGGGGTCTTGCGAGCTCTGACTGTAATTGTAATCTAATGGTGAAACCATTAGGTGAGCGGGCCCTTGCTATAACCATTTACCTTCTATGTTATTTGGTCACAAAAACCACAAATTAGAAGGCACATTTCACGTTCTTTCTATTATGAGATCTTTAGAAAATAAATATTGTGATACACCTAACAAGATATTGAATCTTTTTGAGCTATGGTTAATTTTAAATTTATTGCCCTTGATAAATGGTGGCGGAGGATGAATGAATTTTTGCTTTAAGATGAATTTCACTTGTGGATATTTTTACATATTATAAATTTTGAGATTCGATATAATATTTGTAAATAATTGGGCTCTATCGTAATCGGATTTAGGATTTGGGTGCATAGTGAAAAATATAGCTCCCTTCAATTGAGAATTTTGATCAATACAACCATCATCATAGTTCAAGTCTTGTTGATTTCAGTCTTTACAAGAAAGAATGAACTTGAAATGTGAGACTTACATCTTTCTTGTGCCCTATCAATAATGTGGCCCGCTTGAGAGCTTTGTGCAATTATGAGTTTGAATTTTAAAAGAGAGCTTGTAGAAATTTTAGGGTTGGATGGTTGCACATTTCTTGTAGTATAAATTTGTATTCAATTTATTTTTAGTGTACAAAATATTCTCAGACTTTATATTCAAGCATTTAACAAATTTGTTGGAACACATTGGATAACTTTGATTTTGATGTGTCGTTTGCAATATTTGCAATATTTGCACTTTTTAAATATGCTTACACAATATTCTTACACTTTTATTGCATTTGTACATTGTACATACAAACTTTTCAATATATGTGCATGCTTTTTGATGTACTTCATCGATGTATTTGCATGTTTTTGATGCATTTGTATGGTATACTTGCACAAGCTTTTTTGACATATTAACATGATTCATATGCATGATTTTACAACAGTGGTGTGCTCCTCGGAGTATTTGCTTGATTTTTGAGATAATATCATGGCTCTCAAAGTTATTGCATGTTTATCGAGGCAGTGACATGCTTTTCTAAATATTTACATGCATCTTGAGATAGATGCACACTTCTTTAGGTAGCTGCATGCTTTTTGAGGTTGTGGTATACTTCTTGAGGTATCATGCCTATATTTGAAAGTTATGTTGCAATGTGTGCTTCATTTGCAAATATCTGGATCTTGATTATTTGCGCGATGCTTTGCATAAAAGTGCGGGAAAGTTTCAATTTTATTTAGACCATTTTCTACCTTTTTTCTGCCATTGTGTATGTATTGCAGATTTGGTGGTGTTGATGTCTAGTTAGAATCTTTTGGGTATGTCATGAAATGATTCTTTTTTTTTTGTCCTGTTATGTTTGTATTTTAGTGAGGTGGACATCATGTGAAAATAAGCTTCCTCCTTTAAATGGAACGTGTGTAGCTTGGTTCACTTTGTCCCAACCAAGTTGTTTGTGTTTACATTTGCTTGTGGGAATTCAAGATAATTCCGACTGTGGAAGGAGATTTTGTTCGTGCTTGTTAATGAGTTGTATCATTCACTACAAGTCCCCTGTATGTTTTATGTTCAGTTTGATGTTCAACCATGTTCTCATCTTACAGTTTTGATCTCATTTTCATTGCTTTGCAATTTTTTTTAGTTCAATTTATTTTAATACTTCATTCCCATTCGAAAGTTCTCTTATGTTGTTCTGCTAAAGTTTGCTCAAATAAATTCTCAGCAGCCTTATGAAATTTCTCTTATAGGGAGCATCTTCGGCGGTATTTGGCCTTCCTATCTTGCTTAAAAACTATGCATTGTGTTGGTTTTGTAAGATATTGTGATTGGGGGATCTTCATAATCATCGTGCTTAAAATTCACACATAGCCCTTCAACACTTGCATGATTGAATAAACAAGATTTCCATTCCACATTAAAAGAACACGCATTTTTTTAATTTTCCCGCTGTATTAGAATAATTTGCACTGATATTCTATTTTGAGTTCTAGCATTATACCTTGAGTGCTAGACAAATGATAACAAAGTTGGCAAGAATGAAATCACTCTTTTCTTGAAATTTCATTTTTTATTTTTGTTGCTTTTTTGCTTTTAATTTTCTTTTCTTTATATATATATATATATATAGAGAGAGAGAGAGAGAGAGAGAGAGAGAGAGAGAGAGAGAGAGAGAGAGTGAAGTTGAGTGAAATATTGGGGAGAAGGAGAAAGAGGGTGTTTGCCAAGTGGAGTTTCCTACAGTTTAGGAAGATGAGTGGTGGCAAGTTGGTGGTTTGAGGTGGGTTGCATGTGTTGGCCAGTGAAAGAATTGCGAAGAGATGTTGCCGATAGTGCTTGTGTTGCTTGTGGGTAGAGAAGGTGGTGGTGGTGGTGCAGAATATTTGAGAAGAGTCATTGTTGGATGTTTGCAATTAGAGAGGAGCGGCGTAAGGGACATTGGCGGCCTAAGGATGGGGTTTGGTCTTGGTGCAGAGAGGAGTGTAACAAGAATGGCGTGTATGGTTTGGGAGGACACTGTGGACATCCGAAAGAGCACCGCTCCTAGGGTTCGAACGTAAAGGGTACAGTCGCACTATCCCGTAGGACGAAACGATCGTAGGCCTTTACACTCGACATAAGCGGGCCAATTGGAAGAGACAGATTGGATCGTGCATACGACTAACCATTGAAGATAGCAGCTCTCTCTAGCGCACCCCGATGGGTAGTAATATACACGACCTGATCACAGTCACGAGTTTCCCCCACTCGATACATCAGCTCGGATGGGGTTTTATTAGAAGTGGGATCAAGTTTCCCACGGCGCAAGCCCCCGTGGTTAATTACATCTCAGGCCGGAGCCCGAGAAAACTCTCGATTAAGGATCATACATTATCCCTTCCGAAGTGTGATTGACATAGGGGTAGATACTAGGAAGTCCTACTCAAGGGGGAGAAAGGTTCAAATAGGCTTGATCCACATGCGGGGTTCACACCAGCATTTGGAGGATCTAAGGTACTAAAGAGAAACTGGAGAAAAGAAATCAAGCTGATGCGGACATCGGTACGAAGATTTGGCGCATCTATCACAGGAGGCGTCGTAAATCGACGGCTATAATTTAAATCTTTAATTATGAGTTATTTTTTCTGAATTTAGTTTTTATTTGATGTATTTCCTGTTTTACCCTTAGGTTGATTTATATGAGTATTGTGGCCCAAGGGGCAATTTTGTATTTTGAGTTTTCTTATGTTGTGGCCTATATATAGGGCCTTAAGCTATTGTAATAGGGATGGATTATTGATATTAAAAATTGGTGTTCAACACTTGTGTTCTTTTGAAAGGACGATAGTGAGATTCCTATGGGAAGGATTCGGAGTTTTAACCAGCTGCAGGATGGGTCCGGGCTCGTGACTTGAAGTCCCTTGGAGAAGGGCCAAGCATCACCCGTCAGTCTTCGGAAGAGTCCAAGGCTCGCGGTTTTTATCTTCTTTCTTTTATTTTTGTTTTGTTCCTTCTTATTGCTCAGAGTAGTCATATTCTTCCTCCTCCCTCAACCTCATGGGCCAAGCCCCATACCGAGCTCCTCCAAAAGCCACCGGCCAGCTCACTCGAAAATCCTCCAAATCGTCGGCCATGGCTCCCTAGCCGCCGACCTCACCCCCTCCTCTTCCCATGGCCATGCCTCCTCCTAATTTGGGTTGGCAAAATCGAGAGGGAAAATTCATGACAATTTTGGATTTTAAATTTCAAATTTGAAATCTTTCCTAATTGGGTTTGATCCATATTTGGAAGGTTTTAACTCTCCAATTCAAAATTCAAATTTGAATTGCAAGGAGATGAGTCATTAATCCCTCCAAATTAATTAGACCTAACTCCCTTGCCACCGGCCTCATCCTTTCTCCTCTCTCCTTGAATTTCCTAATTTGGGGTGCATGATATTAGGACTTAATTTGAAATTCAAATTGTTTAAAATTTGAATTCAAAATATTTCCTAAATTAGCTATTCTATTTTAGGAAAGTGATTGATTTAAATCTAATTTCGAAATTTAAATTCATGAGGATTTAAATTAATTCTTTCCTAAATATAAAATCTAAATTAGGAATTCATAATTGTTCTCCCAAATTACTACCCCTTGCCCATGCTTGGCCAAACCTGCTCATGCCCCCACCTCTTGTTTTCTTTCTTTCTCAAATTAAAACCTCTCCCTATGGAATTAAAGCACAAATTAATTCCCTATCCCTCCACGTGAAATCTGGAATTAGAATTATTTCCTTAAGTTAATTATTTCTTTTGGAAATATTTCAAACTCCCTAAATCTCCTCATAACCGAAATTTTCCCAAGCTCTAATTTATTTCCTAAAACTAGAATTGGAATTTGGAAATAAAATTCCCCACTTCCTTCTCAATCCCGCCAGCCCCTCTCTTTCCCCAATTCACTATTGATTTTGAGACCACACCGCTGACCCCTCATAACGCCCTTCCTCTGCTTATTACCTGTTGAAATTCCTCTCATATTTTGTGAGAAAAATCTGAAGTATTTCAGATTTCTTGAAAGGAATTGTTTCAGATTTTTGGGATGATTTGCTCTTCAAGTCCCTTACTATTCAATCCTCCTTTTGTCCGTTCTACATCACAAGCACTCAATCACATGCATGAGAGAAGGATGGAAGTGGCGTCATCCTGTGACGCATATAAGTATGATTTATAGTCTCTGAAGAATAGGGAACTTACCTACTATTTAGGCATACTACGAGACCGAATGTAGTAGCCTCGAATCCTAGATCTAGGTTGGGTTTAGTGTTCTATGCACACTAAAACCCGTGTCCTAACTAATGTAGTGCAAAGATCTAGACTTATCTCGGCCTGGATTGGGGAGCCAGTTAACCATCTAATCACTGTAAAACCATGCAGTCTAGTCATTTATGAAAGATGGGTGGGTGATATAGTTTTTGGAAGTAGGACCGACATCTAGAGGGTTTCCTAATTGTTCCTGGACTTATGTGGGTCGAATGCTCCTAGCTAATACAATTAAAATTTTATTTAATTAGTTGCTAATGCAATGCATGCTGGTTGAAGCTTCCAAATCAGGTACGCATAAGATTTTAAAAACATGCTTAATATAATTTTTTTTAGAAAAAATAGGGCCTCCCCAAGTCCGGCACTTCATCCTCATAGGCCAGATTATCCGGACTCTACCCGCAAGCGGGGAGGTGTCTTATTAGAAGGAGAAAAAAGAAATGCAACATTATGCATGCGACCCCGAAAGATTCCGGCAATTCCCTAGGTCGTTAGATTTTTATGTTATTTAAATCTTAAAATATTAAATTTTTGTTACGAGTAGAAAAGATTTTTAGTCCTTAGAGAGCCTAACGAATATCCAGGCTAAAACAAAACACGACATGCAATTCGCCAATAAACTAGAAAGAGCAGGCAACCCTAGAGGCACATAGCATAAATAAAACACATAAATATAAATAAATCAATAAACTAAATGTCCATAGGCCAACTGCCCTTTAATTACAAACCAGGGTCTACAGAAAAGTAAAGTGGCCGGGCACCACTGCCAACAACCCGGATTTCTAAGTTTATGACTGACGCAAATGACTTTGAGTGGGATATTGAGTCTTCAAATCTTCAACTCTTCAGTCTTCTTTGGAATTCTTCTCATTGGACTCCTTGGATCTCTCCTCCTTGGACTCCTTGGATCTCTCCTCCTTGGACTCATTGGATCCGTTGTGGCTTCAATATCCAAACGAAGAGACAATTCCTCCTATAGAGGGTATTGCCTTTTCTCTTTGGATATCTAAAAGCCATCCAAACCCGATCTTCCAAATGGAAGAAGACTCTTTTGAGGATGCTTTCTTCTTTTGGAATTCGAGTTGGATAAGAATATCAACAATCAAATCTCATTTTCACAACTCTTTACAATTTATTACAAATAATTACATTAAATAGAAAACAGTAAATCTAAGGTCACCTGCAAGGTTATTGTAATATCCTAATTAAGGTAAGTAATCCGTCAATTCAAATTAAAGTTTTATTGTATTATCAGTAGTAAAATTACTGAAAAAAAAATTTAAATAATGATAATGTTAAGGAATATTATTGTTAAGAAATATTATTTTGAATGTATCTGGATAGATTCTTGTTTATAGTGAAAGGATGTGAGAGAGAGCAGCTCTTATCCTCTTATTCACTGATCTTTATCCGATCAGTTTCCCGCAAGCCATGCAAAAAGAAAGTCAGTTCACGGTTCAGTGAAGAGAAAGGAAATTCAGAAGAGGCTTTTGGATGTAAGCAGTTAGAAGTGGGACCCACTTCCCATTGGCTTTATCTGCATTCCCGTGGAGAAACTTTGGAATATTTTTGGGAAGGAATTCAGTGCAGTGAAGTTCTTTCACAAGCAATTCTGAAAATCCCTATTTCCACCATTGGCTATGTAGAGAAACTGAAGGCATTTCAGCGGAAGACTTTTCCCGGGACTGTAGCATTAGGTGGAGAACTGCTTGGCGGAGAGAGATGCCATCTGCGAACTGTAACAATTCGCAAGTCACAGGATATATAGACAGAATTTCGCCTATCAACAGTGAGAGTATAACCAATTCTCCTGTCAGCAAAAAGCACATAAACGATTGTAGAGTACAGGTAACATGAAATTTCTGCATTAGTCATCTAGAATTCAGCAAAAGTATTTAAAGAGATTTGATCTTTTGAAAGAATCTTCATTGAGGGCATAAATTGTAAGTAATGTTTCATCGTGTGATATAATTTTCTGGTGTAGAAAAAGAAAACCAGTAGCAAAATTAAAATTGAAGTAATAGAGATTTTGAGTGGTATTCTGGGAAGTTAGAATTGAAGAAGACTAAATCATAGAAGATAGAAAAAGGTAAGAATTCTACATTTTCCTTATCTTTTATACTAATTCTATCTAGTAAGTTTCTTATGCAAATTATAATTTAGGGTGATATCGATTATATAGTCTTATGCAAAGAGGAGGCTTTGAAGTGACTTATAATAGAAGAAGAATAAGAAGTGAAGGTATGAAAGAAGCAAACCGTCTCGAAGGTAAGTAATGCAAATTAAAGTTTTAAATGTAATTCTTGTTAATTTTACATTGTATATTGGTATTTGAATGAATGCAAGAAAAATATGCATTACAAGTTATTCTCTAGCTAAAGGATATTCCTAACCTGGTTTCCATATATGAAAGACCTCTTATATATTTGCATCATGAGAGTTTCAAATAAGAGTTCTTATGTTTCATTAAAGATTTTGCTAGTTAGAAATATGTTGGAAAGAATCTCCATTCTTAACATATGATACACTATTTCATTATACAAATGAGTAGCATATAAAGATCTTTATGAAAGCAACATTGCAAGCTTGAGTTTTGTCATAAAGTATATTGAATATCAGTTTAACATAAAGTTTGGCTATATATATATGATGTATGATTTACAAGGATAGTTGGGACAAAAGGGTTCCCAAATATATAACTACCTTGTAAGTGGGGCAAAAGGGACCCCAAAAGAAATGATATCTGCATAGCAGGTGGGGCAAAAGGGACCCCTAAAGAGGCAAAATGGACCTCTATGGAATTCAATGGCGATAATGCCAGGTTTTACTGGGCTCCATTGAATTTGTTTATGAAAGAATAGCCAAATCTTTTGATGATAAAAATTAATATTCAGTATGGATATAAGATAACATTTAAAGGTAATGCCAAATGAAATATTTGTAGTATCTCTAGTAGTTTAATTTCATTCATGTTTATTGTTTTAAAATTTTAACATGCAAGTTTAATACTATTTTCAGTTGCATAACTTACGGGGCCTCATAACTTACCAGTTATCTTTTACTGGCTGTTTTTACAGGAAAAGGGAAAGGAAAAGTGGAAGAAGTTTGATACGCAAGTATTTAAGTTTTTTTTAATGTTTATTTAAAAGTTGAAATCTACTCTTAAGGTTAGTAAAGAACTGTTAATGTTGATTTACTTTGAATTGTTTTGGATTTCCTTAGTGTACAAAGTCTTTGATGTGATGAAATTTGGGAAATTATTAGATGCTTCCTTTATTATTCCGAATGATGTTATATGATCTTTTATTTAGATCTGAAATGAATTCAAAAGAGTTCAAAGGTAAATGATGGAAATGTTATGATTATTATTGTTGCACTCTGCAGTAAAGTGTAGTTCTATTGTGGGGTGTTATAAAAAGTGGTATCAGAGTAATGTTTTAAGATTATGGGGATTCAAGTAAGGAAGCATAAGAAAAGGGAATCATCTAAAAGGATGAGATTAGATGTGATAAATTTAGTACAGAGCCTAGGATAGTGTAGTAACTCTAAACCATAAAGAGTCTAATTTCATTGATTTATAAATAATTATGTTTAATTTAAATCTGACTAATATGTTAGTATATGAAAGTAATGTCTAAATGGGAATTCATGATTATATAAATGCATAACTCTTAATGTAATGTGTTATAGATTTAATGGCTGAAAGAATACCGGAAAGAGAGGAAGGTCAGTCATCCCAACCTATTAGGATCTCTGAAGATCCTGAAAGGGTGGCACCAATATGAGGCAATGCACCTAATGTAAATCCTGTACTGGTAGGAATGGATGCTATGAATGCAATGTCAGGGAATATAATGCAACTGCAAATGATGATGCAGATGATGGAAAAGATGCAGTCTATGGTGGGATCTACAACACCTGGTGTTTCACCTGTAGTTACACCAGTTACTCCTACCACTCCTAGTAGTAGTACAAATGTGGAAGCGGGTGATCCTGTTAGTGCAGAAGTGGATAAGCATTTAAAGCTTTTCCAAAGCCTAAAAGTTGATGCTAGAAGTGCTGAGGATTGGATCATCAGAATTGAGAAAGTATTAAATGGAATGAGATGTCCTGAGAATAGAAGAGTATCTCTAGCAATTTTTATGCTAGAGGGTGAAGCAGAAAGATGGTGGAGAGGACAACAACTAGAGAAATTCAAATGTAGATTAGAAGAACAAATCATGTGGGAAGAATTTGAGCAAATCTTCAGAGAATGGTATGTTCCTCCATCAGCAAGGCA
>NW_021318680.1:339923-361310 GCF_001605985.2 Dendrobium catenatum
GCCGATTTCCCTTAAAAACAGAGACTTCCTAGACGATCTATGGAGGTTGATTCTTCTGAATTGAGATATCGTACCAGCCGGCTGTTGACGGGCTGCCTTATAATGAGGATACCCTAACTAGGTTTCTTGATTTTGATAGACGTCCGAGGTCCGATCTTACGATCCGTCCTGGCGATGTTACCAAAACAAAAATCATTATAGGGGAGCAAGAGAATTTCTACCAAGTTATAGCCATTACCAAATAATAACAGACTCAAGAAAGGAAAAGATTACAAACTGACACAAGACCATAGTCTACCAATCTTGAGCTGGTTCCTAGATTCAGCAGTTATGATCGTGTGGGACCTGAAACGTTTAGCACATAAGGCATTCAGTAGAGAAATAATGAATGTTAATGTTTGCTATCATCAAAATCATAAACCATAGATCCATAACATGTTTCACCTTATATAAATCTAAGGTATACCTTTTTCATGCTTAACCTTGATTAGTTATGTTATACATGATCAATTGTATGAGTATTCAATTTTTTTTTCTCATTTGATCAATTACTTTTAAGAATAATATAATTGACTATATGTTTCCTTCAAATAAATTTGGGAGCTTTGGTTTGACCCATGTTCAAAACTAATGTTAAACACATCATCTTATCATGGAATCTATATGTGCATTTGATGAATTTCAATCAAATGACCTTATCACTTAAATAAAATGTTTTTAGAATATTTAAATTATCAAACTACTAATGGCTTGAGCTAACATTTGGAATTGGCTAAACCCTTTTAAACCCTAGCTTACAAGCTAATACCAATTTAAATCATATAATTATATGAAATAACATTGGCTTACTTGATAATTATCTTCTAAAGATAAATTAACCTTTGTAAACATTGATCAAATTGAATCCAAATTAGCTCATTTTTCTATATCGGACCAATCATATCAAATTAAATGAAGTTATCAATATTGATTCTCCATGGTTCAGTCTTTTCGAGCCATTAAGATCCCTGGTCTATTTAGTTCGAGGAGGTAGTCAACCCAACCTGACAAAAGGATCCTTGTTGACAGCCATGGGTTGTATCATCCAAGGGTACCTTATAGACATGAGGTAAATGTTTGCCTAAAGAGACAAAATTAAATCCAACTTAGTTAACAGAGGAATTTGTGTCATATTGATCATATCCTATTGATTAATATCTCAAGGATTTAATGCCATTGGGGAACATACGAGTGCTAGCCATGAACGCAATTTAGTGGTGTCATTTGGCGACAACCACTCAGTTCACCCTGATCATAATTATTTACCTGTGGTGCCATTTGATAGATAAATAATCAATTAGATGATATGTGCCACGTCCTTACTAGCATGAGTTAGTTTGAGAATGAATGATAATGATATTCTCGAATAAACACTAACTCTTTATAAGCTGAAATGTATTTTCAAATTTGTCCAGCTCGATAAACTGCTGCGGAGGATGGATGATTTTTCCTTTAAATGTTTGGCGGTTGATTTCAATTTTAAATATTTTGAATTTGATATTTTTATAGTTTTGAATCTTTATGGGCATTTGAAGGTATTTTCAAGCATTTGAGGATCCCTTCAATTGGGATTTTTTGTCAACACTGCCATCATCATGGTAATTATGGAGAATTTCCTTTTATGGGTTGAACCTTGTCAACTATATTAGTTTGCTAAGAAGGATTGGGTCTTTCACAAGCTTTATGCCTTTGTTTGTGAATTTTCATTATTTACAGGCTTTGAAGGCCTAATATAAATATATAAAATCATATATTTTGATCAATACCACGATCGTATATTCATTCATTGGTTCAAGTTGTGTCAACTCCCATCCTATCAAGGCGGAGTGAACTTGAACTTAAGTTTATTTTTGACAAACACATTATCCTTAGACACCATGTATGTACCTGTAACACGCTTACCAAGGCCCAGGTAGTGTATGATTACATATACATTTAGTTTGTGTGTAAACATATCATAATGCATATGTGAGGGCATTTTCAAAATATCTCAATTATGAGGGAAACTATTATTTGAGTGTGCACAACATTCCATTTGAGAGCTTATACACGCCTTTTGTCCGCTTGTGTGAGTGTTGTGGATCCGGTGGCTTGACATCATATTTTAATGGATTTTATAAACACCTTTTATCCACTTACATGGATGTTGTAGATTCAGTGGCGTGGCTTCAGGTCATGAGTCATATGCTCATTTCTTTATACATGTAGATTGTCGTGCACTTACAAGTCTCCTACAGTTACTTGCAGATGTTTGCATTCATCACAAGCTTGAAAATCTTTTATATCATTTTAAGTATTTTAAAATAAAATAATAACTCTTGATGCAGAAGAAAAATAATATTCACAATAGCAATATGATCATATATTTCAATCTCAAAATAAATCATAGAATAAGTGTGGAGATAAAATACGGTGAAAATAATAAGAAAGAACACACTTAGTTTTATAGCGGTTCAGCCTAATCTAGCCTACATCCACTCCTTATAGACTCCCTCTCCAAATATTGCACTAAACTAAAGTGACTCTCCTTTGCTCCCGCAACAAGGTGGAGAAGCCCTTACAAATCTTTTTCATCGATACGGTGACACAGAGAATCTTAAATCCTTTTTCACCCACCTAGTGAAGGTAGAGAACCTAGGAATACTTTTACTCCCTCCTGAAGTAGGCAGAAAACTTGGATATAATGCTGAAGATGATCTCTTTGGAGCTACTAAGGAACTAGTGAAGCAACTTGAAGAAGACGACGAACACCTTATATGGAGTAACCTTTATGATTCCCTCACAAACTCCCCCTCATAAGGATCTCTCTCTCTCTCTCAAGCTCTCCTTCTTTCTTCTCCAAGCTCTCTCTTTGAACAACTCCACAGTAAAAGATTAGCCCAAGGGTTAATATTATTGTTTAAATAGAGAGCTTCCAAAAGAAGTTCTAATTTTGCAATTATGCACAACTGATCGTCTATGACGATCTATAGATCATCTTTGATGATCGATAGATTGTCCTGTATGATTAGTACAAAATAGTCCTATCAACTAGGATGATCACCTTTGCTCTATACAATCAGTACAAGTATTTGTATAGATCATCAAGGATGTGCATGCAATCATCCGGGATGATTAGTTCAACATACCATATAGATCATCCAGTACAACATTGGATGATGTGTGGTGATCTCCATATCATCCCAAAAATGTCTCAGGATGATCCTCATAGATGATTAGAGTAAAGTTATGATTTTTCATCTTGGATGATGGGCGATCGTCCTATGAAATATATTATATCATCCAGTACAATACATATGGATCGTCCTGTATGATACGATTAAATAATTTAACCATAATTACTCTCATAATCACTGACTTAATTTAGGCATGATTATCATAAATCATCCAGGATGATGAATATTGGCATTTATGATTATAACAAAATTTGAAACTTAAAACATTACCTAAATTGTGATTGGTGGTTATTTTCATCTTTTAAGCTAATCGTCCTGGACGATATGGATCATCCAGTATGATTAGTTTAATCACTTGTAATTAGGCAGATGCCCTAATTAGGATTTCTATTTTTAAATGGATTGTCCATGATGATCTAATATCGTCCTGTATGATTTAGTTAAAAGTGGAAATAAATATATAACTCACCAAATTTCTCCCCCTGAGTATGTGTGTGTAAGGTTACTTAGCTTGGGGTCCACCATATTTAAGATTTTACTCAAAAAAGATGAAAAATACATTGATATGAAATTATAAATAAGGTTGACCCTGATCTACCTGATCTTGAGTTGATTTGCATTGTAAGAAATCTTTATGGACCTAAAAGGTTAGTAAGTAGGGAAAATAAAATATATATTTAATATTCGTAGTAGTAAATAAACAATAATATTTGTTATCATAAAAAAAAAAAGTATTTGGATCTAAATTCACAACATAACACCACTAGAGAGACAGCCTTTGGAGAAGAAGGATTTCATAGGCTTGCAAATGAAAGGACCAACAATAAGCCATCCTTTGTTGTAGAAGTCAAAGTTAAAGCCATATAGCCCTGCGGTTGAGGAAGTACAAAATAAAATAATAATTTTGATTTCATCATTTGTTATATGCATAATAGGAGATCTTATGTTGTGTTAGGGAGTGACTTTACTAGGGGGGGCTTATGTCAAAAGAAGGACCATCCAAAGCTGAATAAATAAAAAAAATTTTATAGTAGCTCTGAGCCAGGATTTTAGAATACAGAAATTTAAGGTCATATTCTCCATTATTGAGCCATTTGGCCTTAGATCTTTGGATGATCCAAGAGGACCAAGTAGTAGAGCATTCAATAATTTGAAAATTGCTAAACTTATGTTTTTCGTAAATAATAACATTCAATATATGACTTAGAAATGTTGTAGCATAAAAAAGAGAGTCAACATTTGTGTTATGGACTTTATTTGATAATAATCAATTTTTTAAGTTACTAGAGGGCACTTTGTTTGCATCAATTGAAGCACTATTACTATGTACCTGAAGCACATCAAATCTATTTAGGGAGAGGATTTAGGTAGAGATGGGAATGGTGACATTTTGGGAAGTCCCTTCCAAGAGTGACTGCTTAGTTGGGGAATTTAAAATTTTGAGAATGATGTTAAATCTCACAGAACTAGCCTAAGGCGCACCAAAGGTGGGGGGGGGGGGGGGGGGGGGGGGGGGGGAGGGGTGAATTGGTAATTTATAAAATCCTAAGTAGGAATACTATACTTTTTATAAATTTTTCAAAACTTTTAAATAAACTATTTGATCACCTGATGTAGAAGTTAACAATTAAATAACAATTTCAATGATGATGACAAAATTCTAATTAAGTGCAAAAAATAAAATGTAGAAAAAGAAGAAGCACACCAAAAATTTTATAGGGGTTTCGTCAACCTTGACCTACGTCCACTCTTCGAAGTCCTATGCTTTGGGAATTGCACTAATAAAAAGTTAAATTCCTTTTCCTCCCACAGCAAGGCATAGAAGCCTTTACATACTCACTTTCACTAAACCTGATGCGGTGGAGTGCCAGAAGCTATATCACCTCTCCCGAGGATGGCAGCAGACCTTGAATCATTTTTCTCCATCCTTGAGAAGGTAGAGAACCCCGATTACTTTTTCTCCCCACCAGAGATGGCAGAAAATTATAATCCTTTCATAGGAAGAGAATCTCAAATCCATTTTCTCCCTCCTGAAGAGGCAGAGTACCTGGAGGACTTGAAATAGAAGCATCTCTCCCACGAGAGCCTTCAAGAACTCACTAAGCCCATAAGAGGAGCAAGGGTATTGCTAGCCCTGAGCAATCATGGGATCCCCTTACACTCATTATCCCTCATGCTTAGCCTCACCATCTCCTTCCTCTCAAACCCTGGATCTCTCTCAAAAGCTTCTCTCTTAGAGTTCCTTCAATAGTCACATAATCCTCTTTTTTTATAGAGATACTAAAATATTACATATGTATTGGATTTCAAGAAACCCTAAAACATCAAATTGGTTGTCACTATTTATACAATATGATTAGAATTTGTACAATACGATCAGTTAAAAAATTTGGTCCATCTAGTCCAATATAAACAGTTGCTCAAATGAATTATTTCTTTTTAAATACATCATATAATATGATCCAAAGATTGTCCAACACGATCTGTTTTCTTTCTCTCTATTCATACAGGATGATTCCTGGGACGATTGAAAATCATCTATGTCAATCATCCTATATTGATCTCATTGTACAGTACGATTAATTGATTTCATGTCGGTCATCCAGTATGATATGAATATAATACATTATGATTAGTTCAAAAATTATGATTTCATTTGGCACGATCTTTGGACGACCAAATTTTATATTTGCCAATCATATGGTATAATCATGATCGTACAGTACAGTCTTCTATTACTAATTAAACCAAAATTTAATTGACAAATTGTGGTGGTTAATTTAAGTAAGATTTCAAATTTTTGTATAGTATAATTAATTTAAAAATCAAATTTTGAATATCTTACTTAATTTATCTAATGACTAGGGCTTTAGATCATAATGAATCATACAGTATTATATAGATCATACGGTATGATTAGTTTACAAAAACTAATTATTCAATTAGCAATTGAGCCAATTCTTTCTATAACTAATCGTATAGTATGATCGTAAGTCATACAGTACGATAATTACAAAAAAAATTTACTTTGAATTTTTTTCTCACTCCCCCTATGTGTGCGTGCACAATCACCCAATTACATACACTCTTATGAGGCCAGACTCAAGAAATAAATATTAAAGAAAAATAGAAGTACAAACTTTATTTATTTCACATTCTTATTCTACCCAATCTTTAGTTTCCAGTAGCCTTGAGCAGTGTATGTTTTCCTCCAATGTTAGTGCTCAGAGACAAAAGAAATATCTTAAATATTTACTGAGAAAATATAACAATTCAATCAATAATATTTGTAACCATCAAAATTACAAATTTGTGATCATGGATTACAAAAATCTCCCCATTTTTTACAATGACAAATAATGTTGGTTTACATGTAAGATAAAAAATCTTTTCTCCTAAGCTCCCCCTCACTAGTTGATAGATTTAAAAATTAGGGGTTACCCTTTTTTTATGAAATGTTTTTTTTTTATAAAATAAAATACAAAAAAAAAAGCAAACACATGAATCAATTAAAATAAAATATACAACCAAACTTATATTTTCTCCCTCTTTTGATATCACTAAAAAGAGAAGGAATAAGAAAAAGTGAGCAATACCAAAAGTAAAAATAGTAAAACACAACAAATAAACATTAAAAATAAGATGAATCTTGATTATGTGTTGTTGGTTGTTGAAAGTATTATGGATGGAAATGAAATGAACTTTAATTTGGGAAAATTTTTTCTCAAAACCATCCCATGTCTTCCTCATGCTATTGTTGTTGTTGTTGTAAAATATGATAGTCCAGTCGGGTTTCCAATAACCTGAGAATTTGAATTATGTCATCGTGAGGGTAGGCATGGTAGCAGGTGTAGTTGGTGTATTGGTGGTGGTGCATGTCCACTTGCAAGAACAGCTTCCACTTCTTCAGCAAAATCTGGCTCCTCATGCTCGTGCCTCCAATGGAAAAGAATACAGAATGAGGCATCTGTATAGAAAATGGGAAGATTATCGGGAGGAGCAGGATAGTTGATTTGATATTTATTGTCTAAGACATGGTATATGATGTGTCCTAATGCGGTATTTTGCTTTCTTCTAATACTAGGATGTCAAATAGGAGTCATATTTTGGATATAATCAATAATAATCTAAACTTTGCCAAATTAGGTATTGGACCTTATCAGATATGTGACTATGGAAATAAGTGGAGTGATGTTGATACGATCTCTAACTTTGGATATAATTGAAGTTCTAAGAACATGCTGGATAACCCGTGCATTATGATTCAAGGAATAAACCAAGGGTTGATTTATAGCAACATTTCGAATAGTCACGTGTAAAACACTCCAGTCAAAATCAATTATAGAGATCATTGATTGTGGATGAGGTTTCTTAGTAGAAAGACTGATATGCTCCCCTTAATATTTCGTAGTTATTTCTACGGGTTGTCGGCATATATATGAGGTCATGGTGAAAGTTTTCATATTGAGCCTAAGATTGGCTAAGGATTTGTAGAATAGTTCGAAATTGAAATGAAAGGCTAGTGTGAGTAGGAATTAGAAAGTGGTAGAGGCAAGGAGGTTCATCACATCAAAGTTGAGAGTATGTTGATTTAATATTCTAGATGGGGTGATTCAAGCCTCATTGAATTTGTAATAGGCATCTTCATCTCTTGCAGATATAAATTGAGCATCAAAGCAATGAGAGGAGGAGGAGCTCCCCTGGGTTATTATACCACAATTACTTCCACCGGCCATTGAAGGATTATAGGATATGAATGTAGGAATTGAGATAAGGTAAGTTTTGAATGGATGGAAAGCTTATAAACCCTCCAATTTATAGAATTGAGACCAATCATATAGTAAGAATTGAGATCGTACAATACAATTAGGGAATTAAATTGTCTGGATGACTTGTTGGAAAAAGGTGGTCAAATCGTACAATACGATTGATATCATTCTTGATAATCTTAAGGAATTACGTTCGTCCCGATGAGTCATTTAAACGACTTTTGACTAAATTCATCATACAATATGAATAGGTATTTGTACAGTATAAATGGTAATAATGATTATACTGATCATATTAAATTCATCGTAACAGATTCTAACACGTGTTATGTACAGTATGAATGGAGGTTTGTATAGTATGAAATGTAATAATAATCGTACCAATCATATTGAATTCATCCCAGAAGATTCTAACACATATTTTGTATCATACGAAGGGTGGATCATACAATACGATCACTAATAATTGAACTCATATAGGCCTTTGGTTTGACCAATAGTTGTAATTTGTAAATACGTAGATGTATTGTATAGTACAAATCATGAATCATAAAGTATGATAAGAAAATTTTGGTTTTCAAAATTTTTATCTAATAAAGAGTGTGTGTGTGATGATTAGAAAACACCCCTTTTTTAATTTTTTTAAACAAAAATAAAGATAACTCATGAATCAATAAACAACAAATAAAAGAACACATATAAATTGCTAATTTCAAATGATAATAAAGTTTGATTTATCTTGAGTTAAGCTTGAATGTCATTAACACCTAATCTAGTCCTCAAGGTACTAAATGTGTCATAGGCTAGGGGATTAGTAAATTTATCTACCAATTGATTTTTAGTAGCTACATGAAGTAGCTCTATATCCCTTTTTGTCATATGGTGTCTAATGAAATGGTGCATAATATCTATGTGTTTGGTCTTTAAATGTTAGATAGGATTATTTGATATACAAATGACACTAGTGTTATCACACATGATTTGAATGGTGCTTATAGGTAGTCCCAGATTTAAGATTTATTGTTTAACCAGAGGACTTGTGCAACATAACTCCCTATAGCTATATATTATACTTCAGTATTATTTTCCTTTATCTAACTTTTTTTAGCGATGTAATTTTCTTTTCTAAATAAAAGTCTATCTCAAATTAATAACTGGACTTTGTGATTGAGATCTTTTCTATCTTATTACAGTAATCTATCTTATATAAATAATGTTTAAAGTCATTAAATCACTTTCAAGCTTTCGTAATATTGTCATTGCATTTATCACATGAATTTGATTCTGCTTTGTGGTTTACTCTTCTTTATATTAGAGAGTGAGTTTTTTCTTCTATAATATTTGGAAGATATTCTTATAACGGGGAGTATTTAAAAGTTTTGAAAGAGAGCTAGCTTGCAAAAATGACAAGAGGCATAAAATGAGCTCAAAAAGAAAAAAAAATAAAAAGATGCACAATAATCGCAAAAAAAAATTGAAAGATACACAAAATTTATCAAAAATTAAAAGATGCGCAAAGTGTGCCAACTAATTAACAAGAGCTGAGAAATGAGCCCACAAGAAAGCAAGCTTCCTTCTCTTTCAAATCATTAAATCTTAGAAGAATTCATGTGTCACTTGATCTTTTCAAAGACTTGATTTCAAAATTCATGATTGTGACTAAATACTTTGGTATATTATTCTGTAAGATTTTTTTTTTTTGGAACGAAGTTTTGAACAGATCATTTTTTCTTATCCAATTGATTTTTCTGAGTTAGATCTTTATTTTCAAAAGATAGTTTGCCCTTTAAGAAGTCCGAGGTAGGATTAACAGGATTGGTTGTTCTACAGTTTTTTGGATTTCGATGATGTTAACTTATTTTCTTACAAATTTTTAATTCAATCACATGGAAAATTTATCATATTATTGCTTTGATAAAAAAATCTTTGTTTTTCATTCTTTTTATCATTTTTTCATTGTTTTTTGTGATGTTGGTTAGTTTCTCTTTTATATTTTATTTTTTCTTTTTTGTTTTCCTCTTTTTTTGTGATGTCAAAAGGGGGAGTAGTGATAGTATTAATGTGTTCGTTACTGCTTAAGTTAAATTTCCTATCAAATGTTTTTCATCATAAAAAAGTGGGAGATTATTGCAAACCTAGATTTAAGGATGTAATAATTTTGATGATAGCAAACATTTCTGATATCTCTATTTTTTTACTATTGCCCTACCTATTAATGTTTCAGATCCACAAGGTCAATTGCAAATTAAGCTAGCTCAAGTGTGGTTAGATCAGGACTGAGTCGGTATGTAAGTGTACTTCAAGTATTTTAACCTTTTCTTGAGTCAAATGTAATAAAATTGACTCTGATGCTAAGTAACCTTACACACATACACTCAGAGGAAAAAATTCTATCTGTTTTAGAGTTTTTTATTTTTGATCATATCATTCGAGATGATCCAAAACTGTCTTGGATGATCCATTAAAAATAGAAAACCTAATTAGGGCATCTTGGTTAAGACAACCAAATTAAACAAATCGCCCTAGACGATATTAACATCGTCCTAAACGATATACTTAAATAACAAAGAATTAGCCTCCAACTCTTTTAAGCATGATATTATTTTTAGTCATCGTACATGATATCATCCTAGACGTTGCGTTATAATTATGCCTAAATTAGTCTAATGATTAAGAAAAACAATTAAGATTTGATTGATCGATCATATCATCCCGAACAATCGCAGAATCGTCCTAGACAATCTATTAAAAAACCTTAGTTTCTTCCTGAATCGTCCTGGAAGAATAGGGCGATGTTCTAGACGATATTTGATATTTTGAACTAATTGTATAAGATGATCCATGAATCATCCTGGATGATAAGTTATTTTTTAATCGTCCAAACATATAAAGTCTGGCTGAAGAGAGCGATGGACTGGACGATATTTGACTTTTGAACTAATCGTACAGGATGATATACCCATCATCCTAGACAATTAGAACAAACAAATTTTCTAATGTCCAGCCTTCCCTAGATTGTCCTGGCTGATTTAGTTGAATTTATATTGGTCGTGCAAGATGATCCATCGATCGTCCTGAATGATCTTTGTCGGTTAGTTGCACTTTAAGACAAATTTGAAGCTCTTATATATAAGATATCTTATTTACTCAAGATGTGATCTTTTCTTGATGTCCTAACTTAAGAGAGACAAGAGGAGAGGGAGAGTTTGGGGGAGAGAGAGAGGATCTTGTGAGGTAGAATTTGTGAGGGTTTCACAAAGGTTGCTCTAAGTAAGGATCCAAATCATCTTCTCTAATCTTCATCACTGGTTCCTTGGAGGTTCTAGAAAGGTCTACTTCAACGATTAATAGAGATTCTCTACCTACTTCAGGAGGAAGCGAAAGGAGTCGGGTTCTCTGCCTGCTTTAGGAGGAAGCAAAATGAGTTGGATTCTCTACCTCACTAGGGTTGGTGGATAGGAGTTTTGTACAAGCTTCTTCACCTTGATGTGGGAGTATAAGGAGAGACTGAGTTTACTGCAATACCAGGAGGATAGGCTCTAGGGAGTGGACATAGGTCAATTTGACTGAACCACTATAAAATACTGGTGTGTTGTTTCTTATTGCATTTCTACATTTAATTTCTTCAATTTATTTTATTTTGGAGTTATTTGGTTCATATCGTGATTTTTGTTTAAGAAAATTTTAAAACATCAATTCACCCCTCTCTGGTTAGCCTCGGACTAGTTCATAAGGGCTTAACATATCTAACATGCTTTCATAGCTTCTAGTAGCCTTGAATAATGTAAATTTTACATGCAATATTAGTGTTCATAGATAAAAGAAATATCTAAAATATTTATTGAGAAAAGATAACAATTCAATCAATAATGTTTGTCATCACCAAAATTATAGACTACAAATTATGGATTTCAACATAATTCATGTTTGATATGGATGTAGGTATGAGAGATTCATGAGTAGAAGAAGGGGGAGGGGGTGGTGGGAGCTGATGGTAGGTGTTTTAGAGAGCATATTTATAGTAATAGAGGTTTGGGCATTAATATATGTAAGTTGAATGTGACGTTGGAGGTAAGCTCTCAGGTTTGAAATTTATGCTACGGCCTCTTGGAGGTCGAATAATTTGAGTAGTTAAAGTTTTAGATAGGCCAAAGGCTACCAGATGAGCAAATGATTCGTAGCAATCACAGTGAGAAGGTTTTCATTCAATCATATTTTTTGGTTGGCCAATTTCCCAGCAATAGAGAGTGGGATAACATATGGATATGAAGCTTTATTAGTGACCTGGACATAGATGTGAGTGTATGAGAGACAAGTTTCATTTGCTGTGAGAGCATCAACAATAAGAGGATGGCCAATCTTACTAACAATCATAGAAATCCCATCAGAAGACCAACAAGACAGGGGAAGGTCACAAATCTTCAACCATATGTGAACGTAGATAAAATCATCATGTTTAGATCAAAAATAAGGATTCCACTTCTGAAAATGATAGGTTTACCAAGGAAGAACCAGACACCACTGGGTCGCGCCGTGCCATAGTCTTCTGGAGTTGAAAAATTTAATAAGAAAAAAAAAAAAAACTCAACAATAAGAGTTGTAGTATACCTTTCAATTTCTAGGACATACATATGGCTACCAATAAAGCTTCATAGTAAGGCATATGCCTAATCGAATAACCAACTAATGAAAAGTTCCAGTCTTTAGAAGCAACGACAATATCTTCCTGAGAGAAGACGACATTCTCCTCCTAAGAGGGAATAAATGAAAGAGACAGATCATCCGTGATAGGGGTTTAGATGGAAATGATGTGTTTCCAATCAAAGGGAGAAGAAGTATTATGGCCAGAGCAACTTGGGGCTGCTTTTGGGATAACAAGGATGTTAGAGGGGAGGAGGGAGGGGTCTATAGGGAGGGGGAGGGAGGGGGTGTCCTTCGGCAATGTCGGAGGAGGGGGAAATTATTGGGTTCAGATACCGGACGCAGCTTACCATTCGGAAACCAATCAGGTGCAGCCACGTTATCCAGTACCGAGTAATACTAAGTTCGATACTGAGCAGTACCGAGCTCGTTACTACTTGGTACTGCTCAGTACCGAGTAAGGAGTGTTGTGGCGCATTTTCATTGGGCTCTGGATGACATTTGATGTCCAAACCCAATAATTTTTCCATAAGAGGAGAAGAGTGGAGGAGAAGTCAAAAAAAGGGAAAGCCGCTAGGGTACCCTCTATTGGCCCATTTCTTAAATTTACAGGTTTTATACATATTTTTATGTAAATTAAAAAAGGAGGGGGTTAATTCTATAGTCAAATATTAATTATTTATATCGAGCTTATTCACGAGTTCAAAATCGAACACGAATCTAGTTTTTATCGAGCTTAATGTCGAGCTTGTTCATTAATTTCAAATGATGTTGTTCGCGAACATAAATGAGCTGAACGAATTAGCGTTCAAATTTATTTATTTAAGAATCGAGTATTTAAAACATTGTTCAAATTTATTTATTTAGTTAATTAAAAGATCACAAAAGAGTTTTAATCCAACCGAACAAGGAGTAACTCCGCGCTATACCGGCTTCGTACTCCGAAAACCAGAAAAATCAGGAGGAACAAAGAGAGGAAATTGCCCGCTCAACCCTAGAGCGTTGCTTCTCTGGCATGGAGCAAGAGGCCAAGGAGAATGCTTTAGATGCACCCGAGGATCGGATCACGTCCTCGGCACCATCCACCTCCGGCGAACGATCGCCGGCGGAGCTTTCCGCCGAATCCTACCTCTCACGCAGCGTCTCGTCCAGCCGACTAAACGCCGGAGCGCCGGAATTCGTTCCGCGGGTTCCAACAACGACGGTAGTGGGTGGCCACAATGGGGGCCATCAGCGGCTCGTTAAGATACACCATCACACGACAGCAACGCCACCAATGATCCCCGTCCTCCACCCGCGGGCGGCTGCGGTGGCGAGCCCTCAGTTCGTTACACCCGGTCCGCCGATTGGGGTGTATGATTATTATGGGGTCTCTGTTGGTGGAGGCGCAGGCGGGTTTGCGGAGCACGAGTTCGTACAGGTGCCAGCTGATTCTGATCCTGCAACCTCGGCTAGGGATGGTTTGTCAGACGATATCGTGCAGAAGCTCACGAAACAGGTTGGTGAATTCCTGACACTTTTATTTTTTTGCTTTCCAGGGAAACATTTTAGTTATTTTTGTTTTCAAGTGTTCGTTCTGATAAAGGAGATTCTCAATTTAGTGTATTGTTCGGTTGAATCAATAGATTCGTGAGGGGGTTATATATCTCTTATTTATGATTCAATTCCATCTTTTTGTTAGCTTGTCTACTAGGGTAAAGTAGAATATTGTTGAGATTTTATGAATGGCAGCTTGTTACACAGTAAAATCAAAGTATATAGTTTTAAAAAAAATTCAGACATTTTACTAATATATTCTATTTGCTTATTTAAGCTGTGTAAAGACTTCTGAGATAGGTCTGATATTAGATTCAGGTCTGGGAAGCTCTTGCATTTTTATGATCATGGAGGCATACTAATTGTTATCTCATGTTACCAGGATATAATAACTATCTAGTATGGTTGACTGTGTTTTCTTAGAAAAATATATATTTTTATACGTCATGGAATTTGTGTCATTTCTATACAAATTTATGTGGCTGAATATTAATTTTGATGGAATATTTAGCTTTTAAAAATTCTGTAGGGTGTAATGTTGATGTTGTACTTCTGCAGCTAGCAATATTTTTATTTTTAGCTTCTGTGGTAAATATGGTGTCCTTAATGTTTTACTCTAGTTTTCGCAATTCTTATGATGTTTGCACCTGCCAAATTGGCAATTATCAAGTTGATTGAATTGTTTTTTTTGTTTGCTAGAGTTTGGATTTATTCTTCTATATCCTTTAGATTCATTGTAGTTTCCTACTACAATCTTGCAACTACAAATTGATGTAGGGTCTATAGGATCTTTATGTTGAAGACTACATTTTCATTGATGTCTCATTGTGTGGTGGTGGATTGTTTATTGGGTGCTGGTGAAATGAGTATTTGGCTAGGAGAATATTTATTAGAGTTTTGAAGGAGTTGGATGTTTTTTGAAGTTGAGGGAAGCTAGATTCGAGGTTACATAGAGGATATGAGAATTGTAATAGAAAATAGGAGAAAAAAATGTCATAAAAGATAATTAATGACTCAATAAAACCCTAAGGGATCAATCACAAAGCTTCACTAAATATAAGAGTAGCAACTAAGTTTTTCTACTTGAAATTTTCATAAGCAAAAATAATCTTGATTCAAAGTCTTATTTATTATTATTTTTCTAAGCTTAGACAATTTTGAAAAGCCTTAAGAGCTAATAAAATATTGTTATAATGATTGGTGGCTTGTCCTAATACAAAGAATAAGAAAATAAGAAAAGATAAGACAAGTTAAAGCTTTCAAATACATAAGAATTTAGATTTACCAAATGATTTAAGTTGAGTGGCCCTGAAACCATGCAATTTATGTAAATTTTTGGCTCATTGACTGATATGGCCTACATAACCATCAAGTGATCTTAATTTAAATCTCTTAATTATTCTCCCATAATTTTAAAGAGATGACGAGTCATCCATGGACGTGTATGGAGACTTATGTATAATGAATGACCCAAAATTTGATGTATAGCCTTAATTTGTGATATTATTCTTGACCTTTGTTTTAATTTTACTTCAACTCAATCGGATCTTAGGAACTCTACTCTACAGGCTAAAGTTCATGTATTTATCAACAAGATCTGGAGCATGTTTCTCCAAGTCTTCTTTGGTCATCCAAGTTTTCTCAAAGAGAGATTGATTTTTTTCATCTAACTAAGATTTAAGTTATGTGTCTGTTTGTAGGGAGCGTTCTTCTAAAATGTTGTCATTAATATCTAATAATTGTGGTATATGAGGAACCTATAAAATTGGACTTATGTTTCTTGTAATAGAGTTATATTACATATATTGAGGCTTAATAATTCCTTGATAAGGTAGCATATGCTCAATATTAAAAATTTGACTTATGTATATGTCAAAATGTAATTCAAGGAGATAGCCATTTGATTCAAAATTTTTGAGAATTTTAAATAGAGTCCAATCTCTTACATGAAGTTTACTATATTTAATGGAATAAAGCTCTAGGTAAATTTGAATTAATGCATGATTATCTTTGTTATATTTCTTAGAATGACGCTAAAAATTTATTTCAGTTATGTATTTATTATCATTTAATTGAATTTGCTGCTTAATTTTTTCATGTAGATTATGAAAATTTTGCGCAAAGATAAATGCAGTATTTTAAAATAATGATGAAAGATATCTTTCAGATCAATCATTTATTGGGTTATAGATGGATATAAATAATTTTAAAATGTATTTTTGGAGTCATTTTAAAAATATTATTATTATCTGTAAACTCAAAAATAGATAAATGCAAGTTCTAAGTGCCAATATGCTTATCCACTAAACACCTTATCATTTTGTCTGCTGGTTTATTAACATTTATCTTTTGACCTTCTATTTTGGGATGAATAAAGATGAAAAATTTAATTATATTTCAAATATTTGTCACAGTATTTTTTTAAAATTATGAAGTAAATCTATCATGCATGTTTGAAACTATTATTGAAGGTAACCCATGTGTTCTAATTATTTTTTCTTAACAAAAAGGTTGGTTGTATGAGAGGGATTTTTAGTTTTTGAACTAGGTGAGAAATGTGTCATCTTAGAGAACCTATCAAAAATTATAAAATTTTTGGTAGACAATCATAAACTCAGGGTGAAATCAATAGCATTTGCCGACCCCACGTAGTGGAATAAAGGCTTGATGTTGTTGTTGGTGAAATCAATAGCACATTAGATGTTTTTTAGTAGGGGTAATGATAGGAAACACTTGAAGATTTCATGTAAATCCTAGCAAGAGAGCAAAAACAGTGAGAAATCTCCATGATTCCAATGGAAAATCAGTGAAAAAATAGTAATTTTTTTGCAAGAAAATAAACTACAGAAGGAAATAAGAAGTTACAATTGATCCTCTATTCGAGAGGAGGAACGATCTGTCATTAATCTTTAGATGCCACTAGAGCCCAAAGAAATCCTATGAGATCTCAAATTTCAGCCAAATTCAAGATGTCATAACCCTAGGAAAACAAATTATTTAATGCATACAATTCAAAAGGAAATTTCTAAACAGTCTCTACATTCACATTTCCCTCCTAACTCCCCTAAAAATCCTTCCTAAATCGCTCTATTGGCTTTGGCGGATCGGTTGCGCGTATAGGAAGAGGCGAAACTCTTCCGCCTATTTTTCCTGAGACCAGGACCAGCTGGACCGATGCAATAGACTGATCTAACAATTCTCCGTCCCAAAGTACCACATTGTCCTCAAGGTGGAACGAAGGAAACTGCTGCTAAAGCACTTGATTAATAGAACTGGACTGATACTGGGTTGAATGATCTCTGCCACAAGTATCTTCCTAATCAATTTCTCGATCTCATCCTTCTTTATTTGGAGATGACGATACAGATGAACACTTATAAGTAAAACGACTTTCTTCAATATGATAACATGCTCATGTCCCCGTGGAGAAGGCAACCCCTGAGGCAGCTGAAAAATCTCACTGAACTGGTGAATTAATGGTTTTACTGAAAGAGGATTATCCTCGCCCTTCTCCAATTTGATCCCCTCCAGCCTATGTAGTTCCATCATATAACCTTCCCCCACCTCCTATATGCTTATCACCTTGATTTTAAGTGATATCATAGCTTTGGTGAGCCCTGCATCTCCCCTTATCACTACGCTTCTCCTATCCACCATCATCTCCATCGTCAATGCTCCCCAATTGACCTTGGTGTCCCATAAGGTTTGCAGCCATTTCATCCCCAAGATGACATTAATGCTCCCTAACTCTAATGAAAGAAAATCATCCCTCACTTGAACTCCCTGTATGGTCAGCACTACTCCCATACATATCCTCTGACCTATCTCCACCTTTCCTGTACCCATCATCACTTCATAACGCCTTGTATCCACCAATGTCACCCCCAATTGGTCCACGACCTGGTTGGAGATGAAATTGTGGGTTGTCCGACTATCAATCAACACCAATACCTCCTTGTTTGCTATTTCCCCCTTCACCTTCATGGTATGATTCGGAGAAAATCCCACCACTAAATTCAGGGAGACCTCCATCACATCCAGATGCAGCTTGTCCTCCATCTCTCTCTCTCTCTCTGTCTCTCCCATACTCTCTCCTCTCTTAGTTTCCTCGTCATCACAGATGGTGAGAACCCGAAGAGTTCGGTCCCTACACCTGTGTCATGAGTATACTTCTCATCACATCTGAAGCATAGTCCATTCACTCTCTTCTCTTACATCTTCCTCTCCGTCTATCTTTTGAAGTTCCCCCCACTTCCTCCTCTTGCTTGATTCTCCCTGGGAGTCTCATGAATGTTTCCTGATGCAGGACCCCTGGTTGCTAAAAGAGTGGTCGTCGTCCTGTAGGAACCCCTTAAATTGCTGTTCCAGGCTCTCCTCTCATGATACCCCTGATTTTCCACCAGCCATGCCAACTTCATGGCCTCTCCCAAGTCATGAGGTCTCATGTCCTTCATTGCAGCTCTGATATCTTATTTGAGCCCCTTCAAGAATTTCCCCTCCATTGTCGTCTCTGAAAATCGTTCCACTTGAATAGCCAGATCCTCAAACCTCTTCCGATAGTCTGCCACTGATTCGTCCTGCACTAGCACAAATAATTGCTCATAGAAGTCTCTTCCCCTATCGATTTGGAAACATTCTATTAAACAACTCTTGAACTCTCTCCAGCTCAGTTGGGGTCTCCTCTGGTCCCTCCATTGGTACCATGACAGCGCCATCCCTTCCAAACATATGCCTGCGGCGGTCAACTTCTTCTCCTCCGTTAGTCCATTGACGGTGAAGTATCTCTCCACCTTATAAATCCATTCATGTGCATCCTCACCTTAAAAAATGGGCATATTCAGCTTCCTCTCCTTCTGATCTCCCATGTTTCCTCTTATTCCTCCATAATTTCCGCTCTCCCAAGTGCTTGCCAAGTACCCCAATCTTCTCTCCTACGTTCATACACGAAGCCCTCTTCATTTTCCCCCCTTTTCTTCAAAATCACCACCCTTTATCCTGTATTCCCCTTATTTTCTTTCCCAACCAGCACCTTGAGTCTTGTCCCTCATACCCATGCCTTCCTCCATACCTTCCACCTTGTTCCTCCATGATTTTCACTTTATTGTCCCACCTATGACAATCAGAATTTGTCGTTTCCCCGCCGGTTTTTTCGTCTCCGATGCCGCCATTTGGATTTTATTCTCCAATAACTTCTTCATCATCAGATGGAAATCAGAAACCTTATCTTCCACGGTTGATATTCTATCTTCCATCGTAGTTTTTATTTGGCTCATCTCTCCTTCCAAGCATTCCTTCAACGTGTCTACCTTCTTGGTAGCCATAAAAAATTCTGATTTTTGCTCCAAAAATTAGCAAGGGTTTCTTCCTCCAGATGAAATTTCGCTGTTGAAATTTCAAAAAATTGCCCCCATGGTCCAAAGACTTGTTCTGATACCAATTTGATAGAAAACACTTGAAGATTTCAAGTAAATCCTATCAAGAGAGCAAAAATAACGAGAAATCTCCACGATTCCAATGGAAAACAGTAATTTTATTGTAAAAAAACAAACTACGGAAGAAAATAAGAAGATACAATTGATCCTCTATTCGAGAGGAGGATCGATCTCTCCCAAATCTCTAGGCGCCGCTAGAGATCAAAGAAATTCTATGAGATCTCAAATTTCAGCCAAATTCAAGATGCCCTAACCCTATGAAAACAAACTATTTAATGCATACAATTCAAAAGAAAATTCCAAAATAGTCCCTATATTCAAATTTCCCTCCTAACTCCCCAAAAAATCCTTCCTAAATCGCTCTATTGGCTTTGGCGCCTCAATCATGCATACAAGAAGAGGCGGAACTCTTCCTTCTGTTTCGCTTGAGCCGGTCTCGTGTGGATCGGCTGGACTGGTCCAATGGACTGCTCTAACAGGTAACTCATTAGGTAGTTCATCCATATTCAAATATGAGAACTCAAAAAGCTAGACTCCAGGGGATGTCTTTTATTAGTGGAAATTATCTATTAATTTTGTGCTTTTGCTGTATTATTTTAGGGTTATTGTAGATTTGAGTCCTTGGAGGTTATGAGAGATTTGGAGAATATTTGGGGTGTTTTGAAGGTTTGAATTTATTTTGGATTTGAGAAAAGCCAGACTATAGGCTATATAAAGGATATGACATTTACGTTGGAAAAAAGGTGGAAAATGATGAAAAATATAAATAAGGATTCGCCAAAACTTTAATTGATCAGCCACTACACTTCATCAGAGAATAGAGTAGCCAACAAATATTTTTATGCAATAATAAATTTTTTAAAATGAATAAAGATTACAAATTAAGCTTATATTAATAAACCTTTTTCTTGCTTAAATAATGTTGAAATATAAGTTAATAAAATACTGTTATATGGATTGATTTTTTCTTTTAATATAAGTGAAAAAAATAAGAATTTTTTTTTAAAGTTTTCAAATACATGAAATTTTGGATTGACCAAATAAGTCCAATAGAGTAGTTTTGAATTCAAACACTTTATGAAAATTTTTGCCTTATCGATTGGTATGGGCCACCTACCCATTAAGGTGTTTTAAGATAAGCTTTTTAATTATTCTCCATTAATTTTAAAGAGATTATGAATCATCCATGGGCTTGCACGAAGAGTTGTGCATGATAAACCCAAATTTTAATATTGAATGTGGTTTGATGCTAATCTGAATTGAATGGGACACCCAAGATGGGGATGAATTGGTTTGTTTTAAAAATTTTAAACTTGTGCATAAGCATTTAGAATAATACAACAACAACAACAACATCAAGCCTTTATCCCACTACGTGGGGTCGGCTACATAAATCCTTTTTCTCCATTGTGTCCTATTAAAAGTCAAATTCTCGTTTAAATCTAATAAAGAAAGGTCATTCCTAATATTTTCTAACCAAGTCTTTTCAGGTCTACCCCTACCTTTCTTAACATAAATCAAATCTAATACATATACTCTCCTAACCGGGTCATCGGAAGGCCGCCATTTTATGTGACCAAACCATCTAAGGCGACTCTCTCTAATCTTATCTTTTACTGGAGCTACTCCAACCTTTTCACGTATATACTCATTTCGTATTCTATCTCTAAGGGTAAAGCCACTCATCCACCTGAGCATCCTCATCTCTGCCACACTTAACTTACCATTATGCTTCTCTTTTAATGGCCAACATTCGGCGCCATAAAGCATTGCAGGCCTCACTACCATCTTATA
>NW_021318680.1:363021-417912 GCF_001605985.2 Dendrobium catenatum
CCACTTTTCTTCACAAAATACCTCATATATATATAGGCCAAAGAGGGGGAACTTAACAGCCAAAAGTTCCCAATTTTTTAGATAGAAATGAAAGGCCAAGAGGCATATTTGCAAAATCCCAAGAGCCAAAGAACAAAACCACGGAACCGGCCAGAGACAGCACACCGTGGAATCAGCACAGGAAACCAGGCGGCAGCTTAATTTTCGGTCAACAGAGGGAATGCCAAGGCAGAAATGACAGCACCCAAAGAGTCAATTCACATCCCAAAACAGCCAGCCGAGAGAGAGCAATCCCAAAGCAGAATTTTGGCTGTAATATTTTTATTTCAAAAGGAATGTGAAAGAGCAAAATCCACCCACCAAATCTAGTTCCCTTTTAATAAATTTATAGCAAGCCAATAGCTCATAATGAGCTACTTCTCCACTAGGTATTAATGAGCTTGTCACAACTAAAGTTTTAACTTCATAAGCTCAAACCGAAACAGCCATAGTTCTCATGAAACCAGCAGCCTACAAAGGACAAATGGACCCCCCCAAGCCGGCAAATCCAAGGAAACAAAATCCAAACCTCATCCTACCATGATCATTGGATTTACCACCATCATAGGATAGCATAAAAAACAAAAAAATAGAAAATATAACAAATATAGTTCATAACAAAATTTAAGCAGAAAAATCTAAATGCATCATTAATTCAACGAGTTAGAACTCGAGCTTTATTCTACGAGTTTGAGCCTACTCATTTATTATGAAATAGATTAAATGATTATGATTCAAACAATTATTATAATATAATGATAAAATGAATGTGGAATTAAAAGAAAAGTAATAAAGAATCATTTAATATAAGAAAGTGAGATACATATATATATATTACAATTTTATACTTAAAATTCTAAATTTAATATATTTTAAGTGCATTTTATATTATCTTTTAAACAAGCTAGCTCACGAGCTAATGAGTCTAGTCAAACCTGGCTCAAACTTGGCTCGTTAGATCATTGAATTTAACTCACAAGCCATTTATTAAGACAAACTTAAACAAGCTCACAAGTCGGCTTGACTCACTTGCACCCCTAATGGAGGCACTGAAACCTTTTCTCTATTCAAGAAACTGCTTCTCCCTAGCCTTCTGCTACATCTACGAAGCTGGTCCAAGTCTCAACACCAAGGATTAGATTTGGACTAGACAAACATAGTTAATCTCTCACTTCACATATTTGGTCCCTTCCAAAAACTCTCACAAGTCTCTCTATTCTCTCCCAAAATTCAGGCCATCAAAAGTTCTCAAAAAAACTTAAAAAGAACTAGCCAAAAAGTTTCTTAGGCTTTCTAAAAATATTTTATTTATAAGAATGCTCCCAATAAAACCTTAAAATTAAATGTTTAATAATTTTCATGGGCAGATCGTATAGTACAGTCCATGGATCGTATAGTATAATTAGTACCATTTTGGCTTAAACCCTAATTTACTTTCTGTTTGTTCATATTATACGATATGAATCTTATAGTACGATTATATCAAGTTTGTCCAGTCCAAACAATGTTCATTCTAATCTTGCTCTCTAATTGTTTGTATTATACAAACGGGATCATACAAGTATAAAATCAACTCTGATTCAGCTTTTTGTTCTCAACTCTAAAAATAGGTAAATATTTAAAAAATATTTAAAATTTGTACAATACAAATAGGTTTGTACAATACAATTAATACAATTTCAAATTTACCTTTGTTAGAAAGAGCAAATAACATTTGTTTAAATTTGAAATATCAGATCGTGTAGGATAATATAAATCATATAGTGCGATTTGTTATTTCAAACTCTTAATTTTAATTTTTGGTTAATCAATGTCACTTTATTTTTAAAAATAGTCATAATATGTTGTACAGTACTATATATACCATAGAGTAAGATTTGGTAAAAAAGAAAAGTTTCAATTAACATTTGAATTTTTTTATCCACTATGGTGTGTGTGTACATATTTGTTTAGCCAATATAATCCTACACAAAAGAAGACAAAAAAAGAAATAGAAGTCATAAAATTTTACACATTTTATATTTTGAGTTAAGTCTTGACTATCTTCATATTCACAATTATGGGTCAATCAACTCTTCTTTCTGATTATGTCTTTTGTGCCGTTGTTATTTCTTTTAACTTGAAGTATTAGTTCAAAAATTTGCACATTTAAATGAAAAGTTATAGTAGCATAATCAATAATATTTGTGATAATCAAGATCTTAGTGTACACACTAAGCTTACAGAGTCCAACAATTTTACTCTTTTTTTATGATGGAAAACCTTTTTAGTTGAATTTAAAATTTTAAAAGATGTTTAAATAAAGCATTTCATTATTTATTTCAATTTTCTCCCTCTCACTTTATGCATCTAAAAATATAATCTGAGAGAAAATAAAGAAAATGAAATGAATTGCAATTTTTTTTTTCATTAAGAAAAAAAAAAAAACACAAAATTACAACACAAACTAATAAAAAATAATAACAACAAAATTTCTCTCTCGCTTTTGACATCATAAAAAGATGAATAACTAAGAAAATAAAAGAAGTAAAAATAAACACATTGATGTAGGCAAGGGTGGGGGGGGGGGGGGGGGGGGGGGGGGGGGGTGGTTCAAAACATTGCCTTGTCTCTTGGGCTGCTGGTTGCTTCTCGGTTTGGGGTTTGGTTCTCAGTTTTTGGCTGCGTTTTTAGAGCTACTTTGTATAAGCTCATTAATGCTTGAGATGATGCTTATTTAGCTCATAAATGGGATTAAATGAGGTTCTTTCTCTTCTGTGTGACTCTTCGGTTTTCCCTACCTGACTGCTGTTTCAGTTCCCCTGGTTGCTATTCCGGATTCCCTGCCTGCCTTTTCCGGTTCCCCTGGCTGTCCGTCCTTCCCTTGGCTGCCTTTTTTTCGGGTTTTTATGTGGCTGTTCAGGTAATGTTCTGGACTGAATGTTTGGCCTTCTATTTCCCCTTACCTGATTGGTTCGATTGGAGGTGGAATGGCTGTTTGGCTGCCCCCTTTTCTCTTATAAATATGTGATGTTTTGTAAGTGAAAAGAAGAGTATATGAAGAGATTTTTGGAATACAAAACTTGAGGGTTTTTGTTGGAAAAGCTTGCGAGCTTGTTCCATTCTTCTTTTCTTCTTCTAGGAAAGCTTGCGAGTTTGTCCTCTCTTTCGTCTCGTCTTCTTTTCTCTTTCTTCTCTCCGTAAGTTCGACGTCGATTGTATATTTCTTATCGACAAATGAATGCAAGTTTAGGAGTTTTTATTTTATGATTGTACGTGTCATTTTTATGTTATAAAATTGTTGTATTTTGTTATTTCAAGTTATAGGAAGAGTGTATTTGTTTCTTTTTGTGACCAAGGGTCTTCCACTTATTTTGGGAGCTTTTGGTTGCATCACACATTACAACTAGATTCAATAGTCTAAATGATCATGATCAGGTGGTGGTGGTAGCGGCTGAAAGTAATTATGAATGAGGAAAAACTATTTCGGAAATCATGCTCGTGCTTGCATTGCATTTCCTCCCATTACTAATTCGTCCATTGGATATAATCATCTACCCTAAACTCTAGGCGAGCAAAGTGGTCTATTTATGCATCATACGGGTATTGGTAAGCCTGAGGAGGGAGTTGAGCTGGTGGTCCCCCTTTTCTTCTGCTTTCTGCTCTCTCTCTCAACCTGTGCTAATCTATACCTCTCACTATAAATGAGGTGAAATGAATGGTCTATGAATTAAGAGGGTAGATGAATATGTTAGATTTTTATTTTCTAAGATATAGATTATAATATGTCATAATACTAGAGTTTACTTTTGGCGGGCTCTAGGACTCCTAATGGTAGTCACGTTCTCTATGTACTAGATCGACATACTAACTATATTGCAAAACTAGGTAACTATGAAAAGTAGGGTTGTAATATTGATTCTATCACTAGCCGTAGGAGTGCCATTGTGTCAAAGTAAGTGTTGGATAACACATGCATTTAATACCATAGTACTTATTAAGGGTTCGTGATGATTCAGTAGACTGTTTCTAAGTGTTATGTTTACATTGGTCCAATTATAATGTAAATTATTAGCTTTGTCATGTGGTTTGACGCCGGTTTTAGAAACATGCAAGTGTTCGTGTAAGTGTAAGTCCGTGTCAGTGATTACAATTTGGCTCCTATAGATTAAGGATTGCATGATGGTCCTATCCGTAGTGATCCTAACTCCCAAGGTTTGAAAAGAATTCCAAGAGAAGCTTGATGTGGTAAAGAAAGGTTAAAGAAATGAGAAATTGAAAGGTGGTGCCTATGAATAAGTCTAATACCTATTAGTTTAATTGATTTTGATTGAATACTTTAGAGACTGTGATGGATGTTTTTTGATATTTGCGATAGGCTTCTGCATATCATTAGTAATAATCACTTATTTCTCTATGGTCGAGAGCTAATAATGATTCGTTCTCTCTTTGTCAGCCATATGGAAATGAAGGATTGTTTCACACTATGCGTAAGAAGGCGAAGTGTAGAAGAGTGAATTGAAATTAGCAATGTCTCCCTATATATTGCCTCTGTTGGTTCATACAACATGATCATATGCGGTCAATTTGTCTTGTCGAAAAGCATACAAAAATTTTGGTTAAATCGTATGGTAATATTAATATCATTTAGTATGATCAATGACTTTTTATCGTCTCAATGTGCATCCAGATGACTTTTTGATTTAGTCAAATTGTCTAATACGATGTGCAATAATATATTGTTTCATGAGATTAATATTATAATTAATGCTAGTGTGAATCGTATATTTTTTAGATTTATCGTATAGAATGAATGAGATTTGTACAGTATGATCTAAATTTATCACACCTAACCAATTAAATTTTCAATGCAGACATGGGGAATCGTCTGGTCTATATGTATCATATAATATGAGTGTATTTCATACAATATGAAGTGAAGAAATTTATTATTTTCATGATTGATCAAGAAATTTCATAAAATCATGCAACAAATATGAAAAATATAAAGATACAAACAAACAAATAAAATAAAAACACAAACACACATCATAAAACATATAAAAAATTGGACAAACACAACTAATTCTAACACAACAGTCTAGACACTTAAATTAATTATTCTTCATCATGTCTTAATTGAAGTAGTTGTTGCTTCAACCATCGATTTGAGCAACACAACTCACTGCACTTATATATTCTTCCTCTACAGTGGAGAATGCTAATAAATTTTATTTTCTAATAGATCAAGTAACCAATGATTGTCTAATGAATTGACATATTCTTGATATACTTTTTTTGTCTTAGACCTTGCAAAGTCTGAGTTTGAGTATCCTATTAACTCAAAAGTCATACTATTTCTCGGATACCAGATGCCTAAATTTATTATTCCTATGAGATACATAAAGATCCTCTTCACTGCAGTTAGATGTGATTCTTTGGGATTTGCTTGAATCTAGTACATAAGCACACATTGAATATGATGTATGGTCTACTATCAGTCAGATAAAATAATGATCGTATCAGTCCTTTATATATTTTTTGATCTATAGGTTTTCCACTTGGATCCTTATATAGTTGGATTTTTGGGCTCATGGGGGTGTTGGTACTCTTAAATCTTTTCATGTCAAAATTCTTAATAGGTTCTTTGATATACTTAGTTTGGCTAAGGAATGTTTCATCTTTCCTTTCTTTAATATTAAACTATAGAAAAATATGTTAGCTCACCCATTATATTCATCTCATTTTTTTTATTATTGATGAAAATTCTTCACAAAATTTAGATTTGGACTATCAAAAAATATATTCCTATCTTCTTGATGAATAGCTTAGTGTCTATTATCCCCTTAATAAATGACTTATCTAGCATGGAAGTGCTAACTTTATCATACTATACTCTTGGTACTTGTTTTTAACCATAGGGTACCTTTTTACGTTATAAACATGATTTGAAAATGACGCACTCTCAAATCCTGGTGATTTTTATATATACTCTTTTATGATTCCATTTAAGAATGTACTTTTTACATCCATCTGATATAATTTGAAGTCATTAAAACATGCAAAAATTTGTAGTACCTTTGATGTGAAACCAACATGCGCAGGAGCTCATTTAAGAAATTTTAAGAATAGTTGACAATGAATTACCAATTAATAACTTATTGAAATAACAAACAAGTTCATCAAAGAATCTTAGTTTTCAACTAGCTTAGGCGAGGAAGTACATGTAGTTAGTCAAAACTCCTAGGTAACCAAAGATAGTAGCAATACCAAAAGCTATTAATCAACAATCCGCAACTTAATAAAGAGAGTTTTCACCTTGGGGATGGATAGGGGTGTCAATATTTGACCCGACCCGAAAACCCGACCCGGAAAATCCGGGTTGGACCCGACCCGTTTGATAAACGGGTCGGGTTCGGGTTCGCATATTTGACCCGTTTGAAAAATGGGTCGGGTTCGGGTTGACTCGGCGGGTTGACGGGTCAACCCGGCAACCCGTTTATTTTAAACAATTTTGAATTTCCCACCGTTTCCACCCGCCTGCTCGCTGCCCACCTACCCGCTGCCCTCTGCCCCGCGCTGCCCTTCCCCCGCTTGCCCCGCGTGTGGCGTGCGAACCCGTTGCTGCGCTGTCGTGCCGGCGCACTGCTTTCGCCCCGTCGCCAGCGGCCGTGTAGTCGCCGCTCAGTCGCTGCCGCGTGCGCGTGTGCCAAACTGACGCGCGACTCCCTCTACGCGGCTGAACCCTCCGCGAGTCGCGGCGGCGAACCTGCGCTGTGCCGAACCGACGCGCGACTCCTCTCGCGGCCTCGCCTAGTCGCCTGTCGCCACTGCCGGGTCGCGGGTCGTGTCGGGTCAACCTGGCAACCCGGCCAGGTCGGGTCCGGGTTGAAATGTCCGACCCGTTTTGCAAAAACGGGTTGGGTTTCGGGTTGACCCGTTTAGATCCGGGTCAGGTCGGGTTCGACACGCGAACCCGACGGGTTGACCCGAATTTGACACCCCTAGGGATGGATCACTCAAACTACACTAGGCTTAGCGGAAAAAGGTGTTCAGCACACCCCAACGATGCCCGAGGATGGTAGCAAGACCAATGGCTTGATCCACGGAAAGGGTCGGTGGTGGCGGAGATGGCGGGATGGATGACTTTGGAGGATCCAATCGTAGTCTTGAAAATTGGTCGTATATGACGTCCACGAGATTAGGCAAGATTGTGATTTAGATAGTCCTCATAGTGTCGGCAAATCCAAATCCAACGTCGAAGAACTGCGAATGGGTGATGTGAATGTCGCTAGAGATGTCGTACACGAATCCGCTATCAAGCTCAGGATCCGCCATGCGTCATTTCGCGGAGAGGGGCGACGTAGTCTTCTTCTTCTTTGACTTCACAGATGCACAAGGAGACGCAAGATGAGGGGGCGGCGGGAGCAGGAGGAAGAGGAGCCGGCGGTTTCCAAGAGAGATCCAATGGCAATAGGTTTAATCCAAAATCTGAAAATTAATTTTAGATTTTAGTGGATTTAGAGGGAAATCCAATTGAAATTAATTCAAATTTTGAGGGGATGTTAAGGGGAATTAATGGCAAATAATGGGGCCATTAAGAGGGGGAGGCCGGCGGTTCTCAAGAGAGGGGAGGGGTGTTGTTTCAAAACCTGAAATTAATTAAGGATTTGAATGAAATTTGGGGGGAATTTGATTTGATATTTTGATTTCAAAATTGGCTTGGAATTAATGTCTTAAGTGAGCATTAAATGGAGAGAGAGAGAGAGAGAGAGGGCCTAGTAAGGCCGGCGGCATGGAGAGAGAGGGGGAAGGGGGAGGGATCACGGGGAAGGGGGAGGGATCACAGGGAAGAGGTTTCCGATTTAGGGAGATGATGTGGAAATAAATTTAAAAGCTCCAATTTAATTTAAATTGAAATTGGATTCTTGTCATGAAAATTTTCCTAAATTTGAAAATTCAAATTAAGGAAGAATTTGAAATTTGAATTTTGAAATTCAAATTTCAAATTTGAAACTTGCGGAAGGAGGGATTGGACGGGTGGGGAAGGTCGCCGGCAAGGTGGCCGGCCGGGGCCGTGGGAGTGGCCGGCGGCGGGCTTCCAAGGGGGCGGCGGCAACAAGAGTTTTGGAAGGGATTTTCTTATGGTGGAGGGGAAGAAGATGGAAGAAAACACGAACGAGAAGATACAATAACTTAACCACGAGCCGCGGGCTCTTACAACGACTGGTGGGCCTTGCGATTTGCTCCCCTTGAGCTCTCTCTCTCTTCTCAAGCTCTCATGCAAGAAGAAGTAGAACAAAACCAAATTTTTTTTTCATTCAAATATTCATTAGCTATTACAAGAGAAAAGACCCATATATATAGGTCTCAAGCATACAAGAAGAAATAAAAACTAAATTGCCCTCAGGGCCCCAACATGACTCAACATAAGGGTACAATAGGGAAAACATAAAAATAAAATGCATAAACAACTAGAAATATAAGCTCTGAATCGTGGCCATCGATCTGCAATGCTTCCGGCGATACACATGTTTGAACCTTGGATCGATGTCCTCATCAACCTTAATGACTTCTAATATAGTTACTGGTGTAAATGGTTATTCAAAATCTATGTTTTCTATTTGATTGTAATCTTTTGCAACTAATCTAACTTTGTTTCTTACTACTGATTCAAAGTAATTCTATTTATTTTTAGACTCTCATTTTATTCCAATTATACTGATCACATGACAACTAATTTGCATACATCATTTCTTGTGAACTGATTTAGTTCATCCTGCTTAGCAATAATTTGATATTCATATTTTAATGCTTTCTCAATACTAGTGGGGTCAATCATTAATATAAATGCAATATGACTAATCTCTTTCATGTTATTATATTTAGTTCTAACTCCTACGGAGGGATATCCTATGATTAATTTCTTAAGATGATTAGAAGCATGTTGTTATTCCTTAGATAGTGCCTTTAGATTTTCCATTCTATCTTCTGTACGTACATTTCCAATTCTATGAATGGTGTCCTCTTTTTCAATTTCTCTAGGTGAGGCAACCTTATCAAACTCATCAAAAGTGACATGAGTCGACTCCTCTACTACTAGTGTCCTCTTATTAAATATCATGCTTTCCTATAGAGGAATATCTTAGAAAGATTGTTTCATCAACCTTAGCATCAAAATTTCCCAATTAAGATTTTTTATTGTTTTGAATAAAACACGTAACACTCAAAGACATGCAAATGGAAAAGATTTGGTGTTATACTCTTAAGTAAGTAGCTCATATAGGGTCTTCTTTAATTTGACTCTAATATTTACCCTATTTAATACATAACATGCTGCATTTATTGGTTTGACCTGAAAATATGTAGGTAGTTTGTATTCATTCAACATAGCCCTAGTAGCCTCAATTAATGTCCTTTTTTTGTTATGGCATTCTATTGGGATATTTTTGACTTTGGGAGATCATGTCATTAATAAGAGTATACATTTTAGATATCATGTGTCTATTGTTCAGAGTGATGATGAAATATGTGTATATTATTAGTAGAGTTCAAGTTGAATGGTTTAAGTAGAGGAATGCATCCGGCTTGTTGTGTGATAGAAAAGTTTCCCTCAAACTTAAGAGAAAATTATATAAGATGGTGGTGAGACCTGCAATGGTTTATGGTGCAGAATGTTGGCCATTAAAAGAGAAGCATAATATTAAGTTGTGTTGTAGAGGTGAGGATGCTCAGGTGGATGAGTGGCTTTACTCTTAGAAGGATGTGAAATGAGCATATACTGAAAAGGTTGGAGTAGCTCCAATGAAAGATAAGATTAGAGAGAGTTGCCTTAGATGGTTTGGTCACATAAAATGGCGGCCTTCTGATGACCCGATTAGGAAAGTAGATGTATTAGATTTGGCTTTTGTTAAGAAAGGTAGAGGTAGACCTAAAAAGCCTTGGTCAGAAAATATTAGAAATAAACATTCTTTTTTGATTTAAACGAGAATTTGACTCTTAACAGGGTAATGAGAAAAATGATTCATGTAGCTGACCTCATGTAGTGGTATAAAGGCTTGATGTTGTTGTTGTTATTGTATTATATTAGGGTATTCTAAGGGATAAAGAGTTATATTCTATTCCTGTTTCCTAGTAGAATATTTTAATTTCTCATTCTTAAACTCTCCATCATGTTATTGTGAATTGTGGAGATGGTGCATCCTATTTTTTATTGAATCCAAGGTGAGAATATCTTTAACTTATCAAACGATTTTTTTTTTTGCTAGAATTTTAACCGAGGTGAATTTGTTGTAGTTGTTTACAATTACAAAATCATACGACTTACCTCCTAAACTTACAGTGCTAATAGGTCTAAATAAATCCATTTTTAATATCTCCAATGGTTTGCTGGTGGTAACTTTGACCAAGTGAATTGAAGACTTTACTTGTTTACCTAATTAATTAGCATCACATAGGTGTTCTTTTGTGAAGTCTAACTTAGGTATTCCCCTTATCAGTTTTAGGTGTGTGATCTTTCTAAGGGTTCTCATGCTAGCATGACATAGTCTTTTTATAGCACAGCCAAGACTCATCTAAGGTTGTTTTCAAACAACTTAATTCACTAGTTTTATCGATGCAATCTAAGTCAATCATAAATATTAAATACTTTAAGCCCCTTGAAAATAGTTTAATCATTTAGTATTTATTAAAATAAAAATTTAACATCAGATCCTTAGTCACATAGTTAGCTAATGTTAAACTGATTATGTTTCAGTCCTTCTATTAATAGTACTTTTTCAATTTTAAAACCATTTATTGTTTTTATTATATCAATGACATTTTTGGCAGTGTTATCCTAGTGGGCCACTCCTTCCACATCTGGATTCCAACAAAATGAATTTTTTAATATATCCCTTGTGAAGGCCTTTTGCAAAATACACCAAGTTGTGAACTTTGGAACCCAAGCAAGCTTAAGCCTCATAATGCGATGAGATGAAGACATGCTATTCTGTACACCTGAGATCTTAGATCTCCAAACAAGTTGTGAGCGAAGGTTGATCTTATATGGACAGATTCGTGCTATGTATCATACCATACCACAGGAGTAACACTTAATTATGAAATGAGCGAGTTAGTCTATGTGATGAATGAATCTTTCTCTTAAAGGATGATGTATGCGGTCCCCTAATAGATTTTTTATGATCAAGTGTGGACTTAGATGCAATGGCTCTAAGTTTTGTGATATCTTTTTTTTTTTAAAGATATTTGTTAGGACTTTTAACTATTCCAAGTTTCACATACGCTTAATGCTCACTATCTTGTAAAAGCAACACATCTACTGCTAATATCTTGTATGTAGTATCTAATTCAATATGCATGCTAGTTTTCCCTTCAAATCATTTTTTTAGAATTTATGACTCTTTAACTAAACTTAAATGCCCTTTTTTTTATGCAGTATGCAGTATGTTCTTTTTTTGAATATGTAAACTCTCTAAAGTGAAGCCTAGTTGAAGCTATCATTTCAATAATAGAATAGAATAAAAAAGAAACTTTTGTAGATTCGTTGAAGAGGATCAATGTATGCTTGCTGCTACAAAACGCAGCCAACCAATTCTTTTTAGTGAAAAGAAGATATTATTTTATTACTGACCCCTCTAGCGCCTTGGTTGCTTTGACTTGTTCACTAAACCTTAGTGCTCATCTATCAATGTAGTATGCTCATTTTTTTAACAGGAAAAATTTCTGTTAAGATTTTTTTAACTAACATGCAACTATTTTGAAAACAAAATTAACTCATAAGAAAATTCACATACCTGATCATCTTTAGTATTACCTGTGATGTCTTTCACTATTAAGCATAGGTTTGTAATATCTTCTTCAGCTTCTACCTCTGATGAATCAAAGTCCGAGTTTGCTCAGAAAGCTCTTTGTGATTTTTTTTTTTAATGTTTCTATTATGTTCATTTTTTTCTTTAGCTTTCTCCTTTAATAATTGACTCTTCAAATTGGGGCACTCCGATTTTATGTGATCTAACTTCTTACATTCAAAACAAATTAGGTTAGTGGTAACTTTATTAATTTTTTTATCTTTGTTTCTCAGCTTATCATTGCACCTCAGTTTTTTTCTTGAAAAATTTTTGAACCGCCTGATCATTAAAGCTATGTCGTCATCTCCTCTTCCTTCAGAACAACTATTATTAAAATTGTTAGCTTTCAACGATATAATCTTTTCCTTTCTCTTGTCACCTGTAGCTGTTTAATCTTTGGATAACATTTTGTTTATATGCTATCAAAACGCCAAGCAGATTATCAACAGAATACATACTTAAATTTTTAGATTCAAAAATCACTGTCACCTTGGCATCCCATGATTCAGTCATACATCTCAAAATTTTGTTTATCTTTCTTGCATTACTAATTTCCTGTCCGAAAGCATGGAAAGATGTTATAATTTTCATGAAAGTATGCATATCAAATATCAACTCATTAGGTTGCATGCGAAGAAGTTCATTGTCATGAAGTGAACTATTCAAATTTGATTGTTTAACCTCATTATTATCTTTATAAGTAATACATAATCTATCACACAATTTTATGCTATTTGTAAATGTAAAGATACACATGTAATCTTCAGACTTTAATGCACAGAAAAATAGTTTACATATTTAGCATACAGTTGTGCCAACTCACAAGCATCAAAACTCCATTCATTAAAGGAAAGTTGAACATTTATGTCATTTTCTATTCTATATGAGGGTGTATACTCTAGTTGCACTAGATTCCACATTCAATAATTAATTAGATTGAATACAGGTTGTCATAAGAATTTTTCAAAAGTCAAATGAAACATTATTAAACAATGGCGATTTGTGTTCCTATTCTCAAATTATGTCATGTCAAGATCTATTTACATTGTTTAAACCTATCTAATAAGAACTTGATTCTAATACCAATTGAAAATAGTTTGATGTTAATCTAAACCGAATGACACACCCAAGAGTGGACTCAATTATTGTGTATTAAAAATTTTAAACGTGTGGAAATGTTTAGAGCAACACCCATATAATTTTTTTTTTCTATTTTTTAAACCAACTAAAGTAGGAATAATAACAAATAATATTTTTGAAATTAAACTGATGAAGTAAGAAAAATAGTTTTTTCTTTTATTTATCAAGATAATAAGAAAAGTTATTATTGCAGAAATAATCTTTTTTATTTCAAATTAGAACTCCATCAATTTTTTTGTAGTAGTGTATATAACCAAACAGATTGCGTAAAATAAATTACAAGAAAATAAAACTTATATAAAAAAATATAAATCAAATTTATAGTGGTTCGATCATTTGATCTACGTCCACTCCCAGGAAGGAGGAGAAGCACTCTTCTTCAAGGATGATGGAGGAAACTTTCTAACCACTTCTATCCATGAGAATTATTTCTTCTTCATGAGTAATAGAGACAATCAAACCTCTTCTATTCTCAATAAGTTGCTTCTCCCTAGCCTTCTGCTATATCCATGAAGCTCGATTCAAGTCTCAACACTTAGACTTCCTTGAGCTCTTCTGCAAGAGCTTTCATGATAAAAACCTTGAGAATTTAAGGATTAAATTTGAACTAGACAATCATAGTGAATTGCTCACCTCACATTTTTGGCCCCTCTCAAAAGCTCTCATAAATCTCTCTCCTAAAATCAAGGCTCTCAAAAGTTCTCAATGAAACTCAAAAGGACTTGCCAAAAAACTTCTTAGGGTTTTTGAAGATATCTTATTTATAAGAATGTTCCCAATGAAACCCTAAAATATAATGTTTAATAATTTTCATGGGTAGATTGTATAGTACGGTCCATGCATCGTAAAGTATTATTAGTGCAATTATGGCTAAACCCTAATTTGCTCTCTATTTGTTTGGATTGTGCGATATGAACTGTATAATATAATTATATTAGGTTCATCAAATCCCAACAGAGTTTGATCAATCAGGCTCTCTGTTTGTTCATACTGTATGAATGGGGTCATACTGTACGAGATCAACTCTGATTTCACTTTTTGATCACTGGTAAAAAAAATAGTAAATATTTAAAATTCATAAGGTACGAACATGTTTGTACTATTAGTATAATTTCAAATTTATCTATTTTTGGAAAGAGCAAATCATAACTATTTAAAATTGAAATATTAGATTGTATAGGATGATATAAATCGTATAGTTCGATTTGTTATTTCAAACTTTCAATTTTAATTTCATGTTAATCAACATCACTTGATTTTTCAAAATATTCATGCTATCTTACCATACGATATATACCATATAGTACGATTTCATAGAAATCAAATTCTTCAATTAGCATTAGAATTTTCTTATTTTTAATACACTCCACTTTGGTGTGGTTACATGATTGTTTAGCTAATATAATCCAAAACAGAAAAGAAGACTTAAAAATAAAAAAATTACAAATTTTTGACACATTTTATATTCTGCATTCTTAATCTTTGACGGTAATTGGGCTCAGTTAGCTCCTCTTCCTGATTCCTTCTTTTATGCAGCAGCTGTTACTTTTAACCTGAAGTGTAGTCTAAAAATCTGCACACTTAAAAGGAAAAGTTATATTAGCATGCGCACTTGAATGAAAGTTATATTAGCATAATCTATAATATTTGTAATCATTAAAACTCTAGTATGCATATCAGGCTCATGAGATCCAATGGATGTACAATCTTGGTTTGTGATATTGTCTTTGGTCTTTTCTTTAGTGTTGCATCAAAAACACATATCAATTAGCAATATAAATTTGAATGGCATTTACCAGAGCTTGATTCTATTCACGACTGAATAGCTGTGCGTTTTTTCTGCTTTATATATCTTTAATCTTTTGCGTCTTCTTTTGTTAGATTAGATTTCTTGATTTTTGTTGCATTCTTTAAATGCTTCCTCACCAGGCTTAGCGCAAAGTTGTTTCACCTCTACAACGCTTTTCCGCCTATTTATTCTTAATTGTGCTGTATCATTTTATAATTTTAGAGTGTTGAGTACTTTCTGTTTCCTTAGAGTAGTAGTTATATGTAGCACTATTCCGCATCCTATATATCATTCTTTTTTATTATCAACGTATTCAAACACATTCCACAAATGGTTTTAACTGAATTTCTTTTTCTGAATTGAACATAATTTTTTTTGCATTTTTGTTTCATTATATCTAGAATTGAATTGAAATTCAGGTGGAATACTATTTTAGTGATGTGAACCTGGCAACCACGGAACATTTGATGAGGTTCATAAGTAGAGATCCTGAAGGCTTTGGTGAGCTGTCAGCTGATATTTTCTTTAACATTGTTGGATTGTTTTGTTATTATAAATAGCTAATTATAAATAACTAATGGCTTGATTATGAGTATACTTTCTTTGGATGTTTTTTACTTAGAGGAACTGAAGTGGGACTTATTATGGTTCCTAAGATGGTCTGCAAAGAGACATTATGATAACCTAAATGGCTTGAAAGATGCTAACCAATTCTTAAAAGCTGAAATTCCCATGTTATGCTATGTTAAAGTTGACTTTCAGAAGTACATCCCGAAATTGAAGTAAGCTAACAAGAAATAGGTGGCTATTTAAACCAGAATCAAGCACTTCCAACATGATATTCTATTCAAAATCTGCCCAAAACATTTGTAACAATAAATAATTTGTGATCTTCACATTTTAAATAATTTGTTTTAACCAAATGCCATTACACTACTAATAATTTCCATTAATTCCAAGCTATGATGCGCCGACACTCCACTTAAAGAGGGTATGCCGTGTCGGACACGAACACGCATCCGACACTGCATGGACATGTGTCCGACACGACATTGGAGTGTCGTATTTAAAAAAATTAAAATTAAAACCGGACATGCGTGTCCGGTTATTAAATAATAAAAAGCTAATGTACATGCTCGGTACCGCTAGGTATCGCTAGGTACATGCTTGGTACCGCTAGGTACATGCTTGGTACTGCTAGGTACATGCTCGGTATTGCTAGGTATCGCTAGGTACATGCTCGGTATCGCTCGGTACCGTTAGGTATCGCTCAGTACATGCTCGATACCGCTCGGTTTCTTTCCATACAAAAAACTTACGAACTTTAAAAACAAGCAGAACTTCAAAATTACCCTTACCCTAAAAATTTGTAATAGGTGCACAATAAGCCATTTATTACCTCTAGTATGGATATTATCAATTGTTTTTCCAGGGTGGCGCCCTCCCTTTCCTCTCTTATGATTAACTCTTAACTGGCGGATCTCACCAATTCCTCCTCTAAGCACACTTAAAAATTCAAGATTAAAATCTTGATGAATGATTGTGTTAGACTGGTCCAGCCGGTCCATACGGGACTGGCTCAATGTAACGGAGGTGGAACTCTTCCACCTCATGTATGAGCCGCAGGATCCAGAAAAGCTATTTAGGAAGGATTTTTGAGGGAGTTAGGAGCGAAATTTGAATGTAGGTACTGTTTAGAGATTTCCTTTTTGATTGTATGCATTAAATAGTTTATTTTTCTAGGGTTAGGGCATCTTGAATTTGGTTAAATTTCGAGATCTCTGAGATTTTTCATGGGCTCTAGAGTCATCTAGAGATTTGGGAGAGAGGGATCCTCTCGAATAGAGGATCAATTGTATCTTGTTATTTCCTTTTGTTAGTTTGATTATTGCAATAAAAACTATTGTTTTTTTAGTTTTCATTAGAGTTTGGAAGAGTTCTTTCGCTATTTTGTTCGAAATTGATAGGATTTACTTGAAATATTCAAGTTTTTCCTATAAAATTGATATCAGAGTAGATTTTGGGATTGTTTGGGGGATTTTTCTGAGAAAATCAGTGGCTGATTGTTAGATTGAAGGGGGCTGTTTTGCTGATTTTTGGAATTGAGATTCAAATTTTTAGTCTAACAAAAATCCGAGTATCGATAGCGGCCAAGAAAGTGGATGCGTTGGAGGAACGCCTCGAAAGAGAAATTGAACAAATGAAATCTGAAATTTCAGATCTATAAACTCAAGTTTCAGATTTAAAGAAAGACATTTCAGCCATCCAGGAGAAGATGGATGGGAATTTTTTCAGCTTGGGGGAGATGTTGAAGAAAGTGCTTGAGGGCCAAACTAAAATATCGCCGTTTGAGGGGAGGGAAGGCGCCAACAGCCAGGGAAGTGAGAAAAATCCTAAGCCAATCAGGCAAATGGAAGATTGGGAGGTTGAGACTCGAAAGGGAGAAGAGAAAATACTTTCTCTAAGCTACTCTAGGGAAGAGCCGGGTAGAGGGTATGCGGAGAGGCATGGGGGGGGGGGGGGTAGGGCAAGAACGAAGATGTGCTGATTTGGAGAGGAGAGGGGTGAGATTAGAAAGGGAAAGGGGTAATTATGACCAAAGGGGGGCTGAATTTGGAAGGGGAAGGGTTTGTTATGATTTAAGGGGTGCTAAATTTAAAAGGAGAATGTGAGAATTTGAAAGGGGAGGGGTTTGTTATGATTCAAGTGGTGCTGAATTTGAAAGGAGAATGTGCGAATTTGATGAAAGGCTTGAACATAGAATGGATGATTGGGACACTTGGGGGGAACCACTCCTTGGGGATGGCGAAATTATGAAGGGAACAAAGGGAATGGGGGCGATTTAAGGGTGAGGAAATTGAAGATATCTATTTTGAGAGAGAGGATGCACATGGGTAAATCTATAATGTGGAAATTTACTTTACTTTCAACAGGTTGACGGAGAAAGAGAAACTGACGGCAGCCAGGATGTGGTTGGAAGGGAAAGCTTTAGCATGGTACTAGTGGAGGGATACAAGGTGACCAATAAAAACCTGGAGGGAGTTTAAGGAGTGCCTGTTGGAACGATTCCAAACCAACACGAGAGGGGACTTCTATGAGCAGTTCTTCGCTTTGATGTTGGAGGGGATAGTGGTGTACTGTGAGCAATTTTTGTACCTTACCAGTCAACTGGGTTGGCTTCCAAAGATTGTATTGGAGGTGGACTTAATGAAGGGATTGAATTCAAAGATCGGCGTAGCGGTTAGAGTGATGAGGCCTCATTACTTGGGAGAGTCTATGGAGCTAACTCAGTTGGTGGAGGATTGGAGGCACCTGAAGAGAGGAACGGGGGACAACAGCTCAGAAGACTCGTACAGGATGACCACAACCTTTTTGGCACTCATGGAGCCAACACCAGATACTCTTAGGGAAACTTCAAAGGGGAAGACTTTAGGAGGAAGACCTAGGGATAACTTCACGAAGCTCACAGAAATAGAATTATAGGAGAAACGGGCGAAGGAGCTCTGTTTCATATGTGACGAGAAGTATACTATGGGGCACAGGTTTAAGGACCGAACTCTTCAGATTCTTACCGTTTCTGATGTCGAGGGAATGGAGGAAGGTGTTGTCTTTCTTCCTTGTGGAAAAGGTGGATCTTTGAGAGGGGAGTATTATTAGACTGGTCAATTGGACTGGTCCAGCCGGTGACCGGCTCAACGTAACGGAGGCGGAACTCTTCCGCCTCCTGTACGAGCCGCACAAGCCACAAGATCCAAAAAAGCTATTTAGGAAGGATTTTTGAGGGAGTTGGGAGCGAAATTTGAATGTAGGGACTGTTTAGAGGTTTCCTTTTTGATTGTATGCATTAAACAGTTTGTTTTGCTAGAATTAGGGCATCTTGAATTTGGCTGAATTTCGATGTCTCTGAGATTTTTCTTGGGCTCTAGCGGTGTCTAGAGATAGATCCTTCTTTAAAAAATCTATTTTAGTATCACAGTGGCATACTTAGGGTTTAAAGAAATTAATTTAAATTTTAATGAGACACATGATTTTCTGAAAAGTAAAGAATACTAATATTAATTGGATATAACATTTCATATATATATATCATTAAAAATAAACAAAATGATTTTCTCATAATTCTAATATGCGTCTTAATTGAATATAAGAAGTAATAAGAGTAATAAGATTACAATGTACTTTGACAAGTCAAACTTTTCATAGTTAGGTATGGTTTGTGTTTAATATGGGTTTGATGATTGTTCTTGATTTGTGTAGTATAGAAAGTAGAAAAGTAACATAATTACTTTGAAAATATTTATAGACTTATCTAAAAAATTTACAGTGAAAATTAATTTAAATTATTTATAAAAAAAAGTCCCTAAGCGAGGCCAGTGACTAAAATAGGAAGAGAAGACACATATTGCAATGTAAGAGTGATGATCGATCCAACGATTAAACCTTTAGTCTATTTGCTCAAAGATCTCTTCTAAGATTGTTTGACTTGTGGGTTCCGCAATCCTTCAGCACTCGCTCTCAAATTGAATGATATAAATTTATCATGCAAAGTTTGCTTACAAAATTTTTAAATGTATGATTGTAGATTCCTTTGATGATAATGTTTGTTAGTTGAATTTTTGTTGCCTACCTTTTTAAAAATTTTTTAATGAAATTTCTGTCCCTCTACACATGCTTGGAACACTTATATTGTACCGTATATGAGCAATAATGATGACAGATTTATTATCATAATATATCTTCATTGGTCATTCTCATTTGATTTTAAATCTTTCAAAATAATTTTGATCAACATAAATTTTTAATAAGACACAATGAAGAAAAAATGATTCATATAGCGACTCCACATAGTTGGATTAAGGCTTGTTATTGTTGTTGTTGTAGAAGCTTACAATTCCTTAGGCAATGACTCTAAATTCAGATTCACTGTTAGATTTCGAAACAATAACTTATTTCTTTACTCTCTATAATAGGAGATTTTGTCAAAAAATATATAGTATCCAGTCGTGAGTCTTTTATATACTAATAATCTTGTATAGTCTTACATCCATATACTTTTCAATATATAAGCATTCTACTTTATATAGAAGTTTTTTATCAGGTCTTGATTTAAAACATCTAAGGATTATATAAACTGCTTGAATATGGGACTCTTTGAGTTTTTGCATGAATTGACTAACGAGACTCATTATTGCAAATTTGATGTTTGGATAGTTGTGAGATAGATTATTTTTTAACCAATTTTTATATCAATCATTTTATTGTTTTTAGTAGGGATTTTATAAGATTTATTATCAATCGTTTTTATTTATTTTAGTAAATTCATATCTTATTTTGTTGAGAGGAATATTTCTTACTTTAATTGAGCAATTCTATTTTTAAGAAATATTTAAGTTTGCCAAACTATTTGATTTCAAATTCTTCAGCAAATTTTTTCCGTATAATAATTATATTGGTAATATATATGATGAGAATTAAGATTTTATCATCCTTGGAACTTTTTATGAAGATGATATGATCTTTGCTTTCTTAGTATCCAAGTTCATTCATGGCTTTGTGAATATGCCAAATCATGCTCTCAGAGATTATTTAAGTTCATATAGAGCCCTTTTTATTATGCATACTTTTTTTTTTTGTGAAAAACTATTAAATCCGAGTGGTGGATCCATATAGTATCTTTTTCAACATATCCATACAAAAAAGCATTCTTTACATCATATTATTGCATGTACCATTCATGATTGGTCATAAGAGAAATTATGTTGTGTATTGTATTCATTTTTCATGATATGAGCAAAAGTTACTTGGTAGATTGAATATATCATTTGGCTACCAATTTTGCTTTATATTGTTTTAGGCTTTCATCCGCTTTATATTTTATAGTAAAATTTTATATGCATCTCCATTACAATTATTCCAAAACATTCATGGTATCATTTTAATTCTTTTCTTCAAGTATCTCAAATAGAGTTTGTAATATTATAATGAAATTAGAGCTAATATTTGTAAGAAAAGTTTTATGGGTAGGATTTTTTTTTTGAAAAGATCCGTGCTGGGAGATTGAATATAGAGGAAAATATGTAATACTTAGTTGATCATTATTACTTGATAATGGTTTCAATCTTGGGCTTGTTGGAGATTTTAGTTGGACTTATTCCTTCTTATATAACCTCGAAGGGATATAATAACTAGATTTGTTGGAGTTTATGTTGTAGAAATATTAGCATGAAATATAGAGGTAACATCGAACTTATCTTCTAGTTGGGAGTTCTATCCATAAAGATGAGTTCAATTTAAAAACATATTTTTTCTCATTAATCATGGTGTATTTTGACGTAAATAATGTTTTAGTGGTACGATGATAATAGCTATATCCTCTTAGAGTAGAGGAATACTCGATAAAAACACATTTGACAGCTTTAGGAATAAGTTTACTTTTGTGTTGTTTGTGGATGAGGTTAATTATGGGGAAGAATTCAATTTGTTAATTTATATGACTTTTGAAGTTAATAACTTTTGATGTTGTTCGATTGCTTAGATATGGTGTAGTTAGGAATCCCCCCTAATATCTTTTTGACACTCAATTCTAATAGAGAAAAATTTAGGTAATTTTGAAAAGATGGAAATTTTTCATTTCTAACACTCTATTTTGTTGTTGAATATCAGGACATGAGAATTGATTGAGATGCACACGGATTGCCTTTGAAAATGATTTTTGCCCTTAAGGAAGTATGTAGTAGTAAGTTCTTTCACCTGAGGTTTGATGGTTGTCTGACAGATATTTGGAGACTAGAGTGTTAAGCATTTTCGTCATTCTTCCTTCTTCAGCTCATATAAGAGAAAAATAAAATAAAATAATTTAGTGATGGTAGATTTTTTTGCTTTGGATTTGAACACAAATTTATCATTATTGTGTTTTTCAATAAAGTTACACAATTTCTCTTACTATAAATTGCTTGAGAATTATCGTGTCATCATAACATGTCATTTTGAGATCTTGATGATAATCCAATTAAGCTAATAAACCTTTACAGCATTAAACTACTCATTAACAGGAAAATACTATTACTTGGTTTTTGAAATCTTAGTTTTACTCTCGTAGGTGGGAAAACATCCTTCATTTTTTTGTGTGTTTGTTAAAACAAGCATCATGATATTCCACTCATGTTCATAGAATTTGCTTTATCGTAAAATATAAATTTTAGATTTTTCAACTCTATAGGAGGATCCATAAGATGATGCATCTTTTCCTTGCATTCCAAAAATGTCTTCATAATTTATCATCATTTTAGATAATTTATCTAATTCAAGTGATACGAGGCTTGCATCCCCTGGAGTTCTCTTTTATTATGATTTTCATTGTTTATGATTGTCAACTCTTTGGAAGGGAAGTAAAAAGAAAAAGTAGCCATAATGAAGAGAAGAAAGAATTTTGATAATAAGAGAAAAAAAAAAAAACAAAGTTTGGAAGAAGAAAACCTAAATTGTGCTCTAATATCATATTGAAAAGTCGAGAAGTAAAAAAATTACTTTAAGTTTTATATTCAAAGTGTGATAGTATTTATACACTTCTCCAAAAGGCTTATAATGGAAATCAAAGATATTTATAAAAATATCTCAAAAATGGGCCAATAGCTAGAATAGGAAGAGGAGGCACACAGATTGCAATCTAAGGGTGATAGGAGGATTAATCCAACAGTTAAAATCTGTATTTGTGTGCTCAAAAATGCCTACTAACATTGTTGATTTTTGGGTTCCATGATCTTTCAATTCCAAGTAATGTCTAAGAACTGACATAATTTTTTTGACTACTTGACATTAAGACACCGATTCTCATATTAGAGATTGTGTTCTAGTTTCAAGTCTCCGAGTATCCAAGTGTCGTTGACAAATCTAACATGGGATGGCAAACTCCTGGAAGTATGTGTGATTTGTAGGCTGCATAATTTTTTTAGTTTCCTTCATAAGTAGCAAGATGACCTATAATTTGTGTAATTTTTTGTGGTAATCATTTCATTCAAACTAGCAAGGAGAATTACAGGTGTTCATAGCAACTTTTTTCTCTTTACAAATTAAACAGATGCAAGTACGCTATTGTTTTATCAGAATATTTTGTTTGGCAGTTGCGATTTGGAGACATAGAACTAGCAGGAATCAATTCCAAAAGTAATTATTGGCCTTCATCGGACTGACGTGGGTTTATGGCTTTTCTAAAGATCCTGCCATAAGTTTCTGCAACTAGGAAAGTTTCCAATATATTTTTCTTCAACGCAGATGGTTTATAAAGCTCATCTGAAAGGGGTTCAGGGAATTATTTTGTACTTGAAGGATTAAGGGCATATTTTGCACATTGTTATATGACATCATTCTTTTCAGTCTCTTATTTTCTACTCTTATGGATACGTGCTGATAATTTCACCTTATCAATATGAATACTTCCTTGGAGGACTTGTATTTGACAATTTACATTAATTGAATCACCATTTTGTACCATGAGTTTCGGAATTCATACATGACTTCTCTTATTGTTTATTCTAGTTTTTTAATTTAGTTATAGATGTTTGCGCCTATAAAATACAAGAATTAACTATTGTAGCGATACTCTTCTAATTTAAAACTAAAACTTCAACAGTTCATCTAAATCTGTCAGGAGTCTCATTTAGGATTTGCCCAGGCTAGACGATGTATGTCAGGACTGTTTTTTGTTTATTTATGTTCTCCACAGAATTGAAGATTTGAGCATTTTCTTGGGATTATTAGTTATTGCTTAATTCAAATTGTGTGATGTTTTAATTTTATGCCGTGCTGTTGTGCTCGTTCAAATTACCTGAACTTTTATTTTTATCTTATGATGGTTATGCTGTAGTGCCAATAGCTGTCATTGCTTCCTTTAAGAAGATTAAGGCATTGGTGCACAACAATATGCTGCTTTCCAATGCTCTGCGGACATCAGCAAAGCTCGTAAGTTCCCTTTGAGGTGCTGTCAGTGGAAGATTTTAGCTGTTTTTTTTTTTTAAGATTTTAGCTGTCATGTTTTACCAGCAAGACCTCTTGTACATAGAAATAGATGTCATGTTTTACCTGCAAGAGCTCTTCATGAACAATAGGCAGAACCATCAGTTTTACATGTGCATGATGCCTATTATTGATACTTGCTTATGCAATATTTCTTAATTTGGAGACATAAAAAACTTTAGGTTGTTAGTGATGACGGGAAAAAAGTCAGACGCCTCCATCCCTTCACTGAGGCAGATGTTGATGAATTGCAGGTGGGTGATTTTCAGCTTCTATCAAAGGAGTTTTTTTTTTGTTTGTTTCTTAATAATTGATTATATGAGAGTGCATCAGTTGCATCTTTTTCTCTCCTGCAGTCTCGCATTGTTGTGGCTGAGAATCTTCCCGAAGATCATTGTTACCAGAATCTTATGAAGATTTTCTCTGCAGTTGGAAGGTAGGTAGTTTTGCTGGTTCTATTACATCCTTAAATTTTTTGAAAATTAATGTAGTCAAACTGTTATAGTGTGAAGACAATACGAACATGCTATCCTCAAACTCCTAATGGCACTACTAATCCAACGAACAGATCATCTAAACTTGATATGCTTTTTTCCAAAAAGGTGAGTTTTATTTTCCTCTGTCGGTTGGTTTCTTTTTTCAAATGCATTTCTCAGGTAGGATGATCACAATTTATGAAGCATTATTATTGCAATTTCTTTAATGATTTTATTATACAATCTATTGGGCAGTCATACATCCTAGTGAAAAAGATGCGTTTAATTTTGTTTTGGAATCACGTTTTAACAATTTGAAAATTTTGCTAATATATTTGTTTGCACCTCGCAGCCAAAATCCAAGTCATTTTGTTAGGTAACTATGAATTTTTACTAAATGATCTTTTAAATCGATGTCCCAGATATATTTTATTGTCATAACAGTGCGTCTTAGTTCTTATTAAGTATATTAATTCAGGCAATTTTCATTCTTTTTAAGAGGTAAGTTATATAGATACGGTAGAAAACGTAATTCAATTTCCATCTAGAAATCATAAATGTAGTTGTATTATGTGATACTTTTTATTGTAAGAAAATGCTGTCCAAATAGTACTGTTTTGTTAGGTGCTGGTACACGATCTAATGCATTTATTTTATGGTGTTATTGCATAGTACGTGAGATAAATCATTTGCCTTCTAGCCAAATGGCGACATTCTAAGTTTCTAAAAAATAGGATGCAAACATCCTTTAGGCGCATACTATACCGCAGCTGGATTTTTCACGTGGTTTTATTATTCCGTCATTACAGGTCTTGTTGCTTATCGCATGAATTCAAGCTTGCTCATTCCATTAGAAATTATGGTGATAGGGTAGAAAGTACTTCTATCATCCACTGCGTGAGGAAGTGCTTGAACATGTATTCAATGAAAAAGTGAGTGAAGAAAAACTCATATTTGAATTAATTTTGCTAGGCATTTTTCATGTATTTTCATTGTTCAACGTTTTGCTGGCTTCAAAAAAAAAAACCGTTTTGCTGGCATGGTTTATTCGAGACTGGTAAATGTAGCCAGCAAGTTAGTTACTAAGGTAAGCAAGAACAGGCTATTGGATCACTGGAAATGATCATATTGAAAGCTTTTCCTAATCATGTGAAGGTTCAAACTTGGGAGCACTGGGTGTTTTGGTTTGGTCCGTCAGCTCCCTCCCAATGCCGGGCTTCCTGTTGCTATGCATTTACATTAGGATTGCTGAATACAATATGGTTGATTCATTTTCTTTGCTACTCTGATGATGACATTGAAATTTTATATGAGTTTTTCAATGTGCTTAGCTGATAATATTCCATGGAAATTCACGGGATAAAATAAGCGATGAAGGTAAAATGGGATTTTATTTAACATCCTACGAATATATGAATTTATTTCTATATCAGCTTAATCTTTAATATTAAAAATAGAAACACTCTAATATTTCTTCTCTTACTAATATGCTACCCATCAAATTTTTATCATCAAACTTTAACCTTAGTTAACTAACCCTAAACCTTAATTATAACTTGTGTTCGACAACATGTATGATCCAATTAATCCGGGCCAACCAATAGTTGAATTTGGTTAGAATTTTTTACACGAAAATATATATTAGAAACACTCTAATATATCTTTTTGTATAATTGTATAGTTGTAGCTAGTAGGTCATAGAGAGGAACTATCCCTTAAGAGGGGCTCATGGATGGAATTTGCCTGATAAGAGGTGCTATTTGCCTGGAACTCATATGGAACTCTCCCAAAGTGATCAATAGGCTCTATTTGCTCAGCTCTACTAAAGAGATCCCCTTCTATGGGGAAAATTGAGGATTCCTCATCAAGCTGGCAATCCGATACTCACCACATACCTGGATCACTAGTTGCTGGCTCCCCCTCAGGGCGACTTTAGGCACTCACTCTCTCCCAAAGCGATTGTCCTCACTAGGCTCAGCTATAGGAAAGCGCCTACTCACAGGACCTTTTGCCTACCTTGCCACGACCATGACTTGTAGCTCTCTATTTCCACAACATCTTAGCCGTCTATCCTCGGGCTACCCGAGAACCCTCACACAAGTCACCGGTAAAGTCAACAAGCACGCCAGCTTCAGGTCCCCTTTCATTTAATTATGCACCCACAGATTTGCCTAAGCACACTCTCCTTGACCTACTCGACACTACTAAACTTGCCTAGAATTAACTCGTGAAAGTCTTCCAACCTCGCTCTACTTTAGCCAGTTAGGAGGAGACGTGTGTCTACGGTAGTGTGTAACATTATATGGTTATACTACATAACATCGTAGTTTTCATTTTTTCTTCGTATAACATTTCCTGTAGCCATCATAACTTTATAAATAAGGGGTGAGACGAATAGTTTGGGGGGATCCTTTTGCATATTTTTACTGAGTGAATATTATGCTAGTTTGAGATTTATAGCTTATTGAGCATTTTGTATTATTTCCTCTATTCTCTCCACTTTACATGCTCTAGCTTACTAGCTAGGTTTGCCAATAAGTTCAGGTGTCATCCATGAACAAATTTGAATCTAATATACTCTCAGGTATGGTGAGCACGGATTAATGCCATTGACAAGAAAACATGCCCTACTCGACAAGCAAATGCAATAGGATTCTTCTATGATTCTATGAAAATGGAGAATACCGTTGTGACCTGTAGGAAATGGAGGAAATGATTATGAAAACAATCCAAGATGCCCTAGGTGGTGTCCAAGGGTGAGTTTGAGGCTACAACGCCTTTGAAGGTTCTTCAGATTTGGTAGATTGATGCATACAGCTAGAAGATTGAGCGCTAATCTCAACACTCATCCTTGATTACACAGGCTGACAAGTGATGAAGATTACAGTTTGCCGAACAAGCGAGTCAGAAGGAATGAGCCAGAACTTACCAATGCCTTCTCTATGGCGATCGACAAGGTCAGGTTGCCACCCAAGTTCAATGTGCCACACATGGATTCCTATCGGGTAAGACCAATCCAAATGATCATATGGCTACCTTTGAGTCAATGACTTCTTTGCTAGACATTGATAATGCCCTTAAGTATTTCCTCTATTTAAAACACTTAAGAAGTTGGTGCTCAGGTGGTTCACTCGCATGGCACTTCACTCCCATGTCATTAGGAGTGATTATCTCTCTCTCTGTCTCTCTCTCTCTCTCTCTTAAATTCAAAAATATGCTGTTTACTTAAGTTTGTCGGTGCTCAGAAGCTTCAGAATTGCTCGCAAGCTCTATTGAAGATGAGACAGGAATCAGGGGAGTTACTACGGAGCTTTATAGTAAATGTTCTAGAGAAAAATACTAGATGTGAAGGACATAGAGCCTACAGTCGCCTAGGCTGCATTGATCCAAGGATTGAGAAAGGATCCATTCAGATATGCACTTAGCTTATAGCATTTGAAGACGTTGCTGAGTTGTTGGAGGTGGCTAACAACATTGTAAAATCTAACGAATACAACAAAGTGGTTTAGTCCTTACCAACTCGCCCCGACGAATTTGCAGTCAGGAGAAAGTGATCTTTGAGACGAAGTCACTTAAATCAGCCAAGAAGGTACGACGCATCATTGGGCGAGTCGTCTGGCTCAATCATTTCATCTCTCACTCAATAAGTGGTACTTGCCATTCTTTAAACTCCTTAGAAGCACAAAACAATTCTTTTAGAGGAGGACTATGAAGCTGCATTTTAGCAACTGAAACTTCTCACCACCCTACTTCAAATCTTATGGCCAGGCAAAGACTTAGTGCTGTCCTAGGGGTAGGCGAGGATGTTTTCAACTTTGTGCTTGTTAGTGAAGATGGGAAGAGATAGTTGTCAATCTATTATGAGTAAAATCCTCATAGGAGCCGAGTAGTAATATATAATCATTACTGACTACCCGTTGAAAGATGCACTCACCAAACTTGATCACTTAGGATTATTACTTTTATGGTCAGTGAAACTGAGCATTTTTCAGGTATCTTAACTGCCTAGGATGGCCATCAAGGCCTAGGCAATCGCCGACTTCCTGGCTGACTTAGTGATCCAAATGACGTGTCGGAGATAGTGACTCCACAACAACAATGGACAATATATGTTGACGATGCCTCAGCAAATTAAGGAGTTGGCATGAGCATGATTCTGAGAATACCCACTGGAATCACCATTACCCAAGCAACCAACATAGAGTTCAAAGTCAAACAATTAAGTCTAGTATAAAGCCTTACTTGCTAGCCTGCAACTCACTACATGGCTTGGGGTAATTTAATTGATGGTATACTCAGACTTGCAATTGATGGTGAACCATATCAACGACAAGTACGAAGAAAGTGAGAAGTTACTCTAGAAATGCTTCTTCAAGGTGAAGGAAGAAATCAACTAACTAGAGTACTTCATGAAAACTTAGATTCCCAAAGAACAATCCAACTCATCGATCTCCTGTCTAAGCAGGGAAACCGAAATGGGTGACCAACATTGAATAAAATAAGGCCCATGATAGAAGAAGAGGAAATCATGTAGGTAGAGGCCAATCATCCGACAAGTTGGGTCAATCCAATCATGGAATATTAGTAGACCAGTGCAATGAGTGTAGTGGTTGGCGACAACGAAGATTCAAGATCAAAGATCCTAAATTCTTACTCATGGGGGGGGGTGGGGTGCGGGGGGAGTTATTTAGAAGATATGTGACTTTACTTAACCTAAGATGTGTCAAAGAGGACAAAATGGTTATACTCAGGGAAATCTACTTGGGCAAGTGTGAAAGCCATTCAGGAGGAAGAACACTTGCACACAAAATTTTGAGAAAAGGTTGCTTCTAGCTGACTCTGAGGAAGGATGCAAAAGAATTATCCAAAAGGTGCTGTCAGTGCCAACACTTTGCCCCCATGCAACTGTAAGCAAAAGGTGTTGTCATCGTCAACACTTTGTGAGGAGTATAGAGGTTGGTGACAATGAAAATTCATGATCAAAGATGCTAACTTCTTACTCATGTGGGGGCGAGTTATTTAGAAGATAGGTGACTTGACTTAACCTGAGATGTGTCAAAGAGGACAAAGAGATGATACTCAGGGAATTCTACTTAGGCAAATGTGAAAGCCATTCAGGAGGAAGGACACTTGCCCACAAAATTTTGAAGAAACGTTGCTTCTAGCTGACTTTGAGGAAGGATGCAGAAGAATTCTCCAAAAGGTGCTATCAATGCCAACAACTGTAGCCTTCTTAAAAGTTGTAGCCTATTAACAGCCCTTGGTCGTTTATAGTATGGGGAATGAATTTATTGGTATCATTCCCACCTTTCACAGGCAAAGGAAATTCATTATATTCATGGCATACTACTTCACCAAATGAATAGAAGCCAAGGCATTCACTAAGACAACCTCCACTATTATGAAAAATTTCATTTGGACTGATGTCATTTGCAAATATGGTGTGCCCTTCACCATCATCACTAACAATGGGCCGCAACTTGCTGACTAGACATTGAAGGATTTATGTTACTCACAAGACTCGCCTGAAGTTCCCCTTAGTCCATCAATTGCAAACCAATGGAAAAGTTAAAGTCACTAACATGCAAACCCTCAACCTTTTGAGAAAGAAGGTTGAAGGGGCAAAGGGCAATTGGGTGGAGCTTCTCCCTTAAATCTTGTGGGCACTATGGACGACGCATTCCTCGAGCATCTTGTAGACACCATTCTCGCTCTCTAATGACATCAAAGCATTATTTCCTGTTGAAATCAATCTGCATAGAAAACGAGTAATTTCCATAACCAATTTTGAAGAAGACAAACTCAACAAGTGGGAGGCTACCAATCTTGAAGGATTAATAATTGCATCCGACTTTTTGGGGGAACTTCGAGCATAAGCCGCCATTAAATAGGAAGAAATCAAGAAGAGAATGACAAAATGCCACAACTCGTATGTCAAGAAGGAAGCCTTCCAACCCGATGTCTTAGTCTTGAAAAAAGGTAGATTTTGCAGCTGGCAACTCCATCCTAGGCAAGTTGGCGACCTTGCAGGAAGGATTATACATCATCAAAACACAAATTGGCCCAGGTGCCTATCAGCTGCAAACTCACTCTAGAAAGGAGATTCCTATGACCTCCATCGTCGACAACTTATAGATCTTCTATCCGTAGGGAAAGTCCTCTCACTTGTATTTTTATTTTATTTATTTGAGATTCAATAAAATTTATTTATTTTTATTTTATTCATTGTATGAGTGAGTCCTATGTAATGATGCGATTAAAAAAACTTAAAAATTGATGTTTATAAAAAATAAATGCTTGGGGAACTCGCCCCAGTATGAAAACAATGCTCGGGAACTCACATTTCTCTGCGGTCAAAAGAAAGAATTCACCCATATAGGATAATCACCCAACGCTCGAGGAACTCGCTTGGGGAACTCACTTCGATGAGTTGATCGATAAAAAATTGAGCTAAGATTTAGCTCATTATGAGCTGGTTTTTAGTTCATTTATTGAACTAAGAGTTAGCTCATTATGAGCTATATTTTTAGATCATTTATTAATTTATTAGTAGCTCATTATTTTTGTCTCTTCTCCTTTCCCTTGTCTATTCGTTTCCCGTGGATGGCTCTTTGTTTTCCGTGCTTGGCTCCTTGGCTTCCTCGGTTGGCTGTTGGGTGGCCTTTCCCGTGCTTTAGTGCCTCGGTTCCGTGCGGGCCTCTTTGGTTTCCGCTGTTGCCTCGTCGGGTTCCTGGCTGGGCGGTTTCACGTGGCTGATGGGGGGTTTTTTCGTGGCTTTGGTGCTTTGTTCCTAGCATAGAATTATGTGACTTTTATTTGCTTAGAATGTGAAAGGTTTTTGGGGCTGTTTATATTCCCCTCTCATGCCTATATATATAGATGTTTTGGAATGTTTTAAGATAAGTTTATGATGTGATTTTTGGAAAGAAAACTGAGGGTTTTTGGAAAAGTTTGCGAGCTTTGTCCACCTTCTTCTTCTATCTCTTGGGGAGACTTGCGAGTTCTTTCCACCCTTCTTCTCGGCTTCTAACCTCTTTCGTCTCTCCGCAAGTTTACACCTCACCTATAACCTTCTTCTTTTGGAAAGCAAGTTTAGGGTGTCTTGTTTGAGTCAAGTTTGTAAGAGTCTTTGTTTGTAAGTCATTTTATTATATAAAGTTGTGGTTTATAGAATTTGTGTCTTTTTGAGTATTTTTATGTCTTTATTTTGTTCATAGAAAGAGTTTCTTTTGTGATCAAGAATTTGGGGCCCTCTCCCCAATTTTTGATTGCATCAGTGAAGCATTTGGGCTAGCTCCCAATAAACTAGAAACTAAAACTCACTAGCCTTAGAGGCTTGACTCCATAATAACGAAATGTGACCAATTGAGATGTGAACCAATCGAGTTCTCACCCAGGCTTAAGCTAAGAAGCAAATCCAACTACTCCCTATAGTAGTGTTGAGGCCCCCCAAGCACAAAGATTTGCATGCAAGCAAAAGCTCCCAAGAGAACAATTGTCGTTCAAGTGAGGTACATTCCTTATTACCCATCGAGTAGCTTTGGCAAATCACATTTAAATTCCTATCAACTTAATTTTGCGAGCTAGCTCAACTTAAACAAAAAAAGGAATAGAAATAGAAGAAGGCATAAAAGTTTATCACTTAGGATGCTGTTTTGTTGGAAGTAAAGTGAGTGTAAAGTCAAGTAAATGTAGGAGTTTTGACAAGTTTGGTGTTTGGTTGAATGAAAAATAAATACAAGGTAAAGTGAATACAGTGTATTCCATTCTAGTTCATTTTTGAGGTAAACTGTTCTCGCCCAGTTTTGAGCGAGAACCGTTTACACCACTCCAAAGCTTGCTTGACCATTGCCTCCACAGCTAGCCATTGCCAGCCGTTGCCACAGTCCACTGCCGATCACCGATCATCTTCCACCGCCGACCATTACCCCGTCGCCACCATTTGCTATCTCCACCCACAGTCGCGGTCGCTCGCGACCGCACACCTCCCACCAGCACTGCAAGTCGTAGGCCATCAGACCCTTCCAACCACCACAATCGACTCTTGCTGCAGCCACCAATCATCGGCCATTGCTGGCCACCGCCTCCAACCACCACCACTGCTGCTAGCCGCTAATTGCTTACCGTTGGAAGTAGCCGTAGCATACCATAGGAAGCTGCCGCCGCTAGCCACCACCACTGCTACCACCACCGTTGCCCTCCAATGCCGGTCGTCATCGACCACTCTAGGCACAACTTTTTTACACTTTATATTGCATTCATTTTACTTCAAATAAAAAAAAAGTAAAGTTATGTATTTATTTTACACATTGATACAACTCCAAAGTATTATTTTTACATCGCATTACTTTTACACTTCATTCTTTTTTTAGGAAATCAAATAGTCCCTTAGACAAAATAATCAACATACATAAAAAATTAAGAAACAACTAACTCGCCAATATGCATCATAGACACCCCAAAAAATAAATACTTAGTTGCCGAGTTCCTACAACAAATTGTTGAGCCACTATAGGTTGACTCCTTTTCCAACAAAATCTGTAATGAGTAGCAAGCAAGTTCCCTATAAATGAGAAGTTTAGTGGTCATACATTAGAGGTGACAACGAGTATATAAGCGAGCAACTCTATAAGTCGGCGTCCCCCTTTCTGACAAGATACGCAATGTGCAGTGCGGGTTCCTTATAGCAGGCAAGTCTAGGTGGTTACCCCTACGAACTCTAAAATTTGGCGTAAGGCACAACCCACATAAGGCGATTTTGTATAAAACATACTTGCATGAGCTTGCTTTATAAAGAATCAAAGCCAACTAGTTTGCTCATTGTTAAGCACTCCTTTGTCTAGGCTAGAACTTGGATGGTTCTCAAATGGTTATATGCTATTCCTTGTAGCAATTTTGTTAGGGTATTTTTATATCCAGTTTGCTCACTACATTGTTGAGTTCAAGCATTACAAGAATCCATGCCGAGTTCCTGTGTTTTCTATTCCCATGGCGCGCTCAGATATGATTATTATTTAATTGAAAATTTGGGTTTTCTTATTGTCAAGAGTCAAGGTAAAATGAATTTCTCACCGAGCCCATGTTTATGTGCTCTAAACGATGTGTTAAACATGCGTTTTTTCAAATATCGAGCTCATATTTTGCAAGCTATTATTAATGCTGAGTTAAATTTAAATTTTTTACAAAAGTTATTTCCATTTACTTGCCTAATTTTGTACTCAATTATAAGCAATAAGTTGATGCTTGTAGAATTTCTTAGTCTCATTTTCTTACTTGAGCGAATGTCCTTACATCTCATTACTACAATTATAAATGGGTGACTAATAGTAATCTATTATTACTATAGTCAAATGCATTCATATATTGTTTGCATGCGAGTCAAATACTTACAGAAATTTTGAAGATAGAAAAAACATATACAATAAGAAGATGAGTAAGGCAAAATTGCATTTCATTTCATTATAAAAAGTTACATGTACAATCTCCCTTCTGGCAAAAAAAAATAAAAATTATTATAACGATGGGCAAGTATAACTCAATCAAAAATAGCTCTTGCACCATCACTCTCCTCTTATGCTGAAAGCTCTTCAAAGAATATGACTGTGTTTCGGAACCTCAGACAACTAAACCCTTAGGCGAGCCTTTTTAGGCTGTACTTGATCTCGACTTTGTATCTGTCGTTGAGGATTTCATCATACTGTCCGCCGATCATGAAGCAACTCGCTAAAGTCTTCTTCTGACCTCACTCTCCTTCAGCCAATAAGGGGCAGACACGTATCTAGAGTAGTGTGTAGCATTGTAGGGATATTCTATGTAGCATTATTTTTTTTTTTTACTTTTATTCTGCATAACTTTTCTTGTAGCTCTCATAATTCTATAAATTAGGGGTGCTAAGAAACAAATTGGATTGATTGAATAGTTATGCTTCCAATTTGAGATTTACAATTTTTGGATCATTCTATAGCATTTCTCTATTCCATTCTTCACTTTCCATTCTCACAAGTTATAACTTATTAGCAAGTAGGAGCTTGCCAGTGAAGTCGAGTATCATCTACGGATAAATTTAGATTCAACACTTTTCACCCATAATGGTGATACAACATAACTTGTTAAGTTACCTAGCAAATTTACATGGGTTGAATTCGGCAGAGAATGCATGCAGCTAGACTTCTGGAGTGTGCTTCTTTTTTCTTTTAGTCTTGCGACATTATTCAGATAAATCTTTCTATGAATGTCAATTAGCCCTTCATGTCTTGCAAACAATGCAGGTATGCCTAATTGTAGATTTTTAATGTTCTCTTGTTGCTTGCTGGTGTCGATTGGTATTTTTCAAATACTTCTTGTTCATAAAGCTCAAGTATCTGTTAATGTGCCATAATTATGGTCTTTTGTATTTATGCGGAGCAGGTAGAATTGTATTTTGTAGTACAGAGTAGGACTAGGTAGGATCTGGCTAATATATGAGCGTTTTCATTTTGTTTGAGGCATGGTTTTATTATAGTGGTTTGGGATGAATTCTTCACGAAGAGACTTGAAGGCAGTGTATGGGTGCTTGGAATTTGAGCGAACTGAAATGAAACAAGAAGGGTTGAAAGCTAAATTAATGGCTGGAGATTCGTAATCCACTAATAAATTAGAAATTGTTGAGATTTCATTTCATTCACCTTGTTTCAATCCAAACAAAGCTGAATTAAATCTTTCTACAATATGGTATTTTTATTTGTCTTGGTCCTCGTCCTTCGCAGTAGTTGACATTATTACCTTACCCTATATGGCTAGGTAATGTTCTTTAGAGTGCTTACAGGGCATTCGTTTACCTTTGTTTAAGCCTGTAACTCTGAAATATTGCAAGCACTTCAAGTCAATCATGAATAACTTTTACATGTGCTGATTTTGTAGCATGATAAAGTACTTGAAAATTTTATAACATTTAAAGCTCCAATGTGAAGCAAGATCATTCCGGGTTAATTGAGAAATCAGCCTGCATCAGAACCATATTACTTGCTTTACGGTTCTTCTACCTGGAATCGTCAACTTTTACTGAATTTGAAATATTCATCATTCTGAACATAGCCATGAAGCTTTTTTACTGTAGTCTTTTTGGCATTACCGGCATCTTTTCAGTCTAAATAAGTATTGACTACGTTGTCAAGGGCGGATCTGCCTTAGCTATAAGGGTGGCAATTGCCCTCCCTAAATATTTAAATTTTAATTGGTTTGTTGGCATTAAATATAGTGAAAAAATGAGCAAAATGAAAAGACTACTAATCAAACACACAAGAAGCCAGCGCTTCCCTTTGTCTAATTTTGATATAAGAAAATTAAAAATAAAAATATCTCCCTTTTTTGCTCTCGCTATCCTTCTGCTCTCATTCACGCATCGACGAACAACATACTCCCTCTCTTCCTTTCTCCAGTTTACAATAGCCTCATGACATCGCTGCGCCTGTTGCTCGCTCAACGTATGAACCGCTTCATATACGCCATCTGGTCCAGTCAGGTGTCCCTGTCTCTTATGCCGCTCTGTAGACACTGCTGACACCGAGGCTTGGAAGTTATATGCTTTACATTTTTTTTTAATTTTCAAATATAAATCAAAATAATACTAATCAAAATAGAAGAAATCTATTTGTTTCTAATTGAAACCCTAAATCTTGAACTTGAGCTGGAGATTGCAGAAAATTATTTTGATTAGGATTTATTTATTTTTTGTTTGGTGAAAATTAGAATAGAATTCTGAATAATATGGATAGTATTTGCGCATAAAATCTCGCTATGGGAAAATCATTTGGGAGCAAAACAAAGTTATCATTCACGATCATATAGATTGTTTTCTTTCCATTTTTTTTTAATTTATTCCAACATTTTTATTAAAGTCTAAGTTTAGAAGGTTGCTTGATACAGTCTTTACAAGGTGTTTAAGTTGTAAGAATTCATTTAAGAGCCTTTTATTAGTAATTTAATATAACAAGATTTTGCTTTAAATATGTCTTTTATATTTTTTATTTTTTTATATTTATTTATTCATGTAAGAAATTTGCTAACACTCAAAAGTCACATCGGTTCCGCCCTATACATTGTAGATTTCTGTTTTTGATCTTTTTTTTCATTGTTCAACTTGTAGTTACATGCATTTGTGGAATATGAGACTGTCGAGGATGCCGAGAAATGTGTAAGCCTTGAACTTTAAGTTTTTTAATGTTGCTATTGTGGTCAATAGATTGATTTGCTGCATCGAATCAGCTTTCCGACCTCAGTGATGAAAGGAATTGGAGAAGTGGGCTTAAGCTTCGGCTACTGAATAAATGCATGGTATTTTTATTTGTTTTAAAAGTTCTCTTCTACTTTAATGACATTGCCAGTCACTTGATAACTCTTATTCTGATGCACAAGTTAGATATTGAATGGCATAGACGAATAGCCCTTTGGGGTATTTTAGTTCTTTTAGTGATTATTTTTCTTCTCATTGCTCTAAATATGTACTATGTGCTACCAATTATTGTCCATCTAACTAAAAGCATAAAATGAACAAATTTTCTCAAAAAAAGTTGATTAAAAAATTTATATAAATAGGATACTTTTTCTAATCCTTCACTCAGGCAAAACAAGTTGCAGCTCATGGAAGAAAAGCAGGGCATGAATGTGATGGCATTGGAGAGGAAGAAGATGTCTTCGCAACCAACCAACCAAATGAGAGGCAGCCAGAGTACCCATCTCAACCGCCTGAAGCATCCTGTGAACTAGTTGTAAGCACCTCACCTTGAAATCAGGATTGTCTATTGTAGGAAAAATTATTGTGTCCGGACAGGGTACCGAGCATACCGAGCAATACTGCTATCGGTACCGACCGCGGTACCGAGCTCGGTACCGAGCGCCTAGTGATGTGGCGTATTTTTATTGGTCTCTGGATGCGTTCGGTGTCCGGACACAATAATTACTCCTATTGTAGGCCTAGGCTTATTGTTCTCCAAGTACTTACTTTTTTGAGTTTGACTGGAGCAGGGTGATGATGGTTTGAATGAAAAGGAAAATGGTGGGGGGAGGCGTGGCCGGGGACGGGATCGAGGGAGAGGCCGTGCACGAGGACAGTACATCAATAACAATAATAATCAACGTGGTGGCGGTGGCGGTGGCCACGGCCACGGCCATGCAATTGGCACGCCACCATCGAACGATCTTATCCACAGCGAGCAGCCTGCAGCTTCCCGGCAACCTCCAGGTCCTCGTATGCCGGATGGCACGAGAGGTTTCGCAATGGGCCGTGGAAGGCCAATCACAACCTCGCCCGCTGTCACTGGTGTTTAAGCATTGATGGCACCCAGTTTTTCAGTGTGTGCTTGCTGAATTGGTGATCCTAAGGTCAGTCTGTAGAGCAAGTGAAAGATGCAGACTTGGCCTTCATTTTTTTTTTTTGGTGTTCTTATAGTCCTGTTTCAGACTTAAAGCGTCCCTTTAATTTTTTTTATTTTATTTTTTGGCCCTTCTCCGGGAGGATAATAGTTCATTTTATCAGGGAGATGAAGTTTGTTATGGAAATTTGGGATTTAACTCAGTTTATTTTACATTTTAGTGTGAGTTTCCGAATGCAAATATAAAACCAGATGGTATGATTTTTAATTTTGGAATAGTTGATATATGACCGTTTTCATTGTGGATATTACAAAGTAAAGGATTCTTAGACTTCATTTCGGACGGCTTTTTTACTACTTATTAAAGCAGTTTTTTAGAATAAAAATTTTAATTTTTATACTAAAAAGCTGCTTTAAGAAGCAGTAAGAAAGTCGTTCCAAACGAAACCTTAATTTGGACATGATCATAGCGAAATCGTGTTCTCCATTGTATGCATGTATGTCGTGCCCCAATTTCTAGATTTTGTAGTTGAGATGAGACCAAGGTTTTGTCTTTCTCACTGTTTTTAAAAACAATTTTTAGTATCAAAATTTTTAATTTAAAAATATATTAAAAATTTATTTTAAAAAGTAATATATTAAAAATATCGAGTCAAATTAGTAGCAACTGTTAGGTATAGTTGAATTGTGCCAATAGAATTCATTCTTGAAATTGAATTTTACTTTAGCTCTTCATCCATCAAAGACTATTATCTTGCTTTGCACCTCAGTTGATATTGGTAGAATAGGCCCATCCCTTACTAAGCCCATTCCATCTCTTACTATGTCCTTTCAAGCGATTGTCTATTGCGGTATCCTTTATTGATAGGGTCATCCTTTAACTAAGTCCCTCTTTTCTTTGATTCAAACTATTGCCTTTTCTTTTTGACGAAAATTTATCCTAGCGCCTTCCTTCTTTTTCTTTTCTATTTTCTTTTCTTGTTATTCTAGTTCTATTAAAAAGGTGCTAGAAACCAAATTGGATAGAAAGGTAAAAGAAAAAGATCTTTAGATTGATTCTTTCTTTCTTTGTTCTTACATTTCTAAAATCTTTTACTTTTGAATTTCTCATTATGTTTTTAACATTATAGTATATTAGAAAATTCTATATTCTATATACAATTAAAGAAGTATAGAAATATCAAAAGCTTGGGATGCTTTTCTATTTGCCCAAGTAATAAGAAGTTTGATGTTATTAACCAAATCTTTTCTTAGAAAATACATTATGTTTCCTTCATTAATAATAGCCAAAAATCTTTTCCTTTTGTTATTTTTCCAAATTCCTCAGTGGGATGAGAATTTTAAGCAATGAAATAGAGAAATTCATATTAAATGCGCCTATAATGATGTTCAATTATAAGAAACAAAATTTTTTCCAAGATTGATTAATAGATGGTATTCATATAAAGATTCTATATCCTTTCTATCTAAAACTTTGGAGAAAATCTAAAGCCCAATCCCATCATAGAGATCTAATGAAAAAAAAAATGTTCTAATTTCTAATAATAAAGGATAGGGATCAAATAAACATATTTGGAAAATATGAAAAATAAAAAATATCATATTAATGCGTAAATCACACTACTTTATCAAATCATTCACTGAAAAAATATACATAGATGTTTTGCTATGTAACATTACCATTTTTAAGATAAATGAACAACTTTTCTTTGAATTAACAAAAAAGATCTTTAATAAATCTATTTACAACAATGAAATAAATCAAGAATAAGAAGGAATTGATGAAACAAATCAAAATAGAATGAATTTTCTTTTGACCATAAAAGATATTTTCAAATACTAATAATACCAAAATTCCAATACTTATTGGATCTTATATTCCCTGTCCCAAGCATATATTGTTTTACAAAATATCTCAAAACCAATTCAACAATATGCATCAATTGAGACATGTACTTGGGGAACTATCTTTTTTTTTTTTAATGATAATTTCAAAGACTATTAAATGATACCTGAAATATTTCATTCACATAAGAAAATTCATACTTATGTAATAAACGAATGGAAAAATTGGTTAAAAGGTCAATATCAATATGATTTATCTAAAACATTACAAAGAAATGGGGACCAAAAAATTCCATCTCATTTCAATATATTGAAATCTGAATCATTTTATGTATTGGTAAGTATACCTAGTAATGATTATCTAGAAACATGATATCTTATTGATAGGAATACAAATTTGGATAGAAAATATTTTGATTGTAGACTTTTACATCTTTGTTTTATAAAGAATATTAAGATCAAGACCGATGCACATATTGGAATTAAGAATTGAAAAAAAAAAAAAAAGAAAAAAAAGAATTATTACTATGGGAGCGAGAAGCAATTCATGAATAATGCATATAATTAGATTACTAACGAATGCATTAAAATTCCACTAAGAAAACTCGTTGTGTAGAAAGACTTCTAAATTGAATCAGAGATAGATGAAGACGATTACTTCACCTATGACTTATGCCCGCCCTTTAGCCTTACTGTATTGCTTTCCACTCCTTGCTAATTGTAGGACAACCAGTCAAAGAATAAGAAGGAGCTTCGTCCACAAGTCATTCCTAACTTGCCACTGCCTTATTAAGATTAAGGCGAACTTCACGCCTACTAGATAAGTAAGCCTTCCTTGGCTCTGGCATGTCTTCCCCTCTGACTTTCGCCGGCTTGATCTAGCTCTCTTGCTTGACCTTAGACCCAACCATCCCTTTATGAAGGCTTGGAAGCGAAGAGCTTGGACAGAAGACAAGGAACTAACGCTTACTGATTGCCTGTAAAATCGTTAGATGATTCTATACTATTCTCCTCTTCTGTCTGGCTTATTAACTTTTTTTTTTTTAATTGCTGTTATTCATTTTTTCTTATTATTTTTTAGAGTCAAATTTATCAGTGTTATACTTATAAAATAATTATTAGACTTATTTTAATAAAATGTTCATAAAACTAATTAATAATTAAAAAATATTTAAAATAATGTTATAAGTAATTTTCATTGTTTTGAAAATCGGATTGGACTGATCGGTTCGAACGGGTCAATTGGGAATTGGTTGGCTTGTTGGTCCCGATTTTTTTAAAATTGGTTTTGCAATGAACCAGATAAAATCAATTGTAGCGGTTCAATCGTCAAACCAGTGCATATTTTAAGAATTGATCGGTTCAATTATTATTTATTTCATGTAATTAAATAAATTTAATATACTTAAATTAAAAATGACTTTTAAAATTTTTATATTTATTAATATTTGAATAAGCTCAAATTAAGTTTACTCGGATGACATGGCCATTCTTGTTACTTCTCCATTCATTTAATTCAAAAAAAACTTATATAAATATTACTAAATGTGTCGAGGTCATGTAAGATTAAAAATTAAACTGAACTTCTCAAGATAACAATACACGATACATATTTTTAAATATAGCTTTTGATTAATTTTTATGATGTAAATAATATTTAATGTTTATTCGTCTGCTCTTCATATTCTGAAAGAGTTGAATGATTAGTTCATTATCAATACAATCTAAATTTTCTTTTTCAATATAAGCGATTAACATATTATTCAGCCATTGATATCCAATTCTATTTAGCACCTAATTTTTTATAATATTCATGCCACAAAATGCTCTTTCGACCCCCCTCTATTTGTTTTCAAAGTCTGAGGGTTGGCGATCTTTATGTGAGTCTTCATTACCAAGGTCAAAGAGGTACAAGTTCACCTATTATGACATATCAGCTACTTGTTAAGTACCTGAAAAAGACATATGCAAGTTTACATATATGATGCAAGAGAGTTTAAAGGATAAATTTGGATATAGTTATTATACAACACAAGTAGAATTATTATATAGATCTTAAAGGAGATTAATGTTGACCCTAAAAGCCTTGGTATATAATTTATTAGATTTGAGTAATTTTTTATCTTATTATCTACATGTTTATCTTAGAGATATCAATGATAGTGAACACCCAAAGTAAAATTAATTTTAATCATTTGTGGCTTTATATATATATATATATATATTGTTTTTATAAATAAAAATCTTCTCCATCTCTTTGCTATTCTTCATCTCATAGGCATTTTTGCATGTTTGTGAGCCTATTTCATATCTTTATCAAGTTATTTAATCTTACGAGAGGATCAGGTTTTGATTTATAGATCTATCATCATTACATAAGAGAGTTAATTTTGTTCTCTTAAGAAAGGAATATGATATTACAATTGAGAATGATCTTTTCAAGGTTTGAGAAGGGAAGCCTCCTATAAAAAGAAGAAGAAAGAAAAGAGTAAAAGAAATGAAATAATAAAAGCCCATGAATAGGGTGAACTTATTCTCTATCCTATGCTTTGTTAAATTGATGCATATACATAAAATGTGTTAAAAAAAAATGAGATAACTTTCCTTTCTAATCCTTGAATCTTGGAACACCCATTTATTCTTTAATATTTTTAACACTTGATTATAAGAATCTTAATTTTAATTTCTTCATTAAATATTGATGCTTTATAAAATATACAAATATGTGTCATGCAAAAGATGTGAAAAGATTCAATAACTTCCTCCAATTTAAATATATTTGGATAAGAATTTAATAAAGAAGAAGAAGAAGAAGAAATGAAAATTTGATTTAGTTTGCAGGGAGCTTTGATTTGAGTTAATAAAATTTAAATCTGAAGACCATTTTAGTTAACAAACTTGAGTAGGTCATTTCACATCAATATTAAAATAAAATAAAAGATGATCAATCTAATAAAAAATTATAGTGGTACTAGTTATGCATCATTTGGCTTTACATAACTAGCCAAATTTAGATGCATAAAAAAAAAAACTATTATTAAAGTAATTTCAACTCATTTTTGAATACCTCATAATTTTGATGAGATTATTGACGGGTCTTGGTGCTCGAGGACCTATAATGATACTTATTGACATAAGAGTTGCTCTCTTTAACAAGTAGTTTTTTGAAACTCAACTAAGAATATCTCTTCTTGGTTGGTTTTGAGAAGATTGCCCAATACTCGATCCTATTCATCATGTGTAGGTATCATGCCGAAATTTAACACATGATTGAATGATCCAGGATGTTAGAACATGAGGGTTCTATCCTTGGCGATGTCAATGATAGCTTCGTTTGCATTCTTGCCAAATTTCAAATCAAAATCAAGGTAGAATTGATCTAGTCCGTGACTGACTAATATTGGATGTTAGAATTTGAGGGATTCTATTTTCGATGAGGACTATGTTGACTTTACGAAAATTTTATGAAAAACAATTACAAATCATTGTTCAATATATGATTCTCTAGAGTCAAACATTAGATCAAAATGACTCTATTATATATTTTTAAGTGAATAAATAATAACTATGTTTTTCTAATTACAACTATTATGAATGAAATAATGCCAAATTTTCAAATTTGAATATGATCTTACTTGCTTTATATTCAACTGTCCAAGCTAATTATATTTTTCTCAGTCTCATACTCTCACGGAATAAAAAATAATAAACAATAATTATATATATATATATATATATATATGCGAGAGAGAGAGAGAGAATTCCCGCCATTTCGTCGTGTCCTACCCACTATTCGAATTGGCGAACACCTTTCCTTACCACGCTGAGCAGTCTCCATTGATGCGAATCTCCGAGCTTTCGCCAGAGCTCCGTCGTCCGTCTGCAGAGGGTGACTCGCAACCTTCACATCTCCACGTCCTTGAAGAAATCGAGTCCTCCGTCAATGAAGTCGAATCCCTCTCCATTGAAGACCTCTCCTCGCTGGAGAATCTCGCCATCCGCCTTCGCAAATCGCTCTCTAACAACTCCTCTAACCTTCTTCTCCCCGATTCGGCCAAGCTTCAGGTATGGAAGCTCAGCTATCGCCTATGGAATGCATGCGTCGACATCTCCAACGCCGTTGGCGTCCTCTCCACCGTCGAAGCAGGGTATCGCGGTCGCATATATGTAGCGCAGGCTGAGCTCCGCCAGATTGCCGCTGAACTCCTCCTCGTTGCCAAAAATCCCAAGGGGATCCCCGCTCCTGCTTTCAAATCCGCTTCGTTCTTCCACAAGGCTGGCCTCATTTGGCACGACCTAGGCAGGCTCGACCGCGCTGCTGCGAACTTTGAGCAGGCCACTGACCTCACCTCATCGTCTCGTGCTGAAGGTGAGGATGAGAAGCGGATGCTGCTCGATCTCAATCTCGCCAGGGCGCGGACGGCTTGGGAGGCGAATGATCGGAGCCTCTCGATCGCGCTTCTCGGCCGCTCCAAGAACGTTTTATTCAGATCTCAGGCGGGTTTCCAAGCCCTAGCGGAGCAATACCTCCAATTTGGGAAGCTTAGCCTCAAAAGCTCTTCCGAAGGTTTAATCGACGCGTCCAAGCTACTAAGCGAAGCGCTCGACTTGTGCGAGAAAGGTATAGCAATCTCGACGGGGGGAACCCTAGATCTGGAGCGCTTGAAGGCGCGATGCCTCCGATTCATGGCGGCAGAGCGACTGCAAGCAGAGGACTACGAGGGGGTATTGAGTTGCGTAAGCGTTTTGAGAGGAATTGAGGGAAATGAAGAACATCCGAGCGTAGGATACGTCGCGATGAAGGCATGTATTGGGGCTGGGAGGGTAGCAGAGGCTGAGAGGGAGTTGAGAGAGATGATGTCAAACAAGAGGGTGCCGGAAACTGCCTGCGTCTCAGCGGCGGAGGCGTTTTTGGCTGCTGCTGGGGCAGAGGCGGCCAAGGAGATAATGATGATGCTCTTGGGGCGTTGCAGGGATGGAACCGGTGCGGCGCTGAGGGTATTGAGGATGGTGGCAGAGAGTGGTAGCAGTGCTGTGAAGGCGATGGCAGCAGCAGAACTAGCATCGGACGACAGAGTAGTGGCGCTTTTCGTTGGCTCCATGGCGGAGAAGGAGAGGAATGCGATGCACGCGTTGCTCTGGAACTGGTTAGTTTCCTGCAACGTCTTACTTTCTTTCTGTTCATTGGTCGCAGCTGCATTGGAAGCGTCAGAATCTTTCTTCTGTGATGCAAACCAGGGGTGCGGAGTATTTCAGATCGAAAGAGTATGAAATTAGCGTTGAATTGTTCGAAAAGTCAATGCTCTACGTGCCCCGCGATGACGAGAACAGAGCTCGGCGCTCAAATTGCTTTAGGGTTCTTAGTCTATGCCACCTCGCACTCGTGCAGCTTGATCGAGCTCAGGAGTTCATCGACCAAGCTGAGAAGGTATTTGCAAACATACTTGTCTGAATACAGGAGCAGAAGCTTCCATTGACGACTGAGTTTGGTCTTTCATTTTTCTCTGCAGCTTGAGCCGAACATCAAATGCTCCTTTCTGAAGGTAATCCTTAAACCTTATTTCAAGAAATGCAGTATTGCGATGTTTATTAGTATACTAATTGTTATAATTATTTGAACAAGAACAGTTTAAGATCCAATTGCAAAAGAAGGACGAGGAGGCGGCCATCAATCAGATACAATCGATGCTTAGTTGCATCGACTTCACCCCTGAGTTCCTCACTCTCTGCACCCATGAGGCTATTGCCTGCCAGTCCTTTCTGGTTGCTGTGGCATCCCTTTCCATTCTTCTCAATCTCTACTCCCCAGGAAAGCAAATGCCTATGATGGAAGTCACAGTTTTTCGTAACCTCATCACCCTTCTCCATCGTGACTCAGAAACTGAGCAAGAGATATTGAAGCACACCAGGCGAGTTCAGGCAAGAATGAATGAGCTTGGGGCTGAGAGTTTCTTTGGCAAAGGAGCTGTTGGTGCTCGTGAGCTAAACTGGTTTGCAGGCAATACATGGAATATGGGGCTGAAGATGGGAAAGGATAAAAAATACAAAATTTGTGCTGAGTCTTTTGAGCTGGCGGCTGAGTTCTATGGTGCATGTAGCGATCAGAACGAAGGGAAACAGGCGATGGTCTGCAAGTCTTTGATTTTAAGCACAGTGGCAATGATCAATGCCGAGGAGGAGGAGAAGGTTTTAATGACCGACTCTGATGTCAAGAAAGCCATGGAAATGCTCCACAGAGCTGAGAAGGTATCATCAGTTGCTTAACAATAGTCATTTTATCTTCAAAAATCCTTGGTTACTCTGATTCTTGGATTCATTCATCTGCAGATACTACCAGCAATAGCTTTGTCAGCATCTGATAATGGCGATCAGTTAGTTGAAACATCAACCATGTTCTTCCTCCACACATTCAACACCTATAAACTCCTCAACAGGCTCGATGACACTGGGAACCAACAACTCCAACTGATCAAGTGCTTTGCCTCCACGAATGCATGCAACCCTAACAACCTCCTCCATATTGGTCTCTTTGCTTCTCAAGGTCGGAGGCCAAACCCTGAGGTCTCGGAGTTTGCCTTCAGCAAGTGCCTCTCAAGTTTACTGGAATCGCCAGCTCCCAACTATAAGATGGTGAGCATGGTCCTCCGACGGCTAGTCGGCATTGCCGGTCTTTGTGCCATGGATGATGGCAGGAGGAATGAAGCAGCTTATGCTGTCTACAGACAAGCATATCAGATCATTGTGGGACTGAAGGAGGGGGAGTATCCTCCCGAAGAAGGGAAATGGCTTGCAATGACTGCTTGGAACAAGTCGGGAATAGCAATCCGGCTCAGACAGGTCACCACAGCTAGGAAATGGATGAAGATGGGTCTTGATCTGGCTAACCGAATACCGGGCATGGAGAGATATATTGGCGGAATGGAGGACTGCCTCACCAACTTTGAAAAGGTTTGCAGTGGGGATGGCTGTGGAGCAGGTGAAATTATTGGGTTCGGACCGCGTACGTCGTCCATAACCCAATGAAAATGCGCCACATCACCCCTTACATCACCCCTTACTCGGTATTAAGCTCGATACTGAATAATGCAGTTGCATCTGATTGGTCTCAGAACGGTAAGTTGTGTACGATGTCCGAACCCAGACCGTAATGAGTCTCTAAGCGTTATCATAATTCAGAATTGTGGTGAGGAATATTTAGAATATTGAAATACTGAATACAAACATGGAGCCATTTTATTGTTGAATATTTTTCTGTTAGATATTACAAGACTATTTTCCAGACTAATAGACAATAAATGAATAGTACAATGTTGATATCCAGAACTGTTGCTCTGCGGAGAGATTATTAGGTGCGGAGTGCAGATGTGGAGAGAATCGTCCGCACAAGCATTGAATACCTAACGGTACCCGCATAATAATTTTTCTGCTCTGCGACTACTGTTGAATGCAGGAGCCAGTGAATGGTGGAGTGCCTCTACCAGGAGCAAACAGGGGAGCGGCGGCCACTCCTCGTTTGTTGAGCAAGCATCTGAAGTGAGCCAATCTCGGTGCAACTACTTTGGGATCTGTTGCCAGCTTCCAAGTTGGAGTCCATAGACGCTCTTTCGGTCATAACATAAGATGCAGAGTTAGAAATAGTCCACTGTGATAACATAATTTGTTTCTGTATTGCATAGGTTTGTTATTTCTATTATGCAAGTTCATGTCAGCTCATGAGTTTGTTCATTCATCAAGGAATATGTAAAAGATGTCGATTCAATCATTAGCAAAAAAATAATGTTAAAAAATGATAATTTAGATGAGAAATGATAAGTTTATCGAGCTTGGCTCAAGAGCTATTTATGAATCAAACTTGAGCAAGCTTGACAATGTTAAAATCTGAATCATGAATGAGGATTCTAGAATAAATCACAAATTCTATTTTATAAAAGAAGTTCAGAACACATGGAACATAAAATTTTAACTTATATGGATAATAATCTAACGAGATTAAGGCTTCGTTTGGAGCGGCTTTTTTATTGCTTTCTGAAACGGAGTTTTCGTACAAAATTTAAAAATTTTGTATTAAAACTCCGTTTAAGAAAACAATAAAAAAGCTGTCCCAAACGAAGCCTAAAGTGCGATATTACCTGCTGCAGCAGCAGCGCGAGGCCATATGGTTTGCTCTATATCTGATGCATCTGCCGTTTCTCCCCACATGCATACTTCGCCTCCAAGCACTAATTTCTGCTGTTCAGGCTTGGTGATGTTTTCAAGAGGTTCATTCAAATAGAAACCTTCCCATGTTGCATCCAAATGGTCAAGGTACCACTTGTCTTGGTTGCTAACAATGCATCTTAGTCCTGCATCAACTACTTTCTCAGCAACTCCACGACCAAGCCTTATTGAAAAAAAGGAAAAAAAATCCTTATAAGACTCTGGCTAAAGCAATATATTACCAAGTAAAATAGCTTATCGCTGTTCATTTCAGTTATTCTCGGGTTGCCGGGTCAAAAACAGGTCATTTTCGAGGCAATTTCGGGTTAATGGGTCAATCCGAATACGACCCGATTTTTGAAACGGGTCGAATTGTTGAACACGAACCCGACCCATTTTGGGTTCGGGTTAACACAAAACCCGAATTTTTCGGATCGGGTCCAATATTGACACCCTTATTTCATCATGTAACAAAAATATTACAAAATCTTACCAGTTATGAACCACAGTTTTTGGGCTAAGTTGTTTGCCAAAATCATTGAATGTTTCTTCCCTGTTGTCAAAAACAAAAGCATATATTAGAATATTAATTGGCGATGAATCAAAATAAGGCGTTCAGAAAAGAACTACCAGTTAATGAACTCGTATCCATGTGATGAAGCTATTTTTTGTGCTCTTAGAACAAAGTATCTGTAAGCATCAGATTCTTTCATCCCATTTTTCTTTAACCTGCAATTCAGGATATGATTTCAACTATTTACCAAAAAGCTTATATTTTGAGAAGTTACTAATTCATTAACTTGGGAACTGTAAGAAAGCATGGTGCTGATTTTTTTCTTCTACATTTTAATTATGTCAAAACGTAATTTGTGCTCTGTAGTTTAAAAACACTATATATATATATATATTGGAAGAAATAATTATATTAAAAGCTTATGTCATAAATTCATGGAGTAATTCTTTAGCATTTTGCAGGAAATGACCTTGGGATATAAAATTATTCCTTTAAAACAATGAACTCATTAAACAAAGAGATGTAGCTAAAAAATAAAAGAAAGACAGAAAGAAATTGTATAGGTACCGCTTATGAGATTTTCATAAAAAAATTTCATATATCATAAAAATCAGTGATGAAAAAAAAGGGTTAGGGAGGTATATGTATACCAGTTTTTTATATGAGGGGTAACCGTCCAGCAAGCTATTCGTCAAAAAAAAGAAAAAAAGTGTTATTAGTAAACAAAAAATGAGCCTGCCACATGAATAACTGGGAGAAAAAAAAAATAGAAATGAACTTTTAACTAGAAAGCTAAATTTCTAGCAAATGCAGTAGCTACAATTCAGTCGGTTTGAACAATTGACTAAAATAGCATTGCTTTGGCTAAAATTGTAAGAAAGTATGAGGGGGACATATTTAGGCTTTGAATAAGTAGTGGTTAAACTCATTTTTCACCAAAAAATTTAAGCACATAGGTAAGCGTCATTGCTATTATGTTAGCAACCCGATTGCTATTACACTACTATTATGTGTATCTTAGCACTCTACCCCTCATATGAGTCTTCTACACTGATCACTACTCTCCAACAGCAACATAAGGCCTTTATCCCACTATTTGGGGTCGGCTACATGAATCCTCTTTCTCCATTGTGTCCTGTTAAGAGTCAAATTCTCAATTTGATCTAATAAAAAAAGGTTATTTCTAATATTTTTTAATCAACTATTTTTAGGTCTACCTCGACCTCTTTTAACATAAGTCAAACCTAATACATTTACTCTCCTAACTGGGTCATCAGAATGCCGATGTTTTATATGACCAAACCATCTAAGGCGACTGTTTCTAATCTTATCTGCCATTTGAGCTACTCCAACCTTTTCACGTACATGCTCGTTTTGCATTCAATATCTAAGAGTATGGCCACTCATCCACCTTAGAATCCTCATCTCTTCAACACTTAACTGAATTGTAAGCTTGTCTTTTAATGACCAACATTCTATACCATAAAGCATTACAAGTTTTACCACCATCTTATATATATATATATATATATATATTTAAAGTTTGAGGGGCAGTTTTTTATCACATAACAGGCCTGATGCATTCCTTTACTTCAACCATCCAACTTGAATTCTACAAATAATATCGCCATCTATTTCACCATCACTCTGAACAATAGATCCAAGATATTTAAAACATGTACAGTTATTAATGACTTGATCGCCCAAAGTCACAATCCTCTTATTAGATCTAATATTATTAAAATTACACTCCATGTCTTCGATTTTAGATCTACTCAAACGAAAACCTTTAGACTCTAAGGTTTCACCTCCATAGTTCAAGTTTAACTTTAACTCCTCTAGCCTTTTCAAAAAGAAGAATATCATCAGCAAAAAGCATGCATCAGGGTAATCACTACTCTCCCACTCTCCCTCAAACAAAAATCTTTTTAACTTCATCAAGTGTCATACATCAAGTGCTCACTCAATCATATAGATCTTGCATGTAAGTCACCTGCTCTTGGAGCTTTCTTACCATGGTAGAAGCAATCAAGACTTATAGGAGGCATGAACTGCATCAAACACTTGATCCCAATCAAGCCATCGACTCTCTTATGAATCTTAATAAAAATATGTGGGCTCTGAAAATTTGCACCCTAGCTTCTCGATTGGGAGAGTTTTAGAATTATTTATTGAGTTTAATTTTCGATAGGCATATTAAATTGAAGAGAAGACACTATACACAAATTTCACATTCATTTTGTGAGGACTTTTAACTTGATTCAGTATAAATATAAGTACAAATCCCTATGTTTAATTATGTAACAACCCAAAATCAAATTTAAAAGAATTATTTATTTTATATTTTTTTTTATAAACCAAAATTTCTACAAACCAACAATAAAAATATAACCAGCAAAAGCAACTAACAATTACATACTTTAAAATATTACACTATATTTTCAAAATTAATATACAATAGCCAAAAGATTAGCACAATCATTAATCTATCACAAGCTCTTAACTACAAAAGAATGAAAAAAATGCATAACAAAATCTAAAGAAAACCTGAGAATTTCTATCAATCTCACTCCAATTGGCACTAACTCATTCTTTAACCTGAAATCATTTAAACCATATATAATGAACTAAAAAGCCCAACAAGAAAACTAAAACTCTATCACTGCTTTCAATAGAAGGCAAAATAATCAATATGTATGTTCAGTTCTAATCAATATCAATCATCAGTTAATATGAGCAATACAAATATCAAAAATCAATAATAAAATCAATATGATCAATAAAATCAAAAGAGATCTATCAAACAATAAGACATATGGTAAAGAGTAGTATCACCAAATGAATCATGTAGTATGTTATGCTATATTGTATCAATATTAATGGCAGTATGAACTATCAATATGTCAATCAGTTTAATGCATTATCAATCAGTTTAATGTACTATAAGGTAAATATCATCATGAATATAATTATGAAAAGCAAGATATGACATTCAGTTTTAATGTGGTGTTCTCATTCGTAAATCTATCATTTGTCATAGATCATTGTACCTTGATGTGCAACACCTTAGGTAAGACAAGCTAATGGTGCATTATTTGTACGAGAAAGGGTAGAAGACTATGAGATCATTCATATTTCCTCTTGTATTTAGAAAACTTTACACAGAGGCTAAATTTCATATAATTGACGCAAACCCCTCGTTCAAGGCTTTTTTGGGTCACCCTTGGTTGCATTAATACAACATTGTCCCGTCAACCTTACACCATAGTATGATTTTCTCATCGTACGGAGCACATTGCATTTGAGATTTTAGAGATTTTAAAAATTTTGTGAAGTTATACTCTCGTGCGCCTGGTATAGTGGTTATGTCGATGACAATTACGAAGTGATGAGATGAAAACGTAATTTTTTTATTGACTTTTCTCTCCATTTTATTTTTTCCTCTTTTTTCTTTTCTCTTTTTTTCTTTTCTATTTTCCTTTTTGTTCTTTTTCATTATTTCTAAAGAGAAAAATGGGAGAGAGAGAGAGAGAGAGAAAGAGGGTTAAAGAGAGCGAAGAGAGAGGGAGGGGGTGAATGAGAATAAGGAGAGAAGAGTTGAGAAAGAGAGAGAGGGTGTTAGAGATAGAAAGGGAGAAGGAAGGAGATAGAAAGGGAAAAGGAAGGAGGTAGAGTGGAGGAAGATAGTGGAGAGAGGTAGAGAGAGTGGAGCGTGGAGATATATAAAAATAGAGAAAAAAGAAACCGAGAAAGAGGGAGAGTGAGAAGGGAGAGAGTGAGAATAGTAGATGAGGGAAAGGTCTCCGGTGCAGACAACGGCGAGTCGGGTGGCCAGCAGCCATGGCAGAGGTGGCAGTGGAAGAGGGAAGAAAAGAGAAAGAGGAAAGCAGGAGATTTGGCCAGTGGCAAGGTTGAGTGGAGGAGACCTAGCGCCTACAACGGCGATGATCACATACAACTAGGGTAGAGAGATTGCAAGCATTTCAGCAGTGGGGTCGTCAATGGGGGCGTGTGGTGCGCAGAGAGTAGAGGGGGATATCACGACTGTCGTGCGGGTAGCTAGGGCTGAGAGGGAGGAATTTTGGGTTCGCTTGTGGCTGGAGGCTTGCCCGTCGATGTTGGTCAGCCTGGGCTAGGGCCTAGGAGAGTGCGACAGAGGAGAAGAGAGGAAAGCTGGGAGCCGTAGGGGCTTTGGAGAAATTATTACTTATGGAGTCCGGTCTTTACGTATTTACTAACTATTTATTGAGTATTTGTTGAGTATTTTTTATGAGTATTTACTGAATATTTTATGCATATTTATTGAGTATATGCTTCATATTTATTGAGTATTAAATACATTATAAATACTCAGTAAATACGTAGTAAATATTCAGCAAATATGCAATAAAAACTCAATAAAAACTCAACAAATACGTAGTAATATAAAAAACTATATTTTGACCACGTGTGAACATTTCATTGGAGTCCGGACATAACTCTATGTTCGGACTCCGCACGTAATTAACATAAAAAACTATATTTTGACAACGTGTGAATATTTCATTGGAGTCCGGACACAACTCTACATTCGAACTCCACACGTAATAATTTCTCGGGACTCTTTGGTGCGAGAGTGATAATGAAACGAAGGCAAGTTTTTTTTAAAAGGGTTGTTTGGTATTGGGTTGAATTAAATTTTAGTGGTATTTTATAAACTTTATAAATTAGGATTTAGTAAATTCGAAGGGTGTTAAATTTTGAAAACTATTTGGTATGAAAAATATTAAATTCTAATAAATCCTGAGAAATTATTTGACAACATAATCAAAGATTTAAGGTGGTTAGATAAAATAGAAATTAAATTTAATGACAATCTTGCGACTAATAACAACAATAACCAACCAATTATAAATATTAATTAAACTAATTTAATGATAATTAGACTACTAATTATTTAATTAAATTGAATTAGATTACTTAATTATCATACTAATTATTTAAGTAATCTAATGAATTATTAATGTTTGAATTATATGAATAATGTTAATTTAGATTAATTTATACCCATATAAGGTTTGCTTTTTCTCGTCGCCATTTCTTCGTGTCTGCTTCATTTTCCCGTGTTTTGCATGCTGTACGTGCTTTGCACGACGGGAACTCATTGGTTGCGTAGGTAACCGCATGCTCCTTCCTTCAAGATAAGAGATTGCTTGCTTGCAAGCTCGTAAATCTTATAGTTCGTAAATTCTTAAATCCAGCGAACAACGAGATTTAGCAAATCCTTGACTTACAACGTAAATCTGGGACTTATGACATAAATTCGAGATTTACAGTGGATTGCGATTTATGGGGCACATTAAACAACAGACAAATGGAGCAAAACCGACTAATAAAGTAGTGCGCGCATTGACGTGACACGTTACTTGAAGGGTCAAACAACCTCCAATTGCCAATGGACTGCTCCGTTGTAATTAGGATGTTGAATTTGCCTTAGGGGGGGAACCCTTGCAGTCAAATTGGACGAGACAGGTCAAAAGTGATGACCGACACCCAAAATTGACTCTCGACGTTGCCCAAATGACGTTTAATCGTAGAACGGAATTCTCCATTGCGTTAGGAATCCCGAGGCAACGATGCGCAAACAAAGAAAACTAGCGCGCAACGTTGCCTAAACGATGCTCGACCACAAAACGGACTTCTCCGTTGCGTTCGGAACATCGTAAATACTCAAAAATAATTACCAATTTGTTTTATTAAAATCGCGCGCACAATTTGATGCGGGTTCAATGTCAACAACGCAAAATCAAGGAAATTAGCACGCGATGTTGCCCAAACAATGTTCGTTATGTTCAGAACGTTGTTAATACCCAAAATACACTGAATTTTTCCAATGAAAATTGTGCGGAAAAATTGACATGCAAATCGAGATAGAATGCATGAATGTCTAAGAATATATGCAAAACAAGATGGTTTTGATCAAATAACGTGTCACAGTCGTTTCAAATTGATAAGAGATCGTGACGGTGCATTAATTTAATTTCAATTTGATAATATATATATAATAATATATATATAATATATATATAATAATATAAGATATATATATAATATATATATATTATATATATATATTATATAATCAAAAGTCAAATGTAAGAGCAAATCACCATTAAATGATCTAACATCGTATCTTGCTAAAGCCTTGTTAGAAATCCTTGTGAATCTCAGCTGTTCTTGTGAGATGGGTTTCGTCGTTAAGAAAGGTTGGAGGCGAAAGACGTGAGCTCGTTGGTTTTAACTAAAAAAAGAAAGAAGAAGAGCCGAACTCCCGTCATTCTCTTTTGTCCGTCCCTTGTTGAGACTTTGCCCCTGCGTGACTCAGACTCTAGCAGATCCGTCCAATGTCATGCTCCCAGTTCAGTTCACCCCAACACCTCCATGATTAAATCCTCTCCTCACGTACGTCCCGAACCAAGCCTGCAAACCATCTGTTCTTCTTGTTGATTCTGACCTTAGTTGCATTGCCAGAGCCCCATCCAAGTGAACTAGACTCCTTCCGTCCCATCCCGTCAGACCAGAACCTCCTCCGAGCTCATGTACACGTATTTTTCGGAAGTCCTGATTGCAGCAAAACTCAGGTATTCGCCTATGCATGCCACAAAAGCCCTATGAGAAGTCCGCACTCTCTCTCTCTCCTTCCCTCAGTGCCGCCTCTATTTGC